>NW_009952893.1:0-18595 GCF_000747805.2 Chaetura pelagica | reverse complement strand
ACGGTGGGGGGAAAGCTCTGCCCGGTGTGGGCTTGTTCCCCGCCCCTCCGGCTGGTTTTGTGGCCGGGCCGCCTCACACTTGTTGCCCTCAGCGTTGGGGTTGCCGGGGAAGGAGCTGGATCGTGTATAAGCGCAGCTGCGTAAGGCGGAATTGGACTGATAGGGACGTGAGGGGGAAGAACCGAGTCTGAGCATGAAGTGGGCACCTCTCTGTGGTTAACCGCAGTTCCGTAGCGCCGGTTCTGTGCGTGTTTAAGATGCTCAGGTTAGTAACGCTGTTGTTTTCTTAAATGGCCCTTCCTACCCTAAGTGATAGGGAGAGCTGGGAGTGAGGAGAGGGATTGAGGATTTGCAGGGTTGGAATGCCGTGTTACAGTATCTGAGTTGTTCGCTCCTGTGCCTTTGGGGCAGCAGATAAGGCAGCAGCTGTGTCACGGTGCGGTCACTGCCTACGTGGGCAAAGCGAGTTTACTTTTCTTCCAGACGTGCACGCCTCCCTCTGCTCTGGGCTCCGAAATCTTAAGATTTGCGGTTGCAACCAAACCAGAAACAAACTTCGAGGCTTTTTGGTTGTTCGCAGCTTTTTTTACCGCTTTTACTGTAGAAATCAGGAACTTCAGTCCCCTGATGTTTAATTTCTTAGTTTTTTACAGCCATCTGAAACCATGAGCTTTGATTGCAAAGGTGATGATTGCCTGCTTTGCCTGGACAGGTTTGAGAGGAAAAAAAATAAACTTAACTTTTGCTTAAGTGTAGTTACTACTCGATGACTTTTCAGCGGCTGTTCTGAAAGTTTCTCAAGGTGATGTGGGTTTTTTTGTTTGTATTTCTGGTGGTTTTTTTGTGTGGTCATGGTTCATTTGTTCGGTTTTGTGGGGTCTTTTTAAAGTGTTGCAGAGAACCCACTGAAGATGAAATCTAAAGGAAATGCTATGTTCTTCAATATCTTAAATAAACTTGATATGTGATTAATTTGCTTTTACAGAAAGTTTATGAAGGCTATGTTCTGAAGATTGCTGTCTGTTGATGGCAAGACACCTTCACAGGCCCTGTGTTAAATGAGAAAAAGTGTTGTCTGCTGTCCTCTTTTGCTACCCAGCATCCTCACAGAGCTTGGCATTACAGCATACCTGTATCACTGCCTGAAACCTGTATGCTTTTTCCCCTTCTACAGTTGGAGGGACTTCCTTAGTTTAGGTGTAAGAGTTGTCCATGTTTCTAGAGAAGGCTGGGGTTTGGTTTGGGCTTGGAGAGCTCAGTCAACTGTATTGCCTGGTCAACTCTGCTCTGGTGCCTGGGATACATAGCAGTGATGGTCTCACTTGTGCATCTTACTCTTTGAACACCTTCTGGTAAAAAACTCAGGTACTCCTTTTTATATTCATTACAGTTGACTTGTGAAGTTAGTCTTTAAAAACAGATGGTGTTTTCTAAAGTGCAGATGTACTCTAAACCACAGTATAAAGTTTAAAAAGTGTATATCTGCAAAACTGGAAAAAAAAAAGTCAGGCATCTGTAATTTTTTTTCTTTTATTTTCTTTTTACCCTCTACCCCCATTAGATTGACTGAGCTTGAGCATTGGCACTGACTAGGAAGAATTTATTTGGCAAATCTTTCAGCTGATCAGTTATTCAATCTGGCAGATCAGCTCTGGGTTATTTAGTATTCTAAATACATGCTCGGAATAATAACAGCTTATCTCATGCAGTGTTTAAAAAATATCCTCTGAGCTGCATATACCATTAAGATGTGCTGTCTCTTAAAGTCCATGCTGTGATGAAGATGTATTCATACACTTTTGCCCAAACCAAAAGAAAAACTGGATTCTATGTACACGTGGCATTATATACTTCTTAGATGTGAAGGCAAGGTCTTATCCCAGTATGCAAATCTTTCATTTGTACTTCCAGCACAACACATCTAAAACTGCTACTGTTTCATAGAACAGACCTGCCGCAGTTTTGCTGTGAATATAAGGATTATAGAGGATTTCCTGAGACACCAAGGCTGCAGCTTGTAAGAAGCATCATACTTTACACTTCTAGCCTTATCCTTGTGTACAGAGGAATGCTCCAGAATAAAAAGCCTTGCTGAAGTCAGACAAAACCCCTCTTCTTGCTGGAGATGATGCTGCTAACAAAAGTTGCCAAACACAAACTGAAACAATCATAGAATCACTTAGGTTGGAAAAGACCTGTAAGATCATCAAGGACTACCATCAACCCTGTTTTACCAAGTCCAGCACTAAGCCATATTCCCAAACACCACATCGAGAGAACTTCTAAACACATCTAGGGATGGTGACTCAACCACCTCCCTGGGCATCATGTTCCAATGTCTCACAACCCTTTCTGTGAAAAAGTTCTTTCTAATCTAAACCTCCCCTGGTGCAAATTGAGGCCATTTCTCTTGTTCTATCACTGGCTGCTTGTGAGGAGAGACCAGCGCCTACCTCTTTGCAACATCCTTTCAGGTCTTCCCTCATCCTCTCTTTCTTTGGACTAAATAGCCCCAGTTCCCTCATCTCCTCCTCACAGGACTTGTTCTCAAGGCCCTTCACCAGCTTTGTTGCCCTTCTTTGGACACACTGCAGCACTTCAATGTCCTTCTTGTATTGAGGTTCCCAAAACTGGACACAGTATTTGAGGTGTGGCCTCACCAGTGCTGAGTACAGAGGGACAATCACTTTCCTGTGCCTGCTGGCCACACTATTTCTATTACAGGCCAGGATGCCATTGGCCTTCTTGGCCACATGGGCACACTTCTGGCTCATATTCAGCCATCTGTCAGTTAGAACCCTCAGGTCCCTTTCTGCTGGACAGCTTTCCAGCCACTCTTCCCCAAGCCTGTAGCACTGCCACATTGTTGTGGCCCAAGTGCAGGACCTGGCACTTGGCCTTGTTGAACTTCATACAGTTGACCTCAGCCCATCGATCTAGTCTGTCCAAGTCTGTCTTTCAAGCCTCCCTACCCTCGGGTAGATCAAAACTCCCTCCCAACTTGGTGTGTTGTCCACAAACTTACTGAGGGTGCATTCTATCTGTGCATCAAGATCGTTGATAAAGATGTTGAAAAGATTGGTCCTGAGCCCTGAGGAACCCCACTTATGACCGGCCATCAGCTGGATTTAGCTCCATTCACCACCACTCTGGACCCAGCCATCCAGCCAATGTTTTGCCCAACAGAGCATGTGCCCATCCAAGCCATGAGCAGCCAGTTTTTTCATCAGAATGCTGTGGGAGACAGTGTCAAAGGCCTTAGAGAAGTCCAGGCAGACAACATCCACACCCTTTCCCTCATCCACCAGGAGGGTCATCTTGTCACAGAAAGAGATCAGGTTCATCAAGCAGAACCTTCTGTTAATAAACCCATGCTGATTGGATGTGATAACCTGGTTGTTCTGTATATGGTACGTAGTGGCGCTCAATTCCAAGAATTCCAAGAGTAAACTTACACAAAATGCTGTTTTACTCACATTCTGGAGTCCTTGAGCCTAACAGAGATATCTCAACAATTAAATTGGTGCCAAGTGCTGCAGCCAGAAAAAAACCAACAAACCAGCACAAAAACTGGATGCCAAAATATGCCTGTAGTGCAAAGGAAATGATCCGTTAATTATCCTCTAAGAATAGCAATGGCTTTCCAATGTTTAAATATAACTGAGGAGAGAAGTCATTTGGCTGAAACAAATTTTAAGTCAGTGAGCAGCCTTGGATTCCCTGTATTGTGCTGCTGGACATACTAAGGGAGAGCATACAAAAAGTCTGCCTGAAGCAGAACTTTTCTTAAGGATTGTTTATTAAAAGAAGGTGCAAAAGTTAGGCTTCTCACTTGCAGAAGATGAAATAAATCTAGAGTCTTACAGTCATGACAGTTTGTGATTTGTAAAAAAGCTTTGAAAATCTGAGGGGAGGAACAGAGGAAAAAAAACACCATGGAAAATGTATTGCCTTTATATTTAGCTAAAGATATTGTCTCTGCAGAGGAAGAGGAGCTCCACTGCTTACAGCACCTGCTCTTATTTAAGATAAATAGCTGCCTTTGCATCAGTTCAAGACTTGTCACGGCTAGGTTAGGTAATACCAAATACATCAATGAGAAAAGGAAGAGTAGGGAAAAAGTGGGTCCACTGCTAAATGAGGTCGGAGATATGGAGACAGAGGGTGCAGAGATGGCAGAATTGCTGACTGCCTTCTTTGCCTCAGTCTTTGCTCCTAAGACCAACCCTCAGGAATCCCAGTTCCTTGAAGTAAGGGAACAAAACTGGAGGGAGGAAGAATCTCCCTTGCTCACAGGGGCAGGAGTGATTGACAGAGGACAATGTGTTCCTTAAACCAGCACTTTGACTAAAGTCTGTCTGGCGTCTGAGTATGAAAAAGCCGATTTTAAAGTGACCCACATAATTCTGTTTTGCTTCTGCACTATACTGTCATTTTCACAGGTTGCAGACCTCAGTCTTATTTGCCAGAATTAATTCAGCTCTCATTTTCAGCTATTTTGGCTTATTTTTGACCAGTGCATCGTTTTATGTTCTGTAGTTGCACCAGCTACATGTCTTAGAATCACAGAACCTTAGAATCATCAAGGGTGGAAAAGACCTTCAAGATCATCAAGTCCAGCTTGTCTGCCCTACAAGCCCTAACCACTAAACCATCGCCCAAAACACCACATCCACCTGTTTTTTTAACACCTCCAGGGACGGTGCCTCCACCACCTCCCAGAGCAGCCTGTTCCAGTGCCTCATCACTCTTTCTGTGAAAAAATGTTTCCTAATATCCAGTCTGAACCTCCCTTGGTGCAACTTGACCCCATTTCCTCTTGGCCCATCACTAGTCACTAGGGAGAATAGGTCAACACCCACCTCACTGCAACTTCCTTTCAGGTAGTTGTAGAGAGCAATGAGGTCCTGTTTCTTGTTTTCTACTGAATAGAGAAATGTTCCTTTTATTTTAATTTTTATTTTATATTATTTTTATATTTTTTCTATTTTTATATTCACTTTAATTTTTAAATTTATTTTATTAATTATTTTTTTAAAAAGTTTTGTTTTATTTTATCATGACTGTGATGAAACTCAAGTCTTCCCTCTATCCCAGTCTTCCTCTTCAAGCATCACTTTCTTGGTCTTGCCACTGCCCCAAACCTGAAGGTTTTTCTATCTTTCCCAGTCAAGACAGGTGTTAAGCAACTCATTTCAAGTCAGTGCATCAGTGTTTGAAGTGGAAATTTAACAACATGACAGTTTTACTTTTAATGAGATTTTCTTCTAAATAAATTGAAGTTTTTGATGTCTCCAAGCACTCCTTTTTTATCAAGCTACCTGAAGTTCTCTCTATGTTCAAACCATCTGTTTACGGGCTTCATACCGCAGTGCCCGGTTTCATACTTGGAAAAGTGGAATTTCATCCGAGATGGCACGTTCTGCATTTGATACTGATTCTGTGGGAAAGACAGATATATTAAAGAAGTAGGTTAAAAACCAAAATGCTACTTAAACTTTAGAAGGATTTCAATGCTTTGCTGAATAAGTTCAGTAATTTTTTTGTCTCTTCATGTTGGGAGAATGACATCCTTAGGTCTTGGGGTTTTAAAAAAAATTAATGTTCTTCTGACCTGGATGATATTAGCAACTGTCAACAGATTTCTAAGTAAAGCAAGAAGTGTGACTGTTAATTGAAATCTCATTAATAGGTGTTGTCTGGAGATGCATTTCTTAACATGAATAACTGATGCTAGATGACTTATGCTGGTGCTCTCTACCTAAAATGAAATTAAAGCCTGTAACTTCATGGTAATGAGTTCTGTGATTACCTTTTCAGATGTAATTACAAGTAGTTAATTTGGCTTGTGTGTATACTGGGGGTGTTTTATCTGTCAGTGGAGCATCTGGAGATTTGAGTTCCTTAGTTTTGTAGCCACTCACAAACAGCAAAAGTTTTCTCAGTGTTATTGTATTGGTAGACTTCTAACCTGGCTTTATTTGGATGATTTTCTTAAAACGAAAAGTAGTGTTGCAGCTCTTATGACAAGCTAGTCATCCCTTTCTCATTGCTAGGCTTGCATCAGTATGGAACTGTAATGGAGAATTTTGCGATCTGCTGAAGCAACTTGTAAGCTAATAAGAGAGTGGTTTTATTGCTTCTACTGGTTTTAAATTGTAGTTTTTTCTGTGAATTCTGTGTCCCCTCCTGATTCTCTGTGTTGCATTTTTCTTGTTTTCGCCAAATTCTATCCAAAATAAGTCAGTTGAAGAAAACTGGCAACAGATACGTCTACCATTTCTGAAAACCTGTTTGTTTCCTTCTGCTTCCTGCTGGCTTAATGACCAAAGCCACATAACAAGTTTTGATAAGCACTAATTGAGCTTTTTGACACTTAGCCTTATCCATATTCTTTGCAGACCCTGTCATCTTGTTCCTGCATGAAGTGCCTTCTTGTCATTACAATAAATGAAAAAGTAGTTGATGGTAGAGGAGACTCCAGAACTTCTGTCAGTGTGAACTTCTTTGCCTTCAGAATCACAGAATCACAGAATCCTAGGGGTTGGAAGAGACCTTGAAAGATCATCTAGTCAAACCCCCCCTACCAGAGCAGGATCACCTAAAGCACATCAGAGCAAGCATCCAGATGGGTTTTGAATGTCTCCTGTGAAGGACACTCCACAACCTCTCTGGGCAGCCTGTTCCTGTGCTCTGTCACTCTCCACTTTCACAGTAATGAAGATTTTTCTGATGTTTATGTAGAAGCTCCTATGATCCAGTTTGAAACCATTGTCCCTTGTCCCATCACTGAACGTCACTGAAAAAAAGCCTGGCTCCGTCCTCCAGACACTCACCCTTAACATATTTGTAAACATTGATGAGGTTGCCCTTCAGTCTCTGCTTCTCCAAGCTAGACACCCAGCTCCCTCAGCCTTTTCTCATAAGGGAAATGTTCCACTCCCTTAATCATCTTTGTAGCTCTTCACTGGACTCTTTCAAGCAGTTCCCTGTCCTTCTTGAACTGTGGGGCGCAGAACTGGACACAATATTCCAGATGCAGCCTCACCAAGGCAGAATAGAGGGGGAGGAGAACCTCTCTTGACCTACTAACCCTTTCTAATGCACCCCAGGATGCCATTGGCTTTCTTGTCTACAAAGGCACATTGCTGGCTCATGGTCATCCTCCTGTCTACCAGGACCCACGGGTCCCTTTCACCTACGCTGCTCTCCAGCAGGTCAGCCCCCAACCTGTACATGGGGTTTTTCTTCCCCAGATGCAAAACTCTACACTTCCCCTTGTTGAATTTCATCAAGTTTCTCCCCTCCCAACTCTCCAGCCTGTCTAGGTCTTGCTGAATGGCAACACAGCCTTCTGGTGTGTCAGCCACTCCTCCCAGTTTAGTGTCATCAGCAAACTTGCTGAGGGTACATTCTATACCCTCATCCAGGTCGTTGATGAAGATATTGTACAGTACCGGTCCCAGTACCGACCCCTGAGGGACGCCACTAGTCACAGACCTCTAACTAGATTCTGCCCCATTGACTACAACTCTCTGACTTCCTCCTTTCAACCAGTTCTTGATCCACCTCACTACCTGATCACCAAACCCATACTTTATCAGCTTATCTACAAGGATGCTGTGGGAGACAGTGTCAAATACTTTACTGAAATCAAGATAAACCACATCTACCGCTCTACCATCATCTATCCACCTGGCTACTTCCTCATAGAAGGCTATAAGTTTAGTCAAACATGACTTTCCCGTGGTAAAACTGTGTTGACTGCTCTTAATGACCCCCTCATCCTTGATACGCCTAGCGATAATGCCAAGAACAAGTTGTTCTATCACCTTTCCAGGGATGACCAGTCTATAGTTACCCGGGTCCTCCTTCTTGCCCTTCTTGTAGACTGGAGTGACATTTGCTTCCCTCCAGTCCTCAGGCATCTCTCCTTTTGGCCACAACTTACCAAAGATGATGAAGAGTGGCCTAGCAATGACCTCCATCAGTTCCCTCAGCACCCCCGGGTGTATTCTATCCAGACTCATGGATTTATGGATGTCCAGATTGCCAACTGATCCCTAACCCAATCCTCATCTACTAAAGTAAACTCCTCCTTTATCCTGACTTCTTCTGGGGCTATAGGGATCTGGGGCTCCTGGGGAAAGCCTGCAGGAGTAAAGACAGAGGCAAAGAAGGCATTTAGTGCCTCTGCCTTCTTTATATCCTCTGTCTCTAGGGCACCCACCTAATTCAGCAGTGGGCCTATATTGCGTCTAGTGTTAATTTTATCTGCTATGTACTTGAAGAAGCCCTTTCTATTGTCCTTGACCTCACTAGCAAGGTTAAGTTCCAAGGAGGCCTTAGCTTTCCTAGTTGCCTCCCTGCATCCTCTGACAACTGTCTTATATTCCTCCCAAGTGGCCAGCCTCTCCTTCCATGATCCATAGATTCTCTTTTTCCACTTGAGTTTGCACAGCAGTTCCTTGTTTAACCATGCTGGTCTCCTGGCTTTCTTCCTTGATTTCCTACCCACTGGGATGCTCTGATTCTGAGCTTGCAAGAAGTGGTCCTTGAATGTTGACCAACTATCTTGAGCCCCTTTACCACCTAGCACCATGCCCCATGGGACTTCCCTTAACAATTGATTGAGGAGGCCAAAGTTGGCCCTGCAGAAATCCAGATGTGCATATCTCCGTTATCCATATCATGGCATTATTTTAGAAGTATTTGTTGCTTTTGTTTCAAATGAATAACAACATGAGGCCAACATCTTTTATACCTTTTATTATTTTATATATTAGTATATTTTTATACCTTACACATTTATATGCAAACAAAATTGCTATCTGTATTTTACTTTATTACCTTTTAACAAGGTATTTATGTAGGGATGTGATTCAGCAAGGTCCTCTCTATCCTTTCATAATAAAATCTAGCCCCGCTAAAACTCTTTGTAAATTGGACCCTAGCAAGAGGAACCTTTTTGAAAGGCATGAAGAAGATCACCTGTAAAAGCTCATTTTCCCTTTCTAATATGTTGTGGTGATCTAAGGAGAAACAGAACCCTTTCAAAAGTAAGTAGCTGGCTTTAAAGAGTATATTGAACAAAATTACAATTTTTTACTATGCTGGCAAGGCTACTATTCAAATTGTTTAACTCTTAAAGTAATTTTAAATTTAAAAAGATGTGATGCTTTGGTTCATGGTGAAAACTGCTACTCGCTGCCCCAAAATTCAAAAGTTGAAATGGAGGGATTGTGAGTGGCCCTGGCTGCAATTAAATGTGAGTCCTTCATTCTGCAGCAGATTTTGGAGCCCTGTTTTGTAACTAGGATAAGTTAGATACTCTCTTCTGTTATTGGAACTACAGTGCTTTGACTGAGTTGTGATCTCCTGGAGAGTGCTCTCCTATTGTGTGTATTTATATGCCCTGACTTGCCGAGTGAGTATTTACATTCAGAGGTTTTGGCACCTTACTCCTTCACACACATTTGTGTATGTACAAATGCTGTGAGAAGATGAGACAGCTTTCACCTCTGATACATTTGAGGGAAAAAACAGAGAAGCTGAGCAAATGGAGATAACAAGATTCTGACTTGTAGGGAGAATTAGGGCACATCACTCTCGGGAGGAGCATGGTGGCAGTGGTTGGAGGGCTGAGCTGTGAGGCTTGGCCTGTAACCAGGGGAAAGCTCCAAGGCTGCTGGTTGAGCTGCTCCCCCCTGAGTTTTGACATCTCTGAAGCACAGTCAAATAACAGCAAATCAAGTACAGTCTTGTGCAGCCACCTAGTATGTCACCGTACCTTTCAAGATGCGTAGTTGTGGGTATCTTCTTACTGATCACTCTAGACAGTAGTTCAGAGGGTGCATGTAGTGATAAAATGCCTTCCACTGTCAACAGGGAACATCTCAGCCAGTAGGAAGGTATTAGAATAATTGTTGGTTTATTGTTTGTTCGCATTTGCTTATTTCCTTCTGTGCCTCCACCACTTTCCTCCATCTTCTGTCATGTGAATACAAATGGCAAAGTTAAGTTTGACTCTTGGGTATGTGTATTGCATATCTTGCATAATCAGTGATGAGGTGGCTGTGTATGTCATGCAGAGTTAGTGCCCTAACAAAACAGAACAACATGGTTGAACAGCTGTTAATGTTTTACTGACATTCCCCTATGCGGTATTTTTGTCCGGGCCTCCAGGCTTTTCATTTCCATGGTCCCATTCAAGTCAGTAGACTTGATTGAGTTGTAGTTTGGGTTGGCACGGACCTCTAAAGGTTATCTAGTTCAGCCCCGTGCAGTGAGCAGGAACATCTTCAACTAGATCAGGTTGCTCAGAGCCCCATCCAACCTGACCTCCAGTGTTTCCGGGGATGGGGCGTCTGTCACCTCTCTGTGCAGCCTGACCAGTCCAGACTTATTCAGTCTCTGTGCTTGAAACACAATATACTCTGACTAGTGAATATTATCTTTTGTTGTTACATAAACTGTGAGGACTTTTGTTTTCACCTTAAGCAACTTACTATTTCTTATTTATAATACAGGTGGGACAGTATATGCACTGTTCTCATTTTCTGTTCTTCTGAAACAGCACTGAGATTTGGATTTGAGAGGACTTAATTATCAGATTGTGATACTGACTCTTGGGAATAAAGAGCTGTGCTTCCTCATCTTTTTTCAAGATCTTGGATTATTTGCATATTAAAACACAAAATGAGTTTTAGGGTGGATAAGGATGTTGGGAGGAAGGGGGAGTAATAAGTATCAGTAAAATTCATATGCCACTATGCACTTTCCAAGAAAAGCATTGTGTTTTCATGTACTGATGTTTATTTTTTAAAAAAAGTAATTTATGTATTTGAACAGAAACTTTAATTCTTTTTCAGTTTAACCTATCTTTAATGGGTAAACTCAAAAGCAGAACTACAGCTGTGTCCTAGTCTTCCAAACCAGGAAAAAGCCTGTTTGTTCACTTAGCCACAAACAGCTATCCAGTATTCAAGTAGGTTTGCTGGGTGATGAGCTGCCACATAGCCATGGTGAAGTGCTGGTAGGGAGTAGCCCAACACAGGACAATGAGCCACTGTGAGCTTCCCTGAAGTCTTTACGTGGTCAGGACTGTTGGCTGTGTGTTCAGAGGACTGGATTTATCCCTGTGTGTTCGTAGTACGCTCCTGAGTTTCTTTCCATGTCCCTGAGCCGATCTGTATTTCAATCACCAACATGCCAGAGGAGAGTGTTTTCCGTGCAATGGGTTTCCAAAGGCTGGGAATGCCTTGGTGTTTTGGAAGGTACACCATGGGCTGATCCCTGTGTTGCCATTTGACCTTGGCTGCTGGCTCCCATAAGCAGCATCCTTCATCTGTTACAGAATTCCTGCACCTCACAGGCTTGTTTTGAGGAAGCTCTGCACTGGCAAAATGCAGCCAGATTGCCTCATTCATAAAGTATTTTTGTTGTTGACCTTTCAGCAGTAGTCCATTCACTGATTTACATATATTTTATTAAATCTCTGTCTTTGATGCAGTTTTTCCTTGTGAGGAGGACCTTCCCCTCAAGCATAACTGGAAAATTGCTGAAAACGTAGTTAAGCTCGAGGTTGGTGAGCAGCTTACAGAGCTTCCTGAGATGGGCATTTACAGCTGTTAGGTGGCTAACCCCAAACAGTCATTCATGTCTGTCTTCTGCTTGCTGTCTTGAACTCTTGCATGATAGGTTGCTATCTAAATCTGACTCTTAGGAGTAGGCACAGTTATGTACATGATAGCAAGCATGCAAACTTTATTTACACTAACGTAACAGTTAGACTTGGCATATCTTGCTGGAACAGTCTCTGTTGTCTGAAGCACTGGGCATTGTGATTGTCTTTCTACCATAGCTACTTCTGATGTCTGCATGAAGGCCTGGGAGTGCAGTCAACTGTGTATCCATATCACTACAGAAGAGCTTGAATTGTAAGGTCATGGCCTTTGGTGGCTTCCGGCAAGTGGGAACGGAATATCGTATTGACACAAAGACGTGTTTTCTGGGTATATTCTCATGCATTTAAAAAAAGGAGAAGGAGTAGGAGGAAAAAGAGAAGTTTCCATTTTTAAACATTGGTGATCCTCTCCTTGTCTTTTGCAAGCCTATTATGTCTTGCAAAATCTTTAACGTAGCTTCCTAGCAATTAAATAGATTTAACAACTGCATGTTGGTGGAATGGCTATGAATTTCTATGTGGACTATGGCTTATAGAATATTCAGCCAAGGCTACTGAATAAATAGCCATATGAAAGGAAGAATTAGTGACCCAGCTGATTTTTTTTATTTTTTGTTCTCCAGATTGCTCTGCAACCTCATCACTATTATCTTTCCCACCTCCCACCCCACTGCCTCCCTTTGTTTTTTTTTCCTGGCACATTAATTATGACTGTTGAGAGAGACTCCCCACAAGCGTTATACAACAGGTCTAACAAGATATTCTTCCTTTTGAGGATTGGTTCCAACTCTAACTTTTTGGAGGCCTCTTCCTTCTGTTGAGGAAATGTATTCTTGTGGTGGTGCGTAATACACTGTAGTGGAACTGAAACCGCCTGGGGGATGTGTTGAAGCTGCCAAGTCTGTGGGACTAGTCATCTTGGCTTTGCAGTACTATTTTCCCTAGGGGGAAACACAATAATCGGGTTTATTGCACAGTGACAGTGTTTAATTTGTAAATGTCACAGTAACTTCAAGGACTCTGGGTTTGGCATACAATGCTTCAAATACTGCTTCTACGTGAGAAGACAGCTATGATGTATGGCTGGAGTTACTACAGTTCTATTTGCTTTCTTTTAATTCTCTTGGAGAAGATGGCCCTTAACCCTTTGCTAATAATCTGTTACAGTTGAGGTGTGTGAAGTCTTTTCTTGTAATTATGTGAATTATGTAAAAATCATTGGCTAGTTTGGGTTAGAAGAGATCTTTAAAGATTATAGAATCATAGAATGGTTTGGGTTGGAAAGGACCTTAAAGATCATCTAGTTTCAACCTCCCTGCATGGGCAGGGACAACTCCCACTAGACCAGGTTGCTCAAAACCCCATGCAACCTTCCCTTTATGTATATTGGTTTGTGATACTTGCATCTCTTGTGATCCAAAAATATTTTGTTACTGCAGTCACAGTGACATACTATAGGGGTTTGCAGAATGTTATTCCATACAGCACATTGGGACTGTGTGCTCTGATACTGGACCAAACTCTGCTTGGCATACTGAAATGCCTTCCAGTCCAGAATAAAATTCATGAAGCTAGGCAGCAGGTGATGTTAGGCTTAAAAGTAGCCTTTGACTGCTGTTTTGCAAACGTGCTTCATGGGCAATCTTAGGTTCTTAGCACAACCTACCCTAAAGACATATGGAATGTTACTACCTTGTTTATAAAAGAACATTCACCTGACAGTTGTGTAATGGTTACATCCAGCTGAGCTGCTTGAATTGCTGGTTGTAGCTCGGTGCCTGAAGCAGAAGTATGTACTAGGATTCCTACTCCCTCAATTCATGCTACAGTCTGCAAAATACTCGTTGATAAAGTATCTGTTCATTTCAATCTGCATCTACTGATCTTTATAAATGGACTCTTAGACCTCTACCTGTATATCATATGATTCTCCAAAATCATATGTTTTTCTTGTAGTCTTTGAAGCAACTGCATTTACCTTTTGATTTTAAAAAGCCTGCAATTCATACTGTGAGAACTTTCATTAGGAGGAAATGCAGCCAAAGAAATGGTGTCCAGCTGTGGTGTGGTTCACAGTAAAATTTTGGATTGTGGTTTTCCATTGCTTGTTACATAGTGGTAATAACGTGTGAGTTGCTGAAAAATTACTAATTCTTGCATTTTTAGCTGGAGGGGAAGGGAAAAATGAAAGGTATGAGCAAACCTGTAATTTTCCTGAGTACCACAGTTCTGTATATGTTAAATTAATACAACTGCTTTTGTTGTCTTACCATAGATAAACTCTGAAGAACATGTTGATGCAGCTGATCAGGAGACAGTCTCTTGGGATCACAGTATTCCTGAAGACATAAAACAAAAAATACAGCCTAAAGAGGTTCCAGCAGAAAGTGTTACTGTCTGGATCGATCCATTAGATGCTACACAAGAATACACAGGTAGCTGATTCTTGTTGACAAATCATGTGTGTAATTCTGATGTCTGCCTTTTATACTGGAGACAAAATAGTAAGTATTTAAAATGGCATTCCTTGTTAAAAATGTGTTACATGAAACCTAGTGTGATTTTTATTGAACACATTGCATAATGAAATCTCTATGGTTTGCAGGCCGTAGCATTTAGTTTTATATATATCAACTCTGAAGTGACTTTGGTAATCCTTGCCAGTAAGTTATAGCTAAAATAAATAACTATAATTTATGGATTCAGCTGGAATGACACATTTCTTTCTTTCAGTTATTACTGTGGCAACCCTAAATATGGGAGAATTTTTTGGTGTTTATTGGAAGGGAATACTAAATGAGTGTTCTGTTTACCTCAGTATAAAAATATTGCCTTTTTTAAAAAAGCATGTGTAATTCAATCTTCCCGTTTTTCAGATGTTGGAAGATGTTGCTTAGTCAGTACAAGGCAATCCAACAAAAATGATTGCTGATAAGTGCTGCAGAACTAACAAAAAAATGGGGATTCTTTTTTTTTTTTCTTACTTATTCCATTGATACAATCACCTTTTTGGGTGAATGTTCTTTGAATTACCAGCTTTGAACCAATAAAAGATAGGAGGCAGGGTAGAGAAGGGAGAATATAGGGGCACAAGTTTCCATGAAAATACTTATGCTGTGTAAGACACAGCTGTTAGCATTAGATCTGGTATGAGTTACGTTACATCTACTGAACAGGAAAAATTGCTGGAAAACTGAAGTGCCTTTGAAAACTGCAAGGTTATTTGAAGATACGACAAAGTTACATAACTGTGAGAGGCAGAAAGTAGGCTCAAAGAACAGCATTTCTGTAATGTCAGGTCTGCTTCCTTTTTGTGTTCTTGGCATCTGGCTGCAAACTTTTCTCCCTTTCTCGTTTTGCCCACAGAGGATCTTCGGCAGTATGTCACGACAATGGTTTGCGTGGCTGTCAATGGTAAACCAGTCATAGGAGTGATACACAAGCCGTTCTCAGCATATACAGGTACCTCTATGGCTTCATGGATTTCCAGCATCTTCAGTCATAGTGTTAATTAAAATTTGATGTTTGAGAGAACATCGGTAGGTGTAAACGGGAAAATAGTACCTGGGGCAAAATAGCACTGATGCAGACCTCAGCATGAGAGCTGCAGATGTGTTCTGTACTATAAAACCACAAAGGAAAAGGCCGTCCTTGTATTCTTGCATTTTTGATGCATTGAAAACAAACTAACTGAAACTATGTTGAAGAATTAAGATGCCATCAATCGGAGTGTTCCTATATTCAGACTGAAGATCAAAGATTAAAGATCTTAATGGCTCCTGTTTTTATGAACAGGAAAGACTGTCTAGCATAGCCTTATTGATTATCTGACATGCTTTTAATGCCACAACCCTGAAATAATTAATTTTGTAGTACTAATGATGTGTTAGGGAGGATGACTGCAAGTTTTGCAGTGTGTATGCACTCCTGACAGCTTCAGAGTAATCTTAGTATTTGCCTCTTATGTACTATGTATTTGAAATAAGAATTTCTGTTCTGCTTTTCCCTTAGGCAATACTGACCTCTAGAGTTGTGAAGTTCTGCAGTAGCTCTGGCACAGAAACTAAGACTGAATAAATTTATTTTTTGTTTGTTCTATCAATGTTTTATGCTAAATATCTTTACAGTTTATAAATGTTAATGCCATTTCCAGACATTTAAGTATGTGCTATATTCCAGTATGCTTGAAGAATCTTAGAGGTTTTTAGAACATAATTTTCTAAGTATCAGCATCTATCTGAATAAATTTTCTTTAGCTCTGTAATTTTGAGAATTTATCTCCTTTTAAAAGCAGTGAAGTGTGAAATGTTCAGACATGGCATCAGGTGAGATGCAATGAATTCTGTCATTCTGTGTGAAGAGTATTCATTTCCCAAGCTGAAAATACCAATAGGTTGTGAATAGGATTGTTCCTAATGCTACCACAGAAATACAAAGCAATAAAGGGCAGTCAGCATTGTTATTACGCATAACTCAGTTGCCATACAATCTGGCCCTCTGCTGAGATGAAATTGCTGGTTAGTCTGCTAAGTAAATGTCAAATTAATGGTTAGGGGATGCCACCTACCAGGCTCGTCTTTGAACTTCATGGTGAAGCAAGTGGGAGGTTGCCTATTCTAAATGCAGCCCTCCGAAACACAGCATCGAATGTTTTCCTTAGTAGTACTGTCCTCCTGAGCTATTTCATTCCTTGGCATTGCTATCCTTCTGAACAAAATGACTCCATAATGTTTTTGCTTTCTGCTTTGAAGGGCAACGGGGCTTCTTGTTCCTATAAAAAAGATGTTTGAGGAAATACTGGATCTGTTTCTGATTCAGAGCCATTCTTGTAACATCAGTGGCTTTCCAATTGCAAGGTCTAAGTATTACTACTTGGGATTTTTTCTTCTTACTCTGTATTTTTGGAATTATCTATTACACAAGAGTCGTCAGGCATGGGATAATGCCATATGCACAGAAGTTGTGGGAGGACTGTTTCTCTTCCACTTGTGTGCACATGCACCCCTTCTTTCTGTCAGCCCTACCTTTCCCTTTCACAGTAGGGAGGGAAATAAAATCAGAGGCATAAGTTCAATTTTCTCAGATATATTTTATCTTTACACTTAACAGGTTGCCTTTTGTAAATCTTAGCAGAATTTACGTTTCTCTTTTAGCCTGGGCGATGGTGGATGGCGGATCAAATGTAAAAGCTCGTTCCTCCTACAATGAGAAAACTCCAAGGATAATTGTATCCCGCTCACATGCAGGAAAAGTTGAGCAGGTTGCACGGCAGACATTTGGAAATAAGACTGTGATAATCCCCGCTGGTGGAGCAGGTTTGGTTCCTTAAATGTCCTATCCATTTTATTGTTTCCAAATGATTTAACAGAATAGCTATTACTAGACAAAAGGATATAACTGGGTGTCACGATCCGGTATTCGGATATGTGGCAATTTTTCATAAAGGTGATCCCAACTGGTGAAATTAAGATGCAAATGAGGTCAGATGTCCCATGCACAACAAACATTTATTAGAGAAACAAAGCAAAGGTCCCTAGAGCGAATAGGACAGGCAGGAAAACAGAGAAAGAAAACAGAGGAGAAAGCGGAGAGATAGAGGACAGCAAGCGAGAGAGCATAGTTACCACCCACGGTGCAGCGATGTCGTCAGTGGGGAAGTGGTTCCTGGTGGAAAAGTACTTCCTATGCACCCATAGAGTCCCAGACTTTTATACAGTTCTTGCCCACTGCCCCCCTACTTTTCTTTCCGGAGTAAGGAAAAACTCCTATCTTCTCCGTGCTCCCCCGAGATAACAAGGGGGGTAGGTATGGCACCAGGTTAAGTCCTGCAGATAGTCTTTGTTTGGATAATTGCTGGGGTCTCTGCATAACGAAGGGGAGGATGAGACGACTGGCACCACAGCTTTAATTTATTGCAGGGGAGTATCCTGCTCCCAGAGCCAGCTGTAGATCTCTTTAGTCCATCAACAAATGTTGTTTCTCAGATGCCACAAGACACACAACAGATATCTTGAGTGTCAGAGTCCATATCTCTTGGATTGTTCGAGACAAACACTGTAAATTCTGAATGCCACACTGGGGCATCTCCTCTTTTTCCTATTACCTTTTCTTCTTCACGTACCTGAAAGCAAGCATGCAAAAATAGGGACAGAGTTTTTCCTGTGTATAGAAAGTTGCTTGCAAACTTAGTTCAGGCTGTTCACGAGTATATATGTTAGTGGATCTAAACCTGGACCTTCAGTGTTATTGTGGTCCTTTGATTGAACTCATTGATGTGCTTTCACTGAAGGCACCAGTGCCTCCATGGAGGAAAAAGGGTTGTCTGACCACACACAGAATCATGGAAGAGAATGTGTTCATTGTATTTTTAAGTAAACATTTTGTTAAGAAAAATACATTGAAGTTTGGTACTATTTCTTGTATTTATGTCGAAAGAGAGGACTGGCATCACTAAAGCCTGATTTTATCTGCCTCATAATCAGTCCAAAGACGTTTTAGCTTATCTTTGTAATCTTACACAGTATCTTTGTGCATGTTACTAACAGAATGCAAATACATGAGGCACTGGCGTGAAGCAATAGCTATTCTAAAGTCTCAGAAAAGCCATGGAAAAATTGAATTTTAAGGAAATGTATCTTTTGTCAAGAAGATCTTCCATAGGTTCTTGACAATGAATCTAAATGAGCTTTCTTATGACAAAGGAAGTCAAAGTGTAACTGATTATAGCAGATCTCTCCAGGGCTTGACTCAGTATAAGAAGATACAGAAGGGAATAGTTTAATGAAACAAGGGTATTGGTTGGACAGATGAAAAATTGAAAAAAAATCCATAAAAGAAAGAATACTGTTTTGAGCAATGACTTTGTGCTGCATAATATATGATAAAGTGCAATGCCCTGGGCCGAGTTGC
>NW_009952892.1:29315-34501 GCF_000747805.2 Chaetura pelagica | reverse complement strand
GATACCATCCAGAGGGACCTGGACAAGCTGGCCCAGGTTTTGCTTTCATATTTGCGATGTGTTTTAACAATAGGTCCAGGTAGGTGATCTTTCTGGTTTTAATTTCCAGGTAGATGTCCCTTGGCATTAAAATTTGTGCCCACATGGAAAAGCAGCAGAGATTAATAGCCTAAGGGCCAGAGAAGCCTTAGCAGGTTTTCAGTGGTGTCCCACATGGGAGCCTCCATCCACCTCAACAGTGAGTTATTCACTACTGCATTATGTTCCACCAGCATGGATGCTTTGTTTGACAGACCTCCTTATCTGCTAAGAGGGTACTGATTCTATTTTGCAGTGGTAAATCTTCAGATGGATAAGAAGCGTTCCTCTTGTTGCCAGAAGTCACAAGCTTCCACCCTCCACCATCATGGGAGTCTTTACTTTCCAACCCAATAAGCACAAACTGCTCCTGCTCCTCCTTCAGTACAGTTGGAGATTTAGGCTCTTGAAGCTACAAGATTTTAGAAAAACAGTTGATCTCTTTCTCGTTGTCTCTGATGCTATGCAGTCTGCTGACCTCCTCCCATAGCTCATTTACTTGCAACTCAGATCCTCAACAAGCGCACACTACCTGCAGACTTTAAGACTATCTTCTGCTGCCCCAGCTTCAGCAAAAACCCCAGGCACATCTTTCAGCCTGAGACCTACAGAATTATATCCTATTCTGGATACACAGACACACACACACACTCTCTAACTGTCCTGCCAAGAGCGGTGGCTCGCGCCTGTAGTCTCAGCTCCTTCCTCCTTTTCCTTTGATCCACAATCCTCTCTCGGAGAGAACGCCTTAAGGGCACAGTACTTTTTGCATTACCTCCCTAAAGGACACATTACTTCCCTGATATATCCCTGGTAGCCATTTGCCATTTGTACATTTTCCCTAAACCTCATCCCACAGTTTGTGTTAACCCTTAATAAACCAGTTAATTTGTAAACTAAACATTGGTTTTCAGTAGCAATTTGTGAGTGTGGTGGGGGTGCATTCTAACTACCACTCTAAAATACGGTCCCGCAGTGGCCATTCCTTTGTGAGAGGCGAATGCCAGGTGGGAGCCCTCGGTCTTATTCAACAACCCCTCCAAATTGGGGGAGGAAGTCATGAAAGCATCCTGACAGTCGATAGCCCCCCTGGCATCGGCTCGCGACAAAGGGCAAATGCATCCTGGGCTCTATTACCACGAGTGTAGCCAGCAGGTTGAGGAAAGTGATCCTTATCCACTGTTTAGCACAGGTGAGACTGTATATGGAGTCCTGTCTTGGTTTAAGCCAGGAGGAAGCCAATTTTCCTTTTACTGATTTTTTTTTTTTCCTTTAGAGAACTCTCTTTTAACTAGCAGCAAGTTTTCCAGCTAGTGGACTGATAATGCTGGAATGTTTATATTACTGCTGAGATGCCAAGCTCTATTTAGTGAATCTGCAGCCTCAGATGCTACAGGAGCAGAAGAGTTGTATCTGCATCCCTCCCATAGGGAGGAGTGGACTAGACAGACAGCAAATTTGACCAAAGTATTCCATTCTATATATCGACATAAGCTTGGTGTAAGGTCAAGGATCACGGAAGTCAACTTCCTTCCTGCTTCTTCTTCCCTTCTCTTCCGTCCATTGCCGGTGTTCAGGGAGGACTCTGTCTATTCATCACTGTTTATCCCTAGGCTCATGCATTCCTGACCCTCATAACTCTACCCTCAGCTCCTGTCTGCTCCGCCGTTATCTCCAGCAGCAGTCCGGGACATTTCAGTACTGCTCACAGCTAAGGAGAATGCTGTGGGAGTTGCTGGGGGTGGAGGGAGGCAATGGGGTTTTGCACATTCCTGAACACATTTGTATATAATTGTACAAATTTTCTTTTATCATTAGTATTTAATGAAAGCTGTCTAGTTTAGTTTACAATCCAGAAAATCTCTTCATTCTCTCTCTCCTCTACCTGGGTGGGAGGGGGAGGGGATCAAGAGCATTATTGTCGCTGGTTTAATTGCCGATCCCGAGTCAAACCAAGACAAGTCCCGTGTCCAGTTTTGGACTCCCTGATACAAGAGAGACATGAACATACTGGACCAAGTCCAGCAGAATACCACCAAGGTGGTCAGGGGGCTGGAGAACATGACATATGAGGCAAGGCTGAGAAAACTAGGCCTGTTCAGCTTGGAGAAGATAAGGTTCAGGGGATACCTTTTTGCTCTCTACAACTACCTGATGGGAGGATACAGAGAACATAGAGCCATACACTTCTCAGAGGTGCACAGCAAGAGGACAGGAGGCAATGAACACAAGTTGTAATATGGGAAGTTCTGATTAGATATTAGGAAAATACTTTTTTTCCATGAGGGTGGTCAAATACAGGAACAGGTTGCCCAGAAAGGGTGTGGAAAAACTCCATGGGACAAGTCCCTGAGCAACCTGATCTAATTAGAGCAGAGGGTTGGACTAGATCACCTCTGGAGGTCACTTACAACCTATATTTTTCTATGGTAAAATATCAACCATACTAAAATACAGTTTACTATCGCTACAAGTTATGTTGTGTCAGCCAGCTTCTCCTTCCATCTCCTTTTAAGGTACAATCAACAAATAAAATCATTAGCAGTTATATCAGGAAAATCATATAGGCATCATCACCTGTATAGAGACTTTTCTAGGCTGTTTATCCAATCAGTGGTTTTATGTTTGTTTTATTTTGTTTTTAAAGTTCTTATTCCCAGACAACCCTGCATTTTGGCTCTTTGTTAGATTTGCACATCTGCCACCATACTTTCTTGTCTCTTGCCTTTCCAGTTACTTCCACCAGCTCTTTATCTAAGACCAGAACCTTTTCCTGCATACTAGATCACAGTCCCAGTCTTCTTAATCAGCCAACTCAAGCCAACCCTTCCTCCTCACTGACTGGCCCTAGTTGCTGTTTTCATGTGTGAATGATCTCTTAGGAGGGCTGAGGGTTGTGTTAGAATCAGGCTAGAACATGGCCATAAAAGGAGAATGAAAGAATATCCATGTTAATAGTCATAGAACATTTTCCATTCCCACCACAGGTTTAGTACTTACTCCTTTCTTTATTTTAATAGGATAGCTTCCTTCAACCATATGTCCTAGGTGTTGTATATAGAACAGAATAGACTCTTTGTTCATAGATTAGGTGCTAGAATCCAGAGTTCATATAATTAATAGCAGAAGCAGCAGCTGCGAGATGTCCCATTTAGGACCACCTGGAGAATATCCATTGTTTTTTTGAGCATTTAACAAATAAAAAAGGTAAACCAAACATAATAGCTTAATATATTTGAGCTATAAACTCAGGCAAATTTTCATGAACTGCAATAAACCACACAGTCCCAACATCATTACTCAGTTTCAAGTCCATAACTGAAAGAGTAGAAGTACTAGAGCTTTTCAAAGAAAAACTTATACAAGTGTGGATTAATAAATATGTTTTCTTTTGTCTCAACAGTTCAATGTCTTTGGCTGACATTTTTCAAAAACAAGTTAGCCTGATGAGACATTCTACATAGAATTTTTCAATCTTTTATTACAGTTTAACAATATTATGAGTGAGTCTCAGTTTTTACAGTATCTTAAACAAGGATGCATTGGACATTCTTAATAAGCATGTCTTAACATACAGAAGATTGACTAGATATAAGAGCAAAGAAAATCAGTCAACAAGAACAAGTGTGGGAAAAAAGTTAACTGAAGAATGAATTTGGCGAAATATGCTAGTGGAGAGCTGCAAGTGTTAACATCAGTCTCTGAATCCAATAGTGTTGTTGAGTTTTTTGTGTCAATGCCGGATTATCATCAATAAATATGTATTTACTGGCACCAAACAAGTTTTCTACATGCCTTTTGCTTCTTCCTTAATCTTATAACAAATCAAAAGTGTCAAGGGGATATATTTAGAGGTAACTGGAAAAAGAGGGAGGGAAGGTCCTCCCTGAGCAACTTGAAAGTTAGCCTTACTCTGTGTGTATGTAGAGGTTATACCATATAACCTCCAGAGGTCTCTTTTGACCTAAATTATTCTATGATTTTAAGTTTGTACATGGGAGAAAGGAAACTGATGGCAGAAAAGTATGTTCATTGAAGCAAGAAAAGCACAGGAAATAGAAGAACCTAAGAGAGAAGCAAAAGGATATATTCTTGTTCCTCTCCCTTTCTTCCTTCCATTGGAAAAAAATTAAATATGTATCTCATTACAATAAACACAGTAAATAAATTATATAACCGTTTTCTATAAGTAATGACTACAGCTGTCTCAGCAATTTAGGAAATTTCCAGTAGTTCAACTAGAAGAATAGGAGGCCCTCATGAAGACTTCTTTATTACACAGATGATCATATTATGACAAATTTAGATAATCCTTCCTATCAGCATAACTTAAAACTTGTCCATAAACTTAAGTTTTTTCCCTAAATAACAAAATGCTGCATATATATATACACACTATGTCCAACTGTAACAATTACCTGAATTAATTTTAGATTAATTCAAGTGATGTGAATTCAACTTGTTTTCGCCCAAATAATGATTTAAGATGACAAAAAAATTAAGTTTTTGTTCAAACCTTTTTCTTTGCTAGTTAAAATACAGTAGCCCATATGATGTCATTTAAAGAATGTGCATTTAACTTCATATTTTAGTAAACATTCTAATTTTGATCAATAATCAACTTACATAGTTCCATTTGTGTAGACTGTGTCACTTCCCTCCACATACTGAACCTGGGCTGGGTAGACATGCTGTACCTGTTGCACAGTCTGTACTTGCTGTACCTGTAAACAAGACCATGAGAAATATAGGATAGTTTACCTTATAAAAAGTGCTTCAGTGCATCTAACAGTTTCTAAAAAATACACTCAGTCATGGGACATCCCTGTCCTCAAAATTACTAAATAACATAGAATGCAATATTGTGCTGCTAGCCTGTAATATGCTAAGTGGAGTACTGTGAAGGACCAGGTATTTCCTTACACGAACATGAAATGTCCTTTGAGTCAGCCGACAAAACTGACTTAAAACGGCGTCTCCACACGGCAGGAAACCCCCTCTGTGTGTATGGGGGGGGGAGCAGCTGCTGCAGGGGAGGAGCCGTGGCCGGAAGCAGGGGCAGGACTAGGTCCCGTCTGATTGGCTGAAAAGCCCGGAAATGCAAAACT
>NW_009952892.1:19120-25528 GCF_000747805.2 Chaetura pelagica | reverse complement strand
TCATCCTACCTGCACTGCCGTGTGGTGAGACAATTCCGGCTACCCCAGCTTATAGGGGAAAATATAATCCAGCCATTCGGGCAAATCCCTCCCCTCTGCTTCCCTCACGTGGATAAGATGTGTAACTAAGGTGTACCCATATATGTTTAATGTGTTGTAATCACTCCTTTTGAACCTCCTGCCCCAAATTGCTTTGTTTTCCCCACAATAAACCTTGCTGTTGTTAGAAATTTAGTAAGCACTGAGCGAGTTATTCACTCAAAAAAGTCGGGACATAAGTTCCTGTATCCTCTGTGTGAGGCGATACCCACGTGTGGATCTCTCAGCAAATCCTGATAAGTTAATACACTCCAATAAGGAGATATAATAGGTCACGGATCGTGACAAGTACTAACATTGGAGATGCATACCCTTGAGAGTACAGGTGTTTTCAATGCCAAAGACAGAATAATCTGGAAAGCACAAGAACTGTACACTTCACAACAACCTTAGGAACTATATATAGTAAGAAAGAAAACTTCATTTGGTCATTCCTATGCTGATTTTCTGTTTTGTTTTTTATTTGCTCCAGTTAAACTCTATACAATACAAGCCTCTAAATCATAACTTACATGTGCTGTTAACAGGCGACCTTTGAGTGGGTACTACAAAAATTCAGTGTAATCCTAGAAGAGTCTGGTTCTCATGCATGATCATCTACAAGAGCTGGATCAAAGAGGGATCTGTACAGGCTGGATTGATGGGCTGAGGCCAATTGTATAAGATTCAACAAGCCTAAGTGTTGGGTCCTGCACTTGGGTCACAACAACCCCGTGCAACGCTACAGGCTTGGGGAAGAGTGGCTGGAAAGCTGCCTGGTGGAAAAAGACCTGGGGATATTGGTCGATAGCCAGATGAATATGAGCCAGCAGTATGCCCAGGTGGCCAAGAAGGGAACTGGGATCGTTTAGTCTGAAGAAAAGGAGGCTAAGGGGAGACCTTATCCCTCTCTACAACTACCTGAAAGGAGGTTGTAGCAAGGTGGGGGTCAGTCTCTTCTCCCAAGTAACAAGTGATATGATGAGAGGAAATGGTGACAAGTTGTGCCAGGGATGGTTTAGATTGGTTATTAAGAAAAATTTCATTAGTGAAAGGGTTGTCAGGCACTGGAACAGGCTGTCTAGGTAGGTGGTTGAATCACCATCCCTGGAGGTATTTAAAAGATGGGTAAATATGGTACTTCGGGACATGGTTTAGTGGTAGATTTGGCAGTGTCCTAGGTTAATGGTTGTATTTAATGATCTTAAAGGTCTTTTCCAACCAAAACGATTCTATGATTTTGATATCCTCACTACATTCTATAAAATTCCTACTCCATGATTAATTAATATACTTTGAAATAAGATACTAAACTTCATTGTTAACTCAATGTATTGTTTTCAGCAGGGATATAGTTGAATTTCTTCATAGAAGATAGTATGGGGCTATATTTTGTGTTTGTTCTGGAAACAGTATTGATAATGCAGAGATGTTTTAGTTACTGCTGAGCAGTGCTTACCCAGAGTCAAGGCTTTTTCTGCGAGTAGGCTGGGGGTGCACAAGAAGTTGCGAGAGGACACATCTGGGACAGCTGACTCCAGTTAATCAAAGGGATGTTCCATACCATATGACATCATGCTCAACAATAAAACTAAGGAGGAGGTTGGCTGCTCATGAACTGGCTGGGAATGGGATGGTTGGTGGTGAGCAGTTATTTTAATTTGCATCAGTTGTCTGGCTTGGGTTTTATTTTTCTCTCTCTTTGTTATTCTTTTTGTCTTTTTCTTACAACATTATTATTGTTGCTATTATTATCATCATTATTGCTACTTTTTAATTATTAAACTGTCTTTATCTCAACCCACAAATTTTCTCACTTTTATCTTTCCAATTCTCTTCCCCCATCCCTCTAGGTGGAAGTGAGTGAGCGGCTGTGTGGTGCTTAGTTGTCATCTAGAGTTAAACCACAACACCTAAGGAAAAATGTATATGAAAACCTTAATCCTGAAAAAACTACATTACTTTGAATAAGACTGTTCTAGTGTGACAGAAAAACACATATTTCTGTCAGCAGTAATGAGATGCACTCTTTTTAATGGTCAAATAGAAAAATCAGCAGTTTGCTGATTTTCCATGTGAACAACTATATAAATTGACATTGGCCTGCCATCCCTTAACAGTGTTCCTGAGCTACAATTTCGCAAATTTAAAAAATGTATATTTTATTATTAAGGCAAGATAAAACTCTGATTTTTGATAAGTGTTTGCATTAAAAATACTAATAAGGTTAAGAGAAAAATACCACTGTAAAATAAGTAAGGATTTATAAATCCCATTAAAAATAAATAATCAAGTCCAGTGCCTAAAAGAAAATAAATGCAAAGCTTTCTGTTGTCAGAGAAAAAAAATAAATCTCAATACATTAATTAGTCTGAAGTATGTTTGGAAAGCAGCACATGCTGTAATGTTGATGATTAGATAAATGACCAATATAAGTTAATTACTATGTTTTTCATATGATTTTGCATTAAGCTCCTGTTTTGATTAGCAAAAGTGTGTATGTTCAGTTAAATGATACTATTATTTCTGAATGCTATGGTCATAGTCTATGGTGAATAGGAAGATTTGTTTTGTGTAGCTTTTGATGCATGGATATACCTTCTAAAATCAATTAGACACTTGTTCTTAAGTTTACTGTTTGAATTCTTCTGTATTGCATGACATAAACCATAAGGTTAGTAAGATGTTTAAAATCCTCATACTCTTGCTACCTCATGCTTAAGGGTACATGTTAAAACAGGAATGATACATTAATAGAAAATCATTTGAGGAAACATAAGACTAAGAAAAATTCTGCTTCTGTTAAAGGGCATTTAATTACGTTCTTCACTTTTTGGCCTTACTTTTGATACTTTTTACTTGCACATTGTTCTGGTTTCAGCTGGAATAAAGTTAATTTTCTCCCCAGTAGCTGGTATAGTGCTGTGTTATGGATTTAGGATGAGAATAATGTTATTCTCTGATATTTTAGTTGTTGCTAAGCAGTGTTTATATTAAGTCAAGGACTTTTCAACTTCTAATAGCCAGTGGAGGCTGAGGATGCATAAGAAGCTGGGATGGGACACAGCCAGGACAGTTGACCCAAACAGCTAAAGGGATATTCCATGCCATATGATGTCATACCCAGTATATAAACTGGGAGGAGTTGGTCAGGAGACAGTATGGCTCAGGGATTGGCCGGGCATCAGTCAGCAGGTGGTGAGCAATTGTATTGCGCATCACTTGTCTATTATTATTGTTGTTGTTTCCCTTCCTTTTCTGTCATGTAAAACTGTTTTATCTCAACCCACAAGTTTTACTTTTTTTTTCCAATTCAGTGGGTAATGAGTGAGTTGGTGTGTGGTGCTTAATTGCCAGCTGGGGTTAAACCTCTTGGTTTAACACACGTATAGGTTTCTCCTTTTACCATTCAAGTTGACAAAAATGACAACTGCTGTGTTGCTTGAAAATACCTGTGAAACCACTGCCACTACACTCAGAAGGGAACCTTAGTTTTTCATTAAGGACTTTTTTTTTTTCTTCATTTGGAGCACCATATTAGACTTTCATGAAAGCCATAGCTAGTCAGTGAGCAAAGGAAAGATTTCTTTTAGAAGAAAATAATTTAGACATTGAGAAATTATCCTCCCCTTAACTACAAGAAACAATTTAAAAAAATATCTTATTTCTTCTGAATTTCTCATCTTTAACTTAAAGTAGTCTGCTCCTAAAGCATGTGTACATAAATTCAATTTTCAAATTTAATATATACAGTTAATTTATCAGACCAAACTCATACTTCTTCATCAAAGTGATTGCTTTAATACCTGTTAGCCCTTTATTTTCCTACAGTGGAAAAGCACCTATCTTACTCACATTCTTCATCACATTTCCTAGTGGTATACTAGCTTAACATCTTTACTCTTTCATTCCATTCCTTTAAAACTCCTGACCTTTTCTCGTGTCCTGGTTTGAGCAAGGATAAAGCAAATTTTCTTTTTACTGATTTTTTTTTTAGTGGACTCTCTTTTAAGCAGCACACTTCCTGAGACTAACAGCAAGTTTTCCAGCTAGTGGACTGATAACACCCAAATGTTTATAATTACTGCTGAGAGACCAAGGACCAAGGTGGGAGCCCTGGTGACAGAGGATATAAAGAAGGCAGAGGTGTTGAATGCCTTCTTTGCCTCTGTCTTCACTCCTGCAGGGTCTCCCTATGAGCCCCAGATTCATATAGCCCCAGAAGAACTCAAGATAGAGGAAGAGTTTGATGTGGTAGATGAGGATTGGGTTAGGGATCACTTGAGTAATCTGGACATCCACAAATCGATGGGTCCGGATGGAATGCACCCAAGGGTGCTGAGGGAGCTGGCGGAGGTCATTGCTAGGCCACTCTCCATCATCTTCAGTAAATCATGGGCAACAGGTGAGGTGCCTGAGGACTGGAGGATAGCAAATGTCACTCCAGTCTACAAGAAGGGCAAGAAGGAGGACCCGGGTAACTATAGACCGGTCAGCCTCACCTCCATCCCTGGAAAGGTGATGGAACAACTTGTTCTTGTGACTATCTCCAGGCACATCAAGGACATGGGGGTCATCAAGAGCAGTCAGCATGGTTTTATCAAGGGTAAATCATGTTTGACTAACCTCATAGCCTTCTATGAGGAAATTACTAGGTGGATAGATGATGGTAGAGCGGTAGATGTGGTTTATCTTGATTTCAGTAAAGCATTTGACACCGTCTCCCACAGCATCCTTGTGGATAAGTTGATCAGGTATGGGTTTGGTGACCAGGAAGTGAGGTGGATTAGGAACTGGTTGAAAGGAAGGAGTCAGAGAGTTGTAGTCAATGGGGTAGAATCTGGTTGGAGGTGTGTTACTAGTGGAGTCCCACAAGGGTCGGTGCTGGGACCGGTGTTGTTCAACATCTTCATCAACGACCTGGATGAGGGTATAGAATGTACCCTCAGCAAGTTTGCTGATGACACTAAGCTGGGAGGAGTGGCTGACACACCAGAAGGCTGTGCTGCCATTCAGAGAGACTTAGATAGGTTGGAGAGTTGGGCGGGGAGAAACATGATGAAATTCAACAAGGGGAAGTGCAGAGTTTTACATTTGGGGAAGAACAACACCATGTCCCAGTACAGGTTGGGGGCTGAACTGCTGGAGAGTAGTGTAGGTGAAAGAGACCTGGGGGTCCTGGTAGACAGGAGGATGACCATGAGCCAGCAATGTGCCCTTGTGGCCAAGAAGGCCAATGGCATCCTGGGGTGCATTAGAAAGGGTGTGGTTAGTAGGTCAAGAGAGGTTCTCCTCCCCCTCTATTCTGCATTGGTGAGGCCACATCTGGAGTATTGTGTCCAGTTCTGGGCCCCTCAGTTCAAAAAGGACAGGGAACTGCTCGAAAGAGTCCAGCGCAGAGCTACGAAGATGATTAAGGGAGTGGAACATCTCCCTTATGAGGAAAGGCTGAGGGAGCTGGGTCTCTTTAGCTTGGAGAAAAGGAGACTGAGGGGTGACCTCATCAATGTTTACAAATATGTAAGGGGTGAGTGTCAGGGGGACGGAGTTAGGCTTTTCTCGGTGATGACCAGTGATAGGACAAGGGGTAATGGGTGTAAATTGGAGCATAGGAGGTTCAAGGTGAATATCCGAAAAAATTTTTTTACTGTGAGAGTGACAGAGCACTGGAACAGACTGCCCAGGGAGGTTGTGGAGTCTCCCTCACTGGAGACATTCAAAACCCACCTGGATGAGTTCCTGTGTGATGTACTCTAGGTGACCCTGCTCTGGCAGGGGGGTTGGACTAGATGATCTCTCGAGGTCCCTTCCAGCCCCTAAGATTCTATGATTCTATGATTCTATGATACTTTGCTCTGCTTCTTGAATCTGCTGCTTGGGACACTAAAGGAGCAGAAGAGTTGTAGGGAGGAATGGACTAGACAGACGGCAAAATTGGCGAAACAAATTATTCCATCTATATATTTACATGGCACTTCGTATAAATTCAGGGACCACAGAAGTCAAGCCCTTCTTCTTCTTTGTCTTCCGTCCATGGCCGGTGTCCAGGGAGGACTCCATCTGTTAATCTCCTTTGATCCCTAGGCCCATGCGTTTCTGACCCTCATAACTCAACCCTTAGCTCCTGTCTGCTGTGCTCCTCCAGAAGTGGTCCGGGACTTTTGGGAACTGCTCACAGCTCAGGAGAGTGTCATGGGAGTTGCTGAGGGTGGGGGGAGGCAATAGGGTTTTGCACATTCCTGCACATATTTGTACATATTTTCTTTTATCATTAGTATTTAACTAAAGCTGTCTAGTTTAGTTTTCAATCTGGAATGTCTCTCTCTCTTC
>NW_009952892.1:7841-19106 GCF_000747805.2 Chaetura pelagica | reverse complement strand
CCTACCTGGGTGGGAGGGGGAGGGAATCGAGAGCATTGCTGACGTTGGTTTAATTGCCGATCCTGAGTCAAACTGTGACATCTCGACACTTTGATCATCTAAACCAAGGACTGGAGGAATGCAAAAATCACTCCTGTCTTGAAGAAGGACCCAGAGAACTACTGGTCAGTCAGTTTCACCTCAACCCCTGGGAAGGTGATAGAGCAACTAATCCCAGGAACCATTTCCTGGCATATGAATGGCAAGAAAATAATCAGTAGTCAGCACCGATTCATCAAGGGAAATTCATTCTTGACAAACTTAATAACCTTCTACAATAAAATAAGTGGCTTGGTAGACCAGGGAAGAGCAGTAGATATAGTCTACCTAGACTTCAAGAAGCTTTTTGACACTGTCTCTCATAAGGTCCTCATAGAAAAGCTGCTGAAATATGGGCTGGATGAGCAAACAGTGAGGTAGATTGAAAACTGGCTGAATGGCCAGGCCCAGAGGATGGTCATCAGTGGCACAAAGTCTAGTTGGCTGAGAGAGCTGGGGCTGTTTAGCCCAGAGGCTCAGTGGGGGAATCTTGTCATGTGTACAAATACCTGAAGGGAAGGTGCAAAGCAGGTGGAGCCAGGCTCTTTTCAGTGGTGCCCAGTGAAAGAAGAAGAGACAACGGGTACAAGCTGAAACACAGGAGATTCTCTCTGAACATCAGGAAACACTTTTTCACTGTGAGGGCACCTGTGCACTGGAGCAGGTTTCCCAGAGAAGTTGTGAATTTTCCCCCCTTGGAGATATTCAAAAGCACTCTTGACATATTCTTCAGTAAACAGCTCTAGGTAACCCTGCTTGAGCACAGAGTATGACACCTGTTTGTTGGGCAACAAACAGGAGTTGGAAGCTATTGTGCAATAGGAAAGCTATGACATAGGGGCAATTATGGAAAGTTGGTGGGATGACTCCTATGACTGAAGTGTGGCTATAGATGGCTACAAGCTGTTCAGAAGGGACAGGAGAGGAAGAAGGGGTGGAAGTGTTGCCCTCTATGTAAAGAAGTGGATAGAGTGTGAAGAGTTGTCTCTAAAGAATAGCCACGAGCGGGTCAAAAGCTTATGAGTGTACTTCATCCTTTTCGTTTAATTGTTCAGTATTTAAGAATACTTTACATTTTGTGTTTTGCTTTCATATTTGCCACGTGTTGTAACAGGAACAGGCTTCCTGGGTGTGTCAGTGTGATGACAATATGGTTCAAAGACTAGAAACAGATTTCAAGATGACTCTTCAGCAGCAGAGTACTCTGGAGCAGTGGGCTGCCTGGCTTGATAATGTAATGATGCAAGCACTGAAACCATATGAAGGAAGACCCAGCTTTCCTAAAGCAGCACGGCAATTTCTTTTAAAGTGGTCTTTCTACAGGTAGTTCTTCATAGTCTTCTACATTATTTTAGCTATTTTATTAATTGCTGATCTGTATGCTGTAATAATTAATATCAGATAATATTTCCCAATAAATTAAGTGACACACCCCCCCAAAAAAGGTTAGTGTTGTTAACGTTAAAGACAGGGCTATGTGCAACTAAGCAGTGGCTGAAATGATCTTTGTATTTCTGAGCGTTTCATATGGATGTTGTAATCAACAATCTGTTTTTTATATTATAAGGTACACACAAACTTATTTAAATTTTACAAGTTTAAAAATCATACCAATCATAGAATCATTAAGGTTGGAAGGGACCTTAAAGATCATCAAATTCCAACCCCCCTGCCATGAGCAAGGAACCCTACCACTAGACCAGGTTGCACAAAACTTTGCCCAACCTGTCCATAAAATCCTCCAGGGATGGGGCACCAACAACATCCCTGAGCAACCCATTCCAGTTCCTCTCCACCCTTATACTGAAGAATTTCTTCCTAATATCTAACCTAAATCTCCCCTCTCTCAGCTTAAAACCATTACCCCTTGTCCTATCACTATCTTCTCTGATGAAAAGCCCCTCCCCAGCTTTCCTGTAGGCCCCCTTCAAGTACTGGAATTAAAATCTTTGAACTAGAAATGTGAGCACAACTGACACAATATTTTGAAGGACTACTTTGTTTAAAATGAAAAAAATTTAATACAATTTTAACAAAGAACTTCCTTCCACTAAGGTCAGTATAGAGTGTGAAGAGTTGTCTCTAAAGAATAGCCACGAGCGGGTCAAAAGCTTATGGGTAGCAATTAGGGATCGAGACAAAAAAGGGAGTCTTGTGGTTGGAGTCTACTACAGGCCACCCGATCAAGTGGAGCCTATCAATGAAGCCTTCTTACTCCAGCTCGAGGAGACATCACGATCACAGGCTCTCATCCTGCTGGGGGTTTTCAACCACCCCGACATCTGCTAGAAAAGCAGCATAGCAAGCTGTAGGCAATCCAGGAGAGTCCTGGAGTGCCTCAATGACAACTTCTCAAGACAAGAAATTGACAGCCCTATCCAAGGGGATGTGTTATTAGACCTGATGATCACAAATGCATGTGAACTCATCAGGGGTGTCAGAACTGAAGGCAGCCTGGGCTGCAGTGATCATGCACTAGTGCAGTTCACTGTCCTAAGGGGTATGAGGCAGATGAGAAGCATAGTCAGGACTCTAAATTTTAGGAAAGCAAACTCAGGGACAAGGGAGCAGAACAGAGCTGGCAGATCTTTAAGGATGCTTTCCATAGAGCGCAAGAGAACTCAATCCCCAGGTGTAGGAAACTGGGCAAGGAAGGCAAGAGACCAGCATGGCTGAGTCAAGACCTGCTGGTCAAACTAAAAGGCAAGATGGAACTACACAGGCAGTGGAAGTGGGGACGGGTATCATGGGAAGAGTACAGGGACATTACCCATTTGTGTAGGGATGAGGTCAGGAAGGCCAAGGCGCAGCTGGAGCTGAACTTGGCAAGGGCTGTAAAGAAAAACAAGAAGGGCTCAGAGCAATCTGGTCTAGTTGGAGGTGGCCCTGCTTATTGTAGGGGGGTTGGACTAGATGACTTTTAGAGGTCCCTTCCAACCCAAGACATTCTATGATTCTATGATTATATGACCTCCAGTGGTCCATTCCAACCTCAACCATTCTGTGATTATATAATAAAGGTTTAAGTTAAAGAGAGAGATAAAAGTCCTAATTCAGTCTTTCAGTGGCACAGTCTAGTTGGAGGACAGTGACTAGCAGTGTATCACAGGGGTCAATACCAGGTCTGGTCCTGTTCAGTATCTTCATTCGTGATCTCAATGATGAGACCTCAAAAGGCTGTAGAAATGGGCTGACAAGAACCGCATGAAGTTCAGAAAGGGGAAGCACCAAGTCCTGCACCTGGGGAAGAATAACTCCATTCACCAGTATAGGCTGGGGCCCAACCAGTTGGAAAGCAGCTTTGCAGAAAAGGACCTGGGGGTCCTGCTACCTGCAGTCTGGAGGAAAGTGCCATTTAAAGGCAAATGCATCAATCTAAATGCAACAAACAGATAAAAGATCAATTGTGAGGCACTGAAGGATCTTGCATTGAAGTACAGCACAAATTCAAACAGTGATGACCTTAAAAAGACTGTGATAGAGCACTGCTCTATCATCAGGAATAAGCAGAAATGGGCAATAGAAGCCAGGCCCCTTCAGAATACACAGACAGTGCTTTACAACAAAAGGGTACTGACTAAAAATTTTAACAGCTATGGCTTTTGATCATGGGCATGCACTAGAAGCACCTCTTTTCTGGTATTCTGGCAGGGCCTAGCAACTGCAGAAAAAGTTATTTTGTAAAATCTCTTTTGGAGAACACCATTCAGAGAGATGTCAACAGGCTGTAGAAATGAACTGACAGGAACCTCATGTACTTTAACAAGGAGGAGTGCCAAGTCCTGCTCATGGGGAGGAACAACCCCATGCACCAGTACGTACTTGGGGGAACAGCCATCTGGAAAGCAGCTTTGCAGGAAAGGACCTGCAAGTCCTGGTGGACACCAAGTTAAACATGAACAGCAGTGTACCTTTGCCAAAAAGAGGGCTAATGGTATCCTGGGTTGGTTTAGGTAAAGTATTGTCAGTAGGTCCAGGTAGGTGATACTTCCCCTTTATTCAGCACCAGTATACTGTATAACTGGAGTTCTGTGTCCAGTTCTGGGCTCCCAGTTGAGATAATTTATACATTATCAAAGTATATAAATACCTGAAGGGAAGGTGCATAGAAGATGGAGCCAGGCTCTTTTCAGTGGTGTCCAGTGACAGGGAGAGAGGCAACAGGTGCAAACGGAAACATAGGAGGTTCTGTCTAAACATCAGGAAACACTTTTTTACTGTGACAGTGACTGGACACTGGCATGGGTTGCCCAGAGAGGTTGTGGAGTCTCCCTCCTTGGAGAAATATTCAAAAGCCATCTGGACATGTTCCTGGGTGCGTTGGGTTAGGGTGGTGGGGTTTTGGTAGCAGGGGAGGGGCCACAGGGGTGGCTCCTGTGAGAAGCTGCTGAAAGCTCCCCTGGCTCCAAAATCCGGCACCACCTCTGGCCAAGGCTGAGCCCATCAGTGACAATGGATGTGCCTCTGTAATTAACATATTCAAGAAAGGGAAACTACTATAAGATCTCAAGGGCAGAGGAGAGAGGGAGGGAAGAGCAATGCAGGAGCAGAGACGCCAAGGTCAGTGAGGAAGGAGGAGGTGCCCGAGCAGAGGGTCCCCTGCAGCCCATGGAGGAGCATGGTGGAGCAGCCTGTGAATTACCACAGTGGAGCAGATGTGGACCTGCATCTGTGGAGGGGAGGTGACTGTGCCCGAAGCAGGCAGTGACTCTGTGGGAAGCCCATGCTGGAGCAGTCTGTTCCTGAAGGATTGCACCTCGTGGGAGGGACACGTCAGAGGAGTTCGTGAAGGACTGTCTCCTGTGGGAGGGACACGTCAGAGGAGTTCATGAAGGACTGTCTCCTGTGGGAGGGACTCCACATTGGAGCAGGAAAAGACTGTGAGGGATCCTTCTCCCTGAGGAGGAAGGAGCGGCAGAAAACAATGTGTGACAAACTGACCATAAACCCCATTCCCTGTCCCCCTGCACCGCTGGCGGGGAGGAGGTAGAGAAATTGGGAGCAAAGTAAATTGGGCCTGGGAAGAAGGGAGGGGTGGGGTAAGGTATTTCAGCTCTGGTTTTGTTTTCTCTTTGTCCTGTTTGCATCTGATTAGTGATAAAGTAAATAGATATTTTTTCCCCAAGTTTAGCCTGTTTTGCCTGTGACCATAACTGGTGAGTGAACCCTCCCTGTCCTTGTCTTGACAAGGGTCGAGTGAGGGGTGAGTGAGCAGCCACATGGTTCTTTGTTCCTAGCTGGGCCTAAACCACTACACTGGGCAACCGACTCTACGCGGCCCTGCTTGAGCAGGGGGTTGGATAAGATAACCCCCAGAGATCCCTTCCAACCTCAGCTATTCTGTGATTTCAGCCAATTATTAACTCAGTAGGGATTAACTTTGACCAAATACACAAAGATAAGCATTTAAATTGATGTTAAGTGCCCAATGCTTAAGTATTTTGCTGAAATGTGTTTTGTTTTTTTTTGGGGGGGGGGAAGGAAGTTAAAAAAAAATAAAAAGGAAATGCATTCTGACGTACATTATAATATAAATAGAAGTTATATTAATGGAATTATGATACATTATTAATTGAGTCTGTATACCAGTAAAAATTATTAGTGAAATGCATGAGGCAGCTAAACAGAATTATAAAGAACATGCAGAAAAATTCATAATCTTAAATTTTAAAACTAAACTTAAAAAACCCTAAATTTTAATTTAGACAACAGTGACTCACAGGCACAGAAAGAGACTTACAGAATGTAAAAAGTTATACTTAGTTTTAATATTGTTGATTTTGAAACTGTAAAGTGAACTTATGTTGAAAAAGAACTTCAGATTTCACCCAAAGAACCTGAAACACTGACAGCTGAATGGTGGGGAAGTTGAGAGGGAGGTGCTTCTCCCTGGTATCCTGTGACAGGACACATGAGAATAGTTCAAAGCTGCATTAGGGCAGGTTCAAGCCAGATATTAGGAAACATTTATTTAATGAGAGGGTGTTCAAACATTGCAACAGACTTTCTAGAATGGTGATCAATGCTTCATGCCTGTCAGTGTTAAGGCGGTATTTGGACAATGCCCTTAATAATGTGCTTTTGGTCAGCCCTGAAGTGGTCAGGTAGTTGGACTTGATGGTCATTGTAGGTCCCTTGAAACTGAAAAAAAAAAAAAAGGCTAAAGCTAAATTACACATACTAAAGGAGTCTTGAACAACAGTCATGGCTTTTCACATTCAGTTCTTGTTTTCCTACTCCACTTCCCTCCTTAATCTCCCCATGCACCACTCCCACTAATGTTGGTGGGGCTGCATAGGTGATTAATCGTGTCACAGAAGTGTGTACTGAGCTGGCTGCTTCCAAAGCCCCTTTAATCCTCTGGCAAATCCAAATTATGCATCATATATGGTTTTACTTCAAATACCTTTCTGTAGTTGTGCAAGAGCCTGCAGGGAGTCCAACTTAGAAGTACAAAATGACGTTGCTTTTGTATTTTACATCTATATTGTATTTATTTCAAAAATTCCACATTCCTTATCAACGTTTCAAAGGAATAAATGTGACTATTAGATAACTTAAATTGATTTATATTTTTATGAGATATTGCACACATTTCTTAGTAATCTACTTTTAGAAACATGTATATGTATTTCTGGTGGTTGCCATATATTCTAGTTCAAGAAATAAACCCCAAAAAGTGCACGTCTGCTTATGTAGCTATTTTAGTTCCAGCAAAATAGAATTTAACAAAACAGTGAAAAAGAGTGGCTTTTGCAGCCTTCTATAAAAGCAGTTTTTCACTACACTTGTTTAAATGCATTATTCTCTCTTGTCAGGGTTTTTTGCCTTCCCAAAATTAACAGACACCTACCTGTTGCTGAACTGGTACCTGCTGTACTACCTGTGTGGGCACTGCCGCCTGGCCAGCCACAGAAGCTTGTAAAGTCACAGCTGAACTTGTGTCTGACCCAGTCTCTGATGTCTGCATCGTGGTCTCTGAATAAAAATAAAATGTCAAAATAAAAGATCAGCACAAACTTCTTTGCTTTTTGTCACTTATCCTTGTTTAGAACTTAAAAGAAAAATATTCACACAAAATCCAATCTGGGGATTAGCTAAAGATTGTTTCACAGACTATGACATGAATACATGGAGATACTTCGTTTATTTTTCCTTTTTTAAAATGCTGTTTTGGCCTTAAATATTAGAAAATTCATATTGCCTATTTTTGCTTTGTCTAATATAAGGTCTGCTTAGAGCTTACAGCACATCAAGAAGAGAATATTATAAGCTTCGGGGTTCATGTTTTTTTCTAATAGCTTACAGTCTGCTTTGTAACAGCAAATATGTTTATCAAGTCAGAAGCAAGGTGCACACAAATCTACTTACTGTTTGAGGTAAAGAACTTTTAGAAAAAAATCCATTCATAGGCTGGATTCTTCTATAAGGACAGTTGTATACATTAGCTGCAACTATTATAAAATTTTGAAAGGAGACTCAAAACCTTATACCACATTAAGACAACACTACCCATATTCACAAACATAATTCTAGAAGCTGCATATATGTTTACTTCTTAATTAAGTATACATTCACAAAAAGACTTAAATAATCAATGCAATTAAATTGAGCACTAGAAACATTTTTTACCAACTCATCACAATTCGAAAGAACTAAGAGCAATTTCTATAGTAATCACAAGTAAATTACAGTACCTCCAATATTGTCAGCTTTCAGAGAGAATTAACATATACAGAATAAAGTGTACTGTAAGAACACAACAGGTAAAATATGCAGTACCAGAAAGAAATTTCAATTCTTCATTTTCAGCCCTGAAATGGTTCAAATCCTTATGTACCAAAATACTCAAAGATTTCTCTTAGCTTACTTGCACTCAAAATATCTTATTTAAAAATGTAAATTAATAGAAACTTTTCTAATTTATGTGACTTCAGGAAGAACTCATAAAAATCAGAAATAAGTCAAAGTCCTCCCATCAGCTTGTAAATCACTATCCATATTCAAATGCTGAGTTAAAGCTTCTAACAGGTGATATAATGAGAAGCTGCAATCTGAAAAGACCCTAAAAAATATTTTAAAGGATATAGTGAAAAAGTGACTTTTTTACACTTTCTCAAATTCACTGCTTCATTCCCAACTCCTCAACCTCCCCCCTGCCCCATCCTAAGTGGCACAGGTGGGATGGGGAATGGGGGGTTGCAGTCAGTTCATAATAGTTTCTCTTTGCTACTCCTTCCTCCTCACACTTTCCCTGTGCTCTAGAGTGGGCCCTTCCCATGGGCTACAATCCTTCAGGAAAGGACTGCTGTTGTGGGTTAACCCACAGCTAAGTACCACACAGTCACTCACTCACTCACTCCCCCCACGCCGGGATGAGGGAGAAAATTAGAAGAGCAAAAGTGAGAAAACTTGTGGGTTACAATAAAAACAACTTATCGGGTAAAGCAAAGCTGCACACGTAAGCAAAACAAAATAAGGAATTAATTTACCACTTCCTGTTGGCAGGCATGTGTTAAGTCATTTCCAGGAAAGCAGAGCCTCAGCATGGGTAATGGTAACTTGAGAAGATAAACACCATAACTCTGAATGTCCATCCCCCCTCCTTTCCCCCAGCTTTTATTGCTGAGTACAACATCCTATGGTGTGGAATATCCCTTTGCTCAGCTGGGGTCAGCTGTCTCAGCTGTGTCCCCTCCCAACTCACTGGCAGAGCAGTATGAGAATCAGAGAAGGCCTTGTTGCTGTGTAAGCGCTGCTCAGCAATAGCTAAAACACTGGTGTGTTCTCAGTGCTGTTTTAGTCAGAAATCTAAAGCACAGCACTATACAAGTTACTATGAAGAAAATTAACTCCATCCCATCCAAAACCAGTACAAGTATATGTCCCCCACAGACCACAGTTCCTGCCCAAAAACCTGCTTCTGCATGGGCTCCTCTTTATGGGCCACAGTTTCTGCCAAGAGCCTGCTCCAGCATGGGATTTCCATGGGCTGCAGGGTATCCACCTGTTCTGGCATGGTCTTCATCATGGACTGCAGGTTATAACTGCTCTGGAGTACCCCCTCCCCCTCCTCCTTCGCTGACCTTGGTGATCTGCAGAGCTGTTTCTCACACTTCCCCCCCACCTTCTCTCCCACTCTGCTGTGCAGCTTTTTTACCCTTTCTTAAATGTAATATCACAGAGGCGCTACCAGCTTTGCTGATTAGCTCAGCTTTGGCCAGTAGTGGGTCTGTTATGGATCTTGCTGAGACCATCTCTGTTAGGCACAGTGGCAGTCCCTGATCTTTCTTCACAAAGGCCACCCATGCAACCCCCTGTACTGCGAACGCTAAGAGATTCTGACAACTCGTTGTAAAACAAAGCTTTATTGAGGCAGTAAGAAAGATGAGGAACGGACGCACCCATATGGCGACTCACCCAATCACTATTAGCAAACACAGGATCATAAATGATGCCATGGCTCTGACAGACTGCCAGGTACCACTTGATGACACATGAAAAATAAGGAGGTGATTGGTGACAGCCAATATGGCTTCACTAGGGGCAAATAGTGCCTGACACATTTGGTGGCCTTCTATGATAGGGTTACAGCACTGGTGGACAAGGGAAGAGCAACTGATGTCCTCTACCTGGACTTGTGCAAAGCATTTGACACTGTCCCACAGAACATCATTGTCTCTAAATTGGAGAGACGTTGACTTGATGAGTGGACCACTCAGTGGATAAAGAATTGTCTGGATTGTCGCACTCAAAGAGTTGTTGTCAATGGCTCGATATCCAAGTGGAGATCAGTGATGAGTGGCATTCCTCAGGGGTTGAGACCTCATCTGGAGTACTGCATTCAGCTCTGTGGCTCCCAACATAAGGACATGGAGATGTTGGAGTGAGTCTGGAGGAAGGGTGCAAAGATGATGAGAGGGCTGGAGTGCCTCTCGTATGAAGACAGGCTGAGAGAGTTGGGGTTGTTCAGCCTGGAGAAGAGAAGGCTCGGGGGAGACCTTACAGCAGCCTTCCAGTACCTGAAGGGGGCCTACAGGAAAGCTGGAGGGGGCCTTTTTCCTAGGGCATGTAGTGAGAGGACGAGGGTTAATGGTTTCAAACTGAAAGAGGGTAGATTTAGGCTAGACATTAGGAAGAAATTCTTTCCTGTGAGGGTGGTGAGACACTGGAAAGGTTGCCCAGAGAAGTTGTGGATGCCCCCTCCCTGGAAGGGAGGCCAGGTTGGATAGGGCCCTGAGCAACCTGATCTAGTGAGAGGTGTCCCTGCTCATGCAGGGGGCTGAGATCTAGACGATCTTTAAGGTCCCTTCCAACCCACATAATTCTATGACTCTGTGGCTGGGTCATTTGGCAGCAACCACCAATTGTGCAGATGCTTTTTGAGTGTGCTTAAGTGTTGCGCCTCCCCTTGGCTCCACCAATGGTAGTGTGATTGGTGAAAATCATAATTCACATGAATAATATGGGCAGCATCCTGCCTATGCTGCTGATATTGGTCAAGGGGCAGGGTGTCACCCCCTCCCAACTACCAAAACTTTGCCACATAAACTCAGGACTTTTGTTTCAAACTGCATTTTGTTAAATGTAGTGAGGATATTGCATTACTTCATATGCCCTTAATAGAAGACTAGTGATAGAAATTCATCTAAAAGAATGCCTTGCATGTCATAAAGCTTTATTTTATGGCATAAAAGCAAAATGAAAGGTGTAGATTTAAGATTATGTCTAAAAACAGATCAGAAGAATCAACTATATGCCAAGAGATTAATAATGTGCTTGCTTTTTAAATTTATTTTTGGTATTGTGTCTGTAGTGGGTTAACCTTGGCTGGCTCAGACCCCCATCCAGCTGTTCTCTTACTCCCTCTCCTCAGCAGGATTGGGGAGAAAATAAGATGATAAAGCTTGTGGGTCAATATAAAGACAGGGAGGGAGATCGACTTGGGGAAAATTAAGTTAATTTATTGCCAATTAAAATTTATTTGGATAGAGAGAAACAAAGAAAAAACAGCCTTTTTTCACAGGCTCAATTTCACTCCTTCATTCCCAACTCCCTTGTTGTGTCCCATGTCTTCATCTCCCCAGCAGCACAACAGGAGATGGGGAATGAGGGGGTCAAGGTAAGTAATCATAGAATCATAGAATCATAGGGGTTGGAAGGGACCTTGAAAGATCATCTAGTCCA
>NW_009952892.1:0-7474 GCF_000747805.2 Chaetura pelagica | reverse complement strand
CTGTCACTCTTACAGTAAAAAATTTTTTTTCGGATATTCACCTTGAACCTCCTATGCTCCAATTTACACCCATTACCCCTTGTCCTATCACTGGTCATCACTGAGAAAAGCCTAACTCCGTCCCCCTGACACTCACCCCTTACATATTTGTAAACATTGATGAGGTCACCCCTCAGTCTCCTTTTCTCCAAGCTAAAGAGACCCAGCTCCCTCAGCCTTTCCTCATAAGGGAGATGTTCCACTCCCCTAATCATCTTCGTAGCTCTGCGCTGGACTCTTTCGAGCAGTTCCCTGTCCTTTTTGAACTGAGGGGCCCAGAACTGGACACAATACTCCAGATGTGGCCTCACCAATGCAGAATAGAGGGGGAGAATGTGGATACCTGCTCTACCACGGTCTCTTCCATGGGCTGCAGGGGTATATTTGCTTCAGCTCCTGGAGTACCTCCTCCTCCTCCTTCTCTGGCCTTGACATTTGCAGTGTTGTTTCTCATGCCTTTTTTCCTCACTCCTTCCACTGCCTATGCATCCTTTTGCCCTTTCTGAAATATATTAACACAGGTGTCATTGGCTTTGCTGACTGGTACAGCTTTGGACAGCAGTTGGTCCACTGCAAACCAGCTGGAACTCACAGAATCACAGAATCGTAGGGGTTGGAAGGGACCTCGAAAGATCATCTAGTCCAACCCCCCTGCCAGAGCAGGGTCACCTAGAGCACATCACACAGGAACGCGTCCAGGCAGGTTTTGAATGTCTCCAGTGAAGGAGACTCCACAACGTCTCTGGGCAGCCTGTTCCAGTGCTCTGTCACTCTCACTGGTTGTCTGGCACAGGGCAGCCCCATACCTTTTCTCACAGAGGCCAAACCCATGCAGCCTATCGTGATATTAAAACCTTGCCATGTAAACCTAATACTGTGTACCATGAAAAAACTAATAAAATACATTTAACTGGTGTTAGTGTAAGGCTAAATAACATTAAAGAATGTTAAAAAATAGAGTGTATTTTGTGTGTGAAGGAAATTTTAAAACACTAAAGGTTTATCAGTAAAAATCTACGTTGGCACTAATGTAGTTCTGTGAATGAATACAAGACCATTTTCTGGGGCTCATCTGCTATTTCTATACAACTGCAGCATGCGTGATAGCCTCCTAGAATGAATTCACCCATATGCAGTGTTCGCTCTGGGATCATATACTGTGTTTATGGCACAATTATTTGCTAAACAGGGCAAAGAACATGAATGGCCTGGTTTTATGTTAATTAAATACTGAGGGCCCAATTTTATGGACCTGTATAGCATGAATTCTAGTACTTCATTAGCATTCTCTACTTTTATATGGTTGTTTTGTTGGGTCTGTGTGATGGGGGTTTGGTAGCAGGGAAAGGGCAATCTCATGGGAGGGACACACGTTGGCCGCTGTGAGGGAGGAGGTAGAGAAATTGGGAACAAAGTAATTTGGGCCTGGGAAGAAAGAGAGAGGATGGGGGAAGGTTGTTTGTGTTTTGGGTTTTTTTAAGATCTGGTTTTGTTTCTTTGCCCTGCTCTGATTTGATTGGTGACAAATTAAATTAAGTTTTTCCCCAAGTCAAGTCTGTTTTGCCTGTGACCATAATTGGTGAGTGAACCCTCCCTATTCTTGTCTCAGCCCACGCGATTTTTCTTGGATTTTCTCCTCCCCATCCTACAGTGGGGCAGCTGTGTGGTTCTTTGTTTCCAGATGGGCCTAAACTAGGACAGTTGTGAATTGAAACTTGGGCATAAGTTGTAGAGTTTCAGTAGGAGGGAGGGTGTAGTGGTGACGTTGGGGGGGAGGCCCTGAACTGCCCTGTGCCAGTCATGGCCAATTCCAGACTGCTTCGAAACTGATGGAAACAACTCATCCTGTGCCAGAACTTCAGCCAAGCAGAGGAACACATGGTGCTTCTGCTCAAATCATAGAATCATTTAGTTTGGAAAAGAGCTTTAAGATAATTGAGTCCAACCATAAACCTCACACTGCCAAGTCCACTACTAAACCATGTCCCTAAGTGCCACATCTACATGTCAAGCATATTTAAGAAAGCTGAAGTCACTAGGGGCAGGAGACACATTGCTGGAGATGCGCTGCTGAAGGCTTGCATTTGGAAACATGGGTAGAGATATGTTCTTGGAAGGAGGTGCTCCATGCCAGAGAGGTACATGTCAGAAGGGACTATGGCCCACAGAGGACCTATGCCAGAGCAGGGTCACCTGTGAGAGACTGTGGCCCATGGACAACCCGTGCTGGAGCAGAGGAAAAAGAGTAAGAAGTGAAGTGCAGCAGAGGAGAATGAATAAAGCAGCACAGAGTGGTAGACAAAACCATAGGGTTCCTTACAGGGAAGTTGAGACTAGGAAGGGGAGGATAGGTGTTTGGCTGAAGTCAAGTCTGGGAAACAGGAAAGGTATTTATTTATGTGCCTGTTTATGTTCTCCCTTTTATTCCCCCTCCCATCAGCAATGTTTGTGTTACTTGATAGTATATTAAGTAAATAAAATCCCCAAATTGAGACTGTTTTGCCCATGACAAAGCAATATTGGAATATGTTGCATCTCTTTTAATGACATGTCACTGGGGATTTCAAAGCTAAAATGGCTTATGCAGGAAAGGTAGTTGCAAGAGACTACAATGCAGTATTTCTGTGAATCAGTACTATTTTTATCTGGAGTGAACAAAACCTGGAAAACAGTCTTTGTTGATGGCTAAGAGATGCGGAGTTTTCATGTCCATAGATTTATGTCTGTTGGTTGAGAAGTGACAGATAATGATAGAAGAAAGCGATGCATGTCAAAATGAGTAAGTCAGTTGTGAATCTGAGGTATATTGAAAAAAAAAAAAAAAAAAAAGGATGGAACTTCCAGAATGGTGTTGGATATTTGACTAAGAAGTATTTGAAGACTCATTCCAAAATGATTTTATTTTTTAAATTAAAAAAACAAACACAGTTTTCCATTATGATGCGCATCTGTCTTGACCTTGAGAATTAGGGAAACATGAGCTAGTGGAAAATATGGTTTGTGCAATGTGGATGAAGCTGGATCATAAGTAGGTTCATATCCAGGACTATGTTTTCTGGTCAAAGTAACTTGTGTTTAATTACCTGTTGGATTTTGTAATAAAATACATAACTATTTCAATAACCTTTCCATTCTTCTGACTTCACTGGATAGAGCAATATCTAGTTGTGCTGAGTCTATTTGTTTTTATTTTGTTGTTCTCTACTTGATGTGGTGGGAAATTTTGCTTGCAAAGGGAGATGTTAAGCATGCTAGTGCTTAACTTCTCATTTAGAAGGACTTGGGGGTGATGGTGGACGAGAAGCTCAACACGGGCCGGCAATGCGCACTTGCAGCCCAGAAAGCCAACTGTGTCCTGGGCTGCGTCAAAAGAAGCATGGCCAGCAGGTCAAGGGAGGTTGTCACCGTTTGACTCAGGTCCAACAAAAATGCTCTTGATCCCCTCCCCCTCCCACCCAGGTAGGGAAGGAGAGAGAGAAAGAGAGTCCTGGTTTGAGCCAGGATGAAGCCAATTTTCCTTGGTAAGGGGTGAGTGTCAGGGAGATGGAGGTAGGCTTTTCTCAGTGATGACCAGTGATAGGACAAGGGGTAATGGGTGCAAATTGGAGCATAGGAGGTTCAAGGTGAATATCCGAAAAAAAATTTTTTACTGTAAGAGTGACAGAGCACTGGAACAGACTGCCCAGGGAGGTTGTGGAGTCTCCCTCACTGGAGGCATTCAAAACCCACCTGGATGAGTTCCTGTGTGATGTACTCTAGGTGACCCTGCTCTGGCAGGGGGGTTGGACTAGATGATCTCTCGAGGTCCCTTCCAGCCCCTAAGATTCTATGATTCTATGATTCTATGATTAGAGCCTATGGAGGACCCCATGCCTGAGCAAGTGGATATGCCCTGAAGGAAGCTGCAGCCTGTGTAAAGCCCATGCTGGAGAAGTGTGAGGAAGAATGGGTGGCAGGGAGGAACTGTTATTACAGTAGCAGAGCTACTAAGATGATTAAGGGAGTGGAACATCTCCCTTATGAGGAAAGGCTGAGGGAGCTGGGTCTCTTTAGCTTGGAGAAGAGGAGACTGAGGGGTGACCTCATCAATGTTTACAAATATGTAAGGGGTGAGTGTCAGGGAGATGGAGGTAGGCTTTTCTCAGTGATGACCAGTGATAGGACAAGGGGTAATGGGTGCAAATTGGAGCATAGGAGGTTCAAGGTGAATATCCGAAAAAATTTTTTTACTGTAAGAGTGACAGAGCACTGGAACAGGCTGCCCAGGGAGGTTGTGGAGTCTCCTTCACTGGAGGCATTCAAAACCCACCTGGATGCGTTCCTATGTGATGTACTCTGGGTGACCCTGCTCTGGCAGGGGGGGTGGACTAGATGATCTTTCAAGGTCCCTTCCAACCCCTATGATTCTATGATTCTATGATTACTTACCTTGACCCCCTCATTCCCCATCTCCTGTTGTGCTGCTGGGGAGATGAAGACATGGGACACAACAAGGGAGTTGGGAATGAAGGAGTGAAATTGAGCCTGTGAAAAAAGGCTGTTTTTTCTTTGTTTCTCTCTATCCAAATAAATTTTAATTGGCAATAAATTAACTTAATTTTCCCCAAGTCGATCTCCCTCCCTGTCTTTATATTGACCCACAAGCTTTATCATCTTATTTTCTCCCCAATCCTGCTGAGGAGAGGGAGTAAGAGAACAGCTGGATGGGGGTCTGAGCCAGCCAAGGTTAACCCACTACAGACACAATACCAAAAATAAATTTAAAAAGCAAGCACATTATTAATCTCTTGGCATATAGTTGATTCTTCTGATCTGTTTTTAGACATAATCTTAAATCTACACCTTTCATTTTGCTTTTATGCCATAAAATAAAGCTTTATGACATGCAAGGCATTCTTTTAGATGAATTTCTATCACTAGTCTTCTATTAAGGGCATATGAAGTAATGCAATATCCTCACTACATTTAACAAAATGCAGTTTGAAACAAAAGTCCTGAGTTTATGTGGCAAAGTTTTGGTAGTTGGGAGGGGGTGACACCCTGCCCCTTGACCAATATCAGCAGCATAGGCAGGATGCTGCCCATATTATTCATGTGAATTATGATTTTCACCAATCACACTACCATTGGTGGAGCCAAGGGGAGGCGCAACACTTAAGCACACTCAAAAAGCATCTGCACAATTGGTGGTTGCTGCCAAATGACCCAGCCACAGAGTCATAGAATTATGTGGGTTGGAAGGGACCTTAAAGATCGTCTAGATCTCAGCCCCCTGCATGAGCAGGGACACCTCTCACTAGATCAGGTTGCTCAGGGCCCTATCCAACCTGGCCTCCCTTCCAGGGAGGGGGCATCCACAACTTCTCTGGGCAACCTTTCCAGTGTCTCACCACCCTCACAGGAAAGAATTTCTTCCTAATGTCTAGCCTAAATCTACCCTCTTTCAGTTTGAAACCATTAACCCTCGTCCTCTCACTACATGCCCTAGGAAAAAGGCCCCCTCCAGCTTTCCTGTAGGCCCCCTTCAGGTACTGGAAGGCTGCTGTAAGGTCTCCCCCGAGCCTTCTCTTCTCCAGGCTGAACAACCCCAACTCTCTCAGCCTGTCTTCATACGAGAGGCACTCCAGCCCTCTCATCATCTTTGCACCCTTCCTCCAGACTCACTCCAACATCTCCATGTCCTTATGTTGGGAGCCACAGAGCTGAATGCAGTACTCCAGATGAGGTCTCAACCCCTGAGGAATGCCACTCATCACTGATCTCCACTTGGATATCGAGCCATTGACAACAACTCTTTGAGTGCGACAATCCAGACAATTCTTTATCCACTGAGTGGTCCACTCATCAAGTCAACGTCTCTCCAATTTAGAGACAATGATGTTCTGTGGGACAGTGTCAAATGCTTTGCACAAGTCCAGGTAGAGGACATCAGTTGCTCTTCCCTTGTCCACCAGTGCTGTAACCCTATCATAGAAGGCCACCAAATGTGTCAGGCACTATTTGCCCCTAGTGAAGCCATATTGGCTGTCACCAATCACCTCCTTATTTTTCATGTGTCATCAAGTGGTACCTGGCAGTCTGTCAGAGCCATGGCATCATTTATGATCCTGTGTTTGCTAATAGTGATTGGGTGAGTCGCCATATGGGTGCGTCCGTTCCTCATCTTTCTTACTGCCTCAATAAAGCTTTGTTTTACAACGAGTTGTCAGAATCTCTTAGCGTTCGCAGTACAGGGGGTTGCATGGGTGGCCTTTGTGAAGAAAGATCAGGGACTGCCACTGTGCCTAACAGAGATGGTCTCAGCAAGATCCATAACAGACCCACTACTGGCCAAAGCTGAGCTAATCAGCAAAGCTGGTAGCGCCTCTGTGATATTACATTTAAGAAAGGGTAAAAAAGCTGCACAGCAGAGTGGGAGAGAAGGTGGGGGGGAAGTGTGAGAAACAGCTCTGCAGATCACCAAGGTCAGCGAAGGAGGAGGGGGAGGGGGTACTCCAGAGCAGTTATAACCTGCAGTCCATGATGAAGACCATGCCAGAACAGGTGGATACCCTGCAGCCCATGGAAATCCCATGCTGGAGCAGGCTCTTGGCAGAAACTGTGGCCCATAAAGAGGAGCCCATGCAGAAGCAGGTTTTTGGGCAGGAACTGTGGTCTGTGGGGGACATATACTTGTACTGGTTTTGGATGGGATGGAGTTAATTTTCTTCATAGTAACTTGTATAGTGCTGTGCTTTAGATTTCTGACTAAAACAGCACTGAGAACACACCAGTGTTTTAGCTATTGCTGAGCAGCGCTTACACAGCAACAAGGCCTTCTCTGATTCTCATACTGCTCTGCCAGTGAGTTGGGAGGGGACACAGCTGAGACAGCTGACCCCAGCTGAGCAAAGGGATATTCCACACCATAGGATGTTGTACTCAGCAATAAAAGCTGGGGGAAAGGAGGGGGGATGGACATTCAGAGTTATGGTGTTTATCTTCTCAAGTTACCATTACCCATGCTGAGGCTCTGCTTTCCTGGAAATGACTTAACACATGCCTGCCAACAGGAAGTGGTAAATTAATTCCTTATTTTGTTTTGCTTACGTGTGCAGCTTTGCTTTACCCGATAAGTTGTTTTTATTGTAACCCACAAGTTTTCTCACTTTTGCTCTTCTAATTTTCTCCCTCATCCCGGCGTGGGGGGAGTGAGTGAGTGAGTGACTGTGTGGTACTTAGCTGTGGGTTAACCCACAACAGCAGTCCTTTCCTGAAGGATTGTAGCCCATGGGAAGGGCCCACTCTAGAGCACAGGGAAAGTGTGAGGAGGAAGGAGTAGCAAAGAGAAACTATTATGAACTGACTGCAACCCCCCATTCCCCATCCCACCTGTGCCACTTAGGATGGGGCGGGGGGGAGGTTGAGGAGTTGGGAATGAAGCAGTGAATTTGAG
>NW_009952891.1:3347084-3411621 GCF_000747805.2 Chaetura pelagica | reverse complement strand
ATCTTAATCACTTGTTATAGAAAAGACAAATCCTCCACTTGCACTATGTCCCCTTTCAGACAGCAACCATGCATACTGCAGCCAAGCCACCCAGTAGAGAGAGCACCCAGCACTGCTTCCTTCAGCTCTGCACAGCCACAGAACTTGATCCCTGCAAAACGTGCTCGTTTTACCATTTCTGGCAAAAACTGTTCTTTGAAGGAGACCATCAATACAAATCCTTTAGTGACATTACCCGTGTGTCTACTTCAAAATGGAAATGGGAATAAATTGATAGCGTCATGCACCAGTGACAAGGACCAAGGTCATTTCAGAGTGAGCTGCTCTGTACATAAACAATTCTAAATTAACACTTAGAAGCACACCTCTGAATGATTAAAGTGCTAAAGTTTTAATGGAAATATTAATGTCACAAGGAGAATAAAATAACATCATTAAGCCCTTTGCTGTTACAAGTTCCTGCAGTCTTATCAGGAGAGTTTTTTAATCTTCTACCTGCAGCAATAATCAGAGAGAAATTTCAATTTTTAAGATGAGCTTTCACTTCACTGGACATGAATTTCAAAGCAGCTTAGCAACTCCACTGGTTTTTTTCCCAGTCCCTAAATAGAGAGCAGTTATTGATTTAGCTAATTTCTTGGGAAGATAAGCCAAGTTTCAGGTCAAACTGCACCTTGTAAAAATGTAGTCTCATGCAAAAGGAGAGAGAGGGATTAGCAACTTGCAATTTGCTTTCTTACAGGTACATTTACTGTGTCAGCACTTGCTCACAGTAAGCTCCTCTGGTTTGTATGTAACAAAATCCATTTAATTCTTTGTTGATCCAGAAAATACAAATAGCTCTCCACTACTAGCACTTCATTCTCATGGAGACATGGCTTTCTCAGGAGATCTTCCCAGAAGCCTGATGTCCAGAGTTTTTACTATTTTATATAAACTACAAGTGAGAAAAGTGACTGCAAGGGCCAGGAAAGGAGCTGGGTGCCACTCACTGCTGCTGGCAGCAGCTGACTTTCTGCTACAGTCTTGGGACAGTTGCAGCTCCAAAAGGAACTACAGGCATTGAAGTTCCTTTGCTTTGTGAAACCTCTGAGCACATGCCTGAGGTCCTGCTCCATTGGCTCTGTGTCCTCTGACTCACTGCATCACATCTTGCTGCATTTTAAATGTGAGGACTAAGACTTTATCCTCCTGTTCTTGAGGGAGACAGAACATTTACTACTTGATTTCTAAAGGCATTTACAGAAATTAGTAAGAATACTATGACAAAGAGCATTATTGATACAGTTGGCAACCGATAGAATATCACATTCAACATTAAAGAGTGCAAAGACTTCAGTAGAGTTGTCCCTGGGCTGAAATGCGGAGGCCAGATACTAAGGCTGAGGAATGGTTCCTTCTATAAGTATCTGTGAAGTCTACAGGTAAAGCACTCTTTAAAACAGCTTTTTTTTTTTTCCCCCATTTTTTTTTCTTTAGGAGTAGTATCTATTTCTGGGGCTGTGAACCTATCCAACCAAGAATTTTCATTCAGCAATATTAGAAGATCTTCTTTGCGGCTCCTCTCAGAAATACAGAAAAAAAAAAAAAAATTGCCTGAAGAAGCCAAGTTCCCTCACCCACTACAGTTATCCCTCCAGAAGTCAATATAACACCAGCCTTAAGGCAAATCACTTGAAATTCAGGTGGCTGAAGAGAAGCGGCAGAGAAGCAGTAACTCCTGGAGAGAAGGAAAAGGAGTGAGTGACTGTGGAGATTGGCGCCCTCAGCCAGAGACTCAGCCAGACAGCCACGCCTACCACCTCCTTTTTGGGCTAGACATAACAAATACAAGATAGTTACCTCTGACAGCTGGCAAAATCGTGGTGGGGAGGAATGTAAGATATTTATGTGTCTGAAGTCATGTTTCTTGTACTTGCTAGTCCCCAGTGTGAGGAGTTACAGGCAAATTTTATCAAAATATTAAGCTGTCTACTAAAAAAGGCTGTTGAGTCACACTCCAACCCGTATTGGGAACTATTAAATTATGGAGTAGCACTGATGTTATCTGCTGACAATTCATTCAACAGAAAAACTTAGTTAAGAAGTAATGCTGTAAAAGAAATTGAGGTCAGGGTCACTAGAGACTTGCAGTTGGGCAAGAGAAAAGTGCCAGTGCAAAACGGCATGCCAGGTCCATGGGGGTCAGTGTAGTGGTGGTGCAGGTGACCATTATCAGAGACAGCTCTGAATTTCAGTGAAGTTCATCAGGGATAAAAACACCTGGAAAACCCAGTAAGGTGGGAAATGGGAGGCCCTGTCAGCCACACAAACTCCTCCAGCCACCTGCAGATGGAACCTGGCAACATATTAATCTACTGCAAAGTCAGGCCCAGCCCACACAGCATTTCTTTTTATAACCAGTTATAATCCAGGTCGCCCACTTCCTCCTAACAATCTCAGCTTTTTTTTTCTGACATCTTTTCTTAAATTTCCCTGCTTCAGACTGAAATTTGCTGTAGTGCCACAGATTCAGCTCAGGATCGAAACAGAGGCCATCACACTCTGCCTTTTCTGCCACAGGCACTTAAGAGCTCCAGGAAGACAGGGAGATGAAGAACCACCATAACCAATATGAAAAAGAAGGACATCAGATCTAGCAAGTCAGTGGAAAGGGGAAGTGATTGGAGATAGAGACTTTCAAATGTTCTCTGTAGGCTTGAGTTAGAAATGCTAAATTTTTTAAGACTCCTGAGAGTTTGTGCTACAAACATTTTGAATTATACCCAGTTTAAGTGTCAGAGTATCCTCTCAGCCAAAGTCTGCAATTCCGTGAATTTATTATACCCTCAGAATCAATTTTTGGAAGCATCCTTACTGCTTAGCTTTTAGAAATTAAATAACTTAGATACATAAGGATTACTTTGATCTGTTGCTTCACAGAGAATGCGATACAGCTTGACAGGGAGGCCAGGCCACACAGAAGGTACACCAAAAATACTTTCCTAGATACAGACGTGTCCTAAAAACAGTACAGTTTAAGGGACATCGAAGTCCAGACTTGATGTTCCTGTCTAGTTTAGTGCTGTGCCACTGAAGGTAACAGCCACAGCTGTAATCGTTTTCATCCATGCTGGTTTTCCTTCAAACTAAGGTGACAGAGGCACTTTCCCGCCTGCCGGCCTCTCCTGGTTTTGACTGGCAGTCACCTAACTACTCCAGCATCAGTTGCAAATCTTAGTACTACTATAAAAGCTCAGCTGTTTGGCTCTGCAATGTTCTGATCTGAATTAGCACCAAACAGCTAAGACACACAACTTTTTCCAAGTAGTTTTGTTTTTATGCATCGGATGGGCTAAGTGGTTAAGTTGGGGAGTTGGACTAGATGGTCTCTAGAGGTCCCTTCCAACTCTGATGATTCCGTGGAAGTGTTAGGAGTTACAGAAGATTTCCTGTCATAAGGAAAGAACCAGAAAATTCCGCAAAATTGGTCGACAATAGACTTGGACCATGTGAGAAAGTTACCAGAAATAACTATTTGTGTTCCACAGTGCTTCTTACTAACCAAACCCCAGAGATACACATGCAGTTTATTGTGCTGGTTTGGCGGGATTTTTGGCAGAGGGGGAAGGGCCACAGGGGTGGCTCCTGTAAGAAGCTCCCAAAATTCCAAAACCAGCCAAGGAGCCATTAGAGAGACAACAGATGCGCCTCTGAGATTAACATACGAAAGACTCGAGATAAGAGCTGAGCAGAGCAGTGGAGAAAAGAGCTGAGCTGGAGAGGCAGAGCAGTGCCTGTGGTTGGTGAGGAAGAGGGTGCACAAGCAGAAGTTTCCCTGCAACCCATGGCGAGATGGCAGCCGTGTCCCTGCATTCATGGAGGAACGTGGTGGAACATTCCCTGAAGGCGCCAGGAGGAGTAAACCTGGATTTGCTGCCAGTGGACTCGGATTATGCAGCTGTGCAAAACCCCGGCGCCAGGGGAGTTGGAGGTTCCTGAAGCACCAGTGACTGTGAGAAGCCCAGGCTGGAGCAGCTCTGGACCTCGTCGGAAGACCTCATGGAGGAGAGGTTCGTGGAGGACTCTCCCTTCGGAGTGAACCCTTAGGGAAGCAGGGGAGGACTGCAAGGAATCCTTCGTGAGCAGAAAGCAGAAGCAGGAACCACGAGCCTCTGAACTGACTAAGCCCCATTCCCTGTCCCCCCGTGCTGCTGGCGGGAAAGGAGGGAGAAACGGGGAACAAAGTGATTTGGGCCCGGGACGAAGGAAGGAGTGGGGTAACATGTGGAAGCACTGCTTTTGTGTTGTCTGGGTCCTGTGTGCATTGGATTAGTGGGAAATTATTTTTCCCCAAGTTGAGTCCGTTTTGCCTGCGACTTGAATCGGTGAAGAACCTCCTTGCTCTTGTCTCGAAACACGAGACATAAAAATAAAATAGAAAGCAATGACCCAAAGCCCCTCAGATGTGTCCAACATCTCCTTACAATAGAGATAGGCAGCAAATAGCCTGTTCTAACCACGTTGTGTGTTGCACAGTAACGCTGAGTCCCTGTTTTTGCAAGAGGAAAGGATTTTGTCGCTGCCGTGTGACCACTCGTTGTTCTGTGCAGCCATATAGAGCACAGATCCTGCCACTCACATCTTGTACAGACTTTACTTTAAAGCAAAGGGATGGTTTAAGAAGTTATTTTAGTTATCTCAGTAGAAATTGCTTTGCAGCCTACTTTTCCCCCCTATAAACCGCGTTATTGTAACTTCGTTGTACATTCAAATTTTTAGCAACCTTTTAAGAAAAATAATCAAAGGGTTGGTTCATGCTACTATAGAATCTTAAAATACTTATTTACTTCTATTACCATTATTTCACTTAAATCAGCATTTCTTTTTCTCAAATGTGAAGCTGAACATTCTCTTCAGCTATAAAAACAGCAGCTTAACAAAATAAAGTTCCTAAATATACCAGGAATTGTGTGCATGCTTGTAGCAAAGACATCCAAGCAAGTAACCCACAGCAATGCTTACAGTGATACAAGACTTCCATTTACAGAAGTACAAATTTTTATGACTTTTGCAGAATTATTTCCTAGCTTGCAAGTGATAAAAACAGAACTCCAAAATGTTTATTCTGTGTGCTGCATGGAAACAAATGAGCTGATTGGAAGCTTACATGATTTCAATTCCTAGCTGTAGCACTATTGTATTATTAAAGAGTTGAGTTCTTTGTGCATTATGTAATGTTACTCTTAAAAGAAAGAACATATGAAGAGCATACATATTATATGACACTAAAGAAGGATGTTAAAAACTGGGAGACAAGACTTCATTTTTATTTCAAGCACTCCAGTATTTATGCAATGGCATCGAAAGGCAAATACTGTCTAGCATTTCATGGATTCCTCAACTTAATACAAGGTGAAAAAAAACAGACTGAGAAAACTAAAACCTCGTTACAATTAACATCCCTGACCCTTTTGTGGGGGCCATCTTACAATAAAACTGCTAGTGAACCTGCCATGAGCAGTGCCCTGTCTTTGTGCAGAATGCTACAAGCCAATTTTCCACTTAGAATAATCTGTCACTAATTTAATTATTATCTAAGCTCATGTAGCAGGATTGTATGGATTGTAATTGCGAGAAAAATGTAGTTTCAAACTTGTGGAAAGGGAGAGTGATGGCAGGAGTCTCAGATTTGGTGTTTACTTCAAGGGTAGCACTAGCACAATCTTACTTGCTTCATTCAAATAGTATCTCACATCCACTGTTATAAGACTGGTTTGGTTAAAATTCAAGTGTTTCTTACCATCAGAAACTAAAGTAGAGCTGCTGACAGGTTACTGCTCTTAGACAGACCTTGCTGTAGATTTTACATCACTTGTCAGTCTGGATAGGGGTGGATAAGAGACACACACTCCTCCAGTATTTTATCAATAGCCAGGCAGAGGTTGCTTGCCTATCTCTGCAGATCCTACCTGCAATCACACTGCACTGTATTTGTACTCAGGTACAAGAAGATTTTTTGCTGCCTATTTGCAGAGTTTTATTTTAAAATTCACAGGAAGGTTTTAGTTATTCTAGATTGTGCACTAGCAGTCTGTGTGAGCTTCACGTCATATATCTTATAATGTGTGGTCTTATGTTTTCCTAAGAAAGGATCAGTATATTTAGGAGTAGGTTTGACAGGTCTTGAGTTCACCTGGACATAATTTTCAATATACTTTAGTAACTTGTCTTCATCAGCCTTTCCAAGTCCTCCCAGGCCTGAGTCTTTATTCCACTGCTGAATTTCCACAGTACTTCTCCATTTCCAGACTCCTCAGCCCCACTGTGTTATCACAACAACATTGAGCTCAGACTAGTTTTCTTCCTTTCCAGCTAGCTCCTAACAGTCTCCCTGCCACTTCATCTGTCTCTGACCTCCTGTGATTCCCTACAAACCGTGCTCCATTTCTTCTTGTGCTGTCACTGCTGAGACTCACATGGAGCCCTTGCAGCTCTTTCCCACTGCAGCACCCCGGTCTGATCCCCAGGTAGCTCCTGCTGTCAAGCTGGCTAATTTTGACTCCATCAAAAAACTGAGCATTTATGTTCAACATAATGAATTGCTAATTGTCCATAAAAATTACTTATACATATTTTTAAAGCAATTACTTTTCATATTACATATAAATACTACTGTACTTGCTTAACACTAGAAAGAAGGATGTAGGAACACAGGATCTGCATGATGAATTGCTTAATATAAAGTGACGTGGAATTTATAATAGCAATGGGAGACACAGTGAGAGGTGACATCTTACAGGATTGAGAGAAGCTCGAAAAGGGAACAACCTTTCTGAGCACACAAGAACTCAATACATACTAGTTTAAACTTAATGAGGTTAATCTGCCAAACTCTCTGAAAGGGGGGGAGAATGGTAAAACGTGTTTCTCTACATGTGGAATTTTTATGGAGCTCCGTGAAAGATTGCTGGGTGTAAATGTACCCTCTAATAAGATCTATTGCAAATATTTTATTTTGAGTTCTAGCTCAGTAAAATGGCCAGAGCATTGCCTTTCTAGACAGACATTCAGCCTTCACATAGGCAAGTTCTCCAGAAATGCTGGCCCTTCCCAAGGCTCCTGAAAGAGCAGATGGGTCCATCACCAAAGTTATGAAGTGTTTATAGACCAGTAAATAATATTTTTCAGAGAACTGTATGTAATTAATCTACTGAGCAGGCCTGGTCCAAAACCAACAGAAAAGATACCCTAGGAAAGAAGTGCAAGTGCTGTTATGGCCAGCCAGGACTCAACACATTGTAAACACATTTCACGTATACACATGCAAATAATTAAGCTTTATGTGCATTTTCCTTCTTCAAATGCATACTAATGAATTGGAAAGAGAGGTTAAAATGGAAATCACAAATACATTTAACCTTTGCCCTTTCCATTATGCATACTTCAACCTTTGCATCCACAGATCTCCTCACAGTCATAGCCTTTTATAGGAAAATAAACTATTTCAGATGTTTTTTTTCTCTTTTAAAATTATACCACCTTGACTATATCTAGGAACTAAGAGACTATACCTAGAAACTAATAATCCAGCTCCCCATGCTTCCCTCTGATACAAACATATACCCCATCTAACACAGGAAAAGAAAGCAACATTGGTTGACAAGGGAAGGTATTAAAAACCATAACTTTTGGATTAAAAAAAAAAACACCTCTAAATTACTATGACAGAAAGACACTCAGCTGACTCAGGAAACAAAAAGAAAAAAGAAAAAGCATGTTTAAAGACTGGGAGAAATAACTAGAATGGCTGTTAATTAGGAGAGTCACACTCCCTCTGCAAACCTCAGACATGTCTGCACTCAGCAGTACCTCTCCAGCACATGGGGTTTCTCTAAGGGCTATTCACTTCTGTGAAGTGAAGAAACTAGTTGTATTTGGGTCTTTTCTGTATTGCAGCCATGCCTAGAGGGCTAGAAGGGCTGGCAGAGGCACTGGGCCAGGGAAAAGATCTCCTGGCCTGAGCTCGAGAGGTTAATGTGATGGAGGAGAAGGGTGGCAACCAAAATGGAATCAGTAAGTGAAAAATTGCTTCCCTGCTTTATGCTTCCTAGTACGACCATTCAGCATTTTCCCATTTCATCTGCTTCTCAAGCCCATAATAAATGAAGCTTTAGTGAACTGAAAGCCTTGTATTTTCAGAGAGGTGCTTATCTCTTCCCTATTGTGTTGGCTGGGCTCTTGGGTGAGGCACAATTTAGGTAAAAAGGATAAAATATTCATCTTTTAATAGCCCCATTTCTTCCCCTTCTGACTCTTCTCTCTCCCTAGAGCTCTCTGTGCCTGCCATAGAAACGTACACAAGTCTATCCTAGTAAGCTAAGATCATCACTTCTCAGAACTGAGCAGGACATCCTTAGCTGCAACCAATTGTACTCAATATCATGCAAAAGCATGCTGTTTCACTATTTCTCCAGAAAATAGTAAGCAATAATGCATTTCCTGCAGAAATAAACCATTACTCCCAACTAAGTAAATCACCACAGCTCCAAATAAATCCTGCAGAAATAAACCATTACTCCCAACTAAGATTTATTTGGAGCTGTGGTGATTTACTATTTATATTTTAAAAGGCACAGAAAGTGCTGCTGCAGCAGCAGAGAAACTGGCACTCCTGGACTTAAAAGCAGGCTCATGTACTGCAAAGCGAAGAAACAGCCCTTCTTCCTTGCAAACAGTAATAAGCACCAATTTCTCCGAGTGGTCCAGCCACTGGTGAAAGGCAAAGTTCTGACATGATGGGAAAAGCAGGTTTTCTAGTGGGTATAATATATACCTGACAGCCTGAAAACATTGTAATGTGACCATACACTACCTGCTCTGTCAGGCTTCCCATTTCTCTATTGGTTTCATACTCAAGAAATGGTCAAAACTCAAGAAATGGTCAAACCAGATGTTAGTGTTAGACCCTCACCAAAGAATACATTAAGGTGAGCTTTATCCCCTGGAGAGGGCTCTTGCTTGTTACTCCAGGGCAGAAGACTGGGAAACAGGTGCCACTAGAAGAAAAAGGATGCGAGTAGAGAAAAAAAAAGGAAAAGAAGAAGAAGAAGAAAAAAAAAGGAAAAGAAGAAGAAGAAGAAAAAAAAAGGAAAAGAAGAAGAAAAAGGAAAAGAAGAAGAAAAAAAGGAAAAGAAGAAGAAAAAAAGGAAAAGAAGAAGAAAAAAAGGAAAAGAAGAAGAAAAAAAGGAAAAGAAGAAGAAAAAAAGGAAAAGAAGAAGAAAAAAAGGAAAAGAAGAAGAAAAAAAGGAAAAGAAGAAGAAAAAAAGGAAAAGAAGAAGAAAAAAAGGAAAAGAAGAAGAAAAAAAGGAAAAGAAGAAGAAAAAAAGGAAAAGAAGAAGAAAAAAAGGAAAAGAAGAAGAAAAAAAGGAAAAGAAGAAGAAAAAAAGGAAAAGAAGAAGAAAAAAAGGAAAAGAAGAAGAAAAAAAGGAAAAGAAGAAGAAAAAAAGGAAAAGAAGAAGAAAAAAAGGAAAAGAAGAAGAAAAAAAGGAAAAGAAGAAGAAAAAAAGGAAAAGAAGAAGAAAAAAAGGAAAAGAAGAAGAAAAAAAGGAAAAGAAGAAGAAAAAAAGGAAAAGAAGAAGAAAAAAAGGAAAAGAAGAAGAAAAAAAGGAAAAGAAGAAGAAAAAAAGGAAAAGAAGAAGAAAAAAAGGAAAAGAAGAAGAAAAAAAGGAAAAGAAGAAGAAAAAAAGGAAAAGAAGAAGAAAAAAAGGAAAAGAAGAAGAAAAAAAGGAAAAGAAGAAGAAAAAAAGGAAAAGAAGAAGAAAAAAAGGAAAAGAAGAAGAAAAAAAGGAAAAGAAGAAGAAAAAAAGGAAAAGAAGAAGAAAAAAAGGAAAAGAAGAAGAAAAAAAGGAAAAGAAGAAGAAAAAAAGGAAAAGAAGAAGAAAAAAAGGAAAAGAAGAAGAAAAAAAGGAAAAGAAGAAGAAAAAAAGGAAAAGAAGAAGAAAAAAAGGAAAAGAAGAAGAAAAAAAGGAAAAGAAGAAGAAAAAAAGGAAAAGAAGAAGAAAAAAAGGAAAAGAAGAAGAAAAAAAGGAAAAGAAGAAGAAAAAAAGGAAAAGAAGAAGAAAAAAAGGAAAAGAAGAAGAAAAAAAGGAAAAGAAGAAGAAAAAAAGGAAAAGAAGAAGAAAAAAAGGAAAAGAAGAAGAAAAAAAGGAAAAGAAGAAGAAAAAAAGGAAAAGAAGAAGAAAAAAAGGAAAAGAAGAAGAAAAAAAGGAAAAGAAGAAGAAAAAAAGGAAAAGAAGAAGAAAAAAAGGAAAAGAAGAAGAAAAAAAGGAAAAGAAGAAGAAAAAAAGGAAAAGAAGAAGAAAAAAAGGAAAAGAAGAAGAAAAAAAGGAAAAGAAGAAGAAAAAAAGGAAAAGAAGAAGAAAAAAAGGAAAAGAAGAAGAAAAAAAGGAAAAGAAGAAGAAAAAAAGGAAAAGAAGAAGAAAAAAAGGAAAAGAAGAAGAAAAAAAGGAAAAGAAGAAGAAAAAAAGGAAAAGAAGAAGAAAAAAAGGAAAAGAAGAAGAAAAAAAGGAAAAGAAGAAGAAAAAAAGGAAAAGAAGAAGAAAAAAAGGAAAAGAAGAAGAAAAAAAGGAAAAGAAGAAGAAAAAAAGGAAAAGAAGAAGAAAAAAAGGAAAAGAAGAAGAAAAAAAGGAAAAGAAGAAGAAAAAAAGGAAAAGAAGAAGAAAAAAAGGAAAAGAAGAAGAAAAAAAGGAAAAGAAGAAGAAAAAAAGGAAAAGAAGAAGAAAAAAAGGAAAAGAAGAAGAAAAAAAGGAAAAGAAGAAGAAAAAAAGGAAAAGAAGAAGAAAAAAAGGAAAAGAAGAAGAAAAAAAGGAAAAGAAGAAGAAAAAAAGGAAAAGAAGAAGAAAAAAAGGAAAAGAAGAAGAAAAAAAGGAAAAGAAGAAGAAAAAAAGGAAAAGAAGAAGAAAAAAAGGAAAAGAAGAAGAAAAAAAGGAAAAGAAGAAGAAAAAAAGGAAAAGAAGAAGAAAAAAAGGAAAAGAAGAAGAAAAAAAGGAAAAGAAGAAGAAAAAAAGGAAAAGAAGAAGAAAAAAAGGAAAAGAAGAAAAAAAGGAAAAAGGAAAAGATCATATAGAGCATTTGCTGTTAAGAAGTCTCTGAAATAATAGCAGAATATTCTCTTACAAGCACAGCAGTGCATTTTATACCACATACACTTCTTTATAAAAAATAGCTGGTTTGGCTTCACTTGACCTCAGAGAATTACATACAAGAGAGAGAAGATTTTGCTATGGCCTTATTTATAGAGTATTACTTTTTACATTTCTCTCCATTATTTTATCCTCAATTACCAAGATCATCTCTTTCTTTCTACCATTACATTTATTATAGCTGTTAATATCAAGTGCCAGCTGAATAAGGCAATGTAGAATATGGTGTTTTGCTACTGATCAATATGATGCTTCCTAGAAATCCAGATACTTTAACATTCAGGACACCAAAGCAAATAAATTTTGGTAACAAAGTACTTGAGACTTACTTGGGAAAAAGTAAAAAACCTCAGTAAATTCACAGAAAAGTACATTTGAGTGAGATACAGACCTGTGGTTTATTTTTAGTCAGTACAGATAAATCATTGCTGCAGCTTCTGAGAGCCACAAAGAGGAATGGTGTCCATCAAAAGCACACAAACTCACTGAGAAGGAGAGCTGTTCCTAATTCCCCCATGTTTCTAAAGCTTCCTGCTAGGTCTTGCTGTCTCTACTGCTCATCATTTTCAAGACCTGACAAGTTACAAGTCTTGAAAGCAGTTTAGCTCTAGAGGGAAGACACCTGGTAAGTAACAACACTGCACCATTAGAAAGCAACTATTCCTGGACCACAAGAACCAACTCTCTTTGTAATTTAAATCCCATTATCAATTAAATGATCTTTTCGCTGGCCTTAACAGGTCTGTAACTTATGCACTGAACGTCTAGGATTCCCCCTCAGAAGGGCTGTGGGCCCGGGACTGCTGGAGGCAGCCGCGACGCAGCGCAGGGCCTGTCTGTTTGCATCAGGCCGGGAGGCGATGGAGCAGCCCGGGAAAGGCAGTAATGGGGGAAGCTGTCAGCACGGATTACTGCCAGGGTCTGCAGCCTGATGCCATCCCATCTGACATTGCCACGGGCAACCTGCCTCCATTTATAGGCAGATGCACCATTAAAATTGCTGCTGATAATTTCAGAGTTTAAATGACTGAGCATTCCACTTGGAAAGAGAGAGCTTTTTGGTACATCATTAATAATGCAACGATTTAGACACTTTATTGTCTTAAGAGATGTACTTGTTTGAACAGCACAGGGAGGGAGCTTTCTGTGCATCCCTTTTAAAGTGACATGTTTGTCTTAGAACAAACTGCTCATCCCAAATGAAGTCCTAACCACGATTCCTCACAGAGAAAGGAAAAGATTGATGTGATGACAGGAGGTTCACTTTGCAAACTGCTGTGCTTTATTAACTGCTGTTAAATTACAACTCAAAAAACATTAGGAGGTGTTTTCAGGAAAATAGTTCCAATTACCTAAAGAACATCAAGCTAATAAATGCAAAATGACTGTTTATAAAGTTATCAAAACACCCTTGAACTTGCCCAAGTAATAAAAATAACCCCAACAAACAAACTAGCAAAACCACTACGAGTTGAACTTCTGAGAAACAAAAAGCACATTCTTAATTCTGAAATACTAGGGAAACATCTTGATTTTTCTAATTTACTCAAAGCTTGTTTCCTGTCTTTCTTTCAGCACAGCACAATGTTTGGTTGCAAATCCAAATGCATCTGTAAGACTGCAGTTCATTACAAAAATTAGAGAGAAAATCAATTATTCTTCCTGTACTATAGTCATGGAAGATATACCTAGGGGAAGACCCCATTACAAATTACCCATTTGTAATGCAAGAGCACATATACTGGCAATGCATACAAATAGGAAAAAGGCTTTCTCTGACAAATAGTACACTTAAGTAGAAAATATGCTGTTCAGTATGAAGCCTCATTAAAAGCCCTACAAATTTCTGATGGTCATAGTTTAAAAATAACAGCATTTAAAAATTCTCTTCTACATCACTGTTTTACTAACTTGTAGCAATCCCACAACATGCTTTCAACTTTCCACAAAATACTGCAACAATTGTAGGGGAAAGCAGCAGCTTGGGAAGATACAAGGTCTTCCTCTGTGACTAATGCAGTAGATTTTTTCAGTTTCCCTTTGCTTCTGGTTTTGTTTAGTTTATTTTCTTATTATTATTTTAGGAAAAAATTATTTAAAACTAAGACAGAAAATAATTCATTACAACAATGGGCAAGTACAAAACCTAAGGACTTGAACAAAAGCCTCCCTGTAGCCATAATTTAGCAATAGCTGTGCAACCACCACAGCACCAGCACATTCCAACTACTAAAGCAATAATAAGCAGGTTTTTGAAGAGTTTGGTTTCTTTCTATTCCATCTAATGATATGCTTCTCTCCTACCCTTATTACATACAGTTAACCAGCTAATTTCTTACCATTTTTCACATCAGGCCCATAAAGAGTTCATATATAGCACAAATAACTAAATATTAGAGCAAGTATTCACTGATCAGTTGATTCAAACAGATCAGGCTGCTTTTTCTCTCTTGCCAAATCATTAATACCTGAGGTGACAGCAGTCAACATTGAAGAATGCTGTGATCTCTAGATGTGGTGAGCATTCTCCAGGTATGAAGAAGCCAGTACAGATGATGTAAAGGAATAGCATAGATAATGTAAAGAAATTTAGGGAGCTTACTCTTACGAAAACATGTTTAACTAGAGAGGTAAATAACATTTTCTTATAGATCCTAGCAGCTTAGTCAAGACCCAGGTCACATGGTATCATGAGAAAGATCTCATAACTCTGCAACTGGTGAGAGAAAGGAAAGCTGAGGAACAAGAGACTGTATGGTGTCCACCAAGAGGTAAGCTGAGAATCAGCAGCAGAAGCTGGAACACAACCTAGCCCAATGCCCGGGAAAAGACTGCAATCCATCCTTTGCTGCCTAAAACTATACATCTTTCATGTCTGTACTATCTGGAATGCAGAAAAAGAGACTACAATAACATATAGCTTGTAATTGCTTTTATTAACTCTGTTAATTTACTTCCAACACCAAATATGCAACTTTAAAGTCCAGATCATTGTAAAAAGAAGTGTCTATTCATTCACCACTAGTTAACAAAAGAAAAGCTTTGTTTTCTACCTCACAGAAAGCTGCTACAGACTTGCTACAAATCTAAATATCTATTTTTGTTATCTATGTTGGCATAAGACTTGACATATGCATTTGGTAAAATGCTGCCTTCTCCCCATGCTTCTGGAAGTCACTTCCATTCCATCTGCCTCATTCCCAAATACATAAATTTGCTTTGTCTTCAGCATCAACAGCTCAAAATAAATAACATATAGCCTTTGTTTGTTGATATGGCTGTCAGCCATCTACTCCCCCTTACTCCATCTGTCTCATCCCAGCTGTTCAGTCCCAGCACTTCTTTCCAGCTTTGGTGTTCATCAATGGCACTAACCGTATGAAGCCTTAACAGGGGCTCCTTTCTAAGATGTACTAACAATGCTTGAGGGGGAGAAGTACTATCTGTGATCAGCAAGGAGTACGACAGGGATTTATAGAAGCAAGCTGGACGTGTATAGGTCCATGGGACTGGGCAGGCTGCATCCAGGACCAGTGATATATTCAACTGTGGTATAGAAAGGCAGATGTCTATCACCCATGAAAAGCTGTGGCAAACCATCTTCAATTAAAGGTAGAGGGAACTACAAGTGGGTCAGTCTAACCTCACTTGAGAAAACTGTGGAATGAGTCCTCAAAGAAGCCACTGCCAAGTATATGAAGGACAGGAAAATGAGATGGAACAGTAGGGGTGAAAACAAGTGGGGCTATTGGTCTCAAGCAATGGTAATCACTAGTTAAAATCTAACTTTACTGATCCAGAAGCAGAGCTTCTCAGGGCATAGTGCTAGGGGTAATGTTGCCTGATGTCTTCATCTAAGACATGGGTGATGGGGCAAGGGCACTGGGTTGGGGTGGGAGCCACTGATGCACACATAGGCTGTGCTGCCATTTACAAGAACCTCAAACAGTGCAGGAATGGGCTGGCAGGGACCTCATGAGGCTCAGTGAGGAGAAATGAGAAGTCCTGCACCTGGAATGGAACAACCCCATGCACCAGCACAGGCTGGAGTGGCTCTGCAGGAAAGGCTCTGGGAGCTGCTGTTGGCAACAAGCTGAGCAGGAGTCAGAAAAGCCATCGCTTCCAGATTTCTTATTCTTCTACAACCATCAAACTTTTCATGTTGCAGTAATACGTTCAGCCTGAAGTTTCTTTAAGGAAAAAAAGTACATTAAAGGAGCAGATGGTTTGAGTTGGGCTGAAATAAGTATATTACCTAAATGCAGAGAGTCCATTTGAGATAATGAAAAGAGCTCTGAACAGTAACATAAAGAAGTTTACTGTGCTAATAAGGCATCATTTAGGGCAAAAAAAATATCAAAACATCTGTTGACTGATTTTGAACACAAGTCTTTTGGGAATAACACAACTGAATGCCACTAAAAATTACATGCATTTTCAACTTCCAGTGGGAAAACAGAATTCTAAGAGCACATTAAAAAGTTAAGCAGTTTCAAGATTTTTTAGATACAAGTGTGTAGGTGAGGGGTGGTGGGACAGATATACAGCTCCTAGGCCATCTGTGATCCACAAATCAGAAAAGGCTTTATCACACGATTGTAAAAACAAATAAAAGCAGACAAACATGCTATGGAATTAAGTGTGGGAAAAATAATTAGAATGCTTATTTATTTAAAACTATGTTTCACCTGGTTGCAGATTAGAAGTATTCCAGCAATATTGTTTCAGTTAGTTCAATTTTTTTTCCACAGATGTTTTTGTGGGCTTATTAAGACAAATGTAAACTAACAAAGGGAGCTGGTTCAATTAAAATAGTGCTTTAAAAGCAGTTGAAGTGTTTTTATTGCTTTGTCCTCTACTCAAAGGTAAGAAATAGGTGCCCTAGAGATCTTCCTAAAGGGCAATGGGAATGTAGCCATGACAGAGAAGTCAGCATCTAGGATGAAATTTCAGCTTGAAATACTGAAATCTGGCCATCACTACAGCTAGTGGAGGCTCAACCAACACTTAAAAAGGCAGAAGAAATTATGCGAAGCTACCAAAAGCACTTGTGGAACAACTTCAGAGACAAGTCCTGGATATGAACAACAGACAGAACAGAGGATGTTAATATTAACACGAATTGAGCATCAGGAGTTATTGATTGCTTTGAAAATTTTGGTCTATTCAGAGCTCCAAAAGCCCTTCTATTCAATTAGGACCAAAAAAGGGATACTAGCCAGTGAACAATAAAACATACTGCTGTGAAGACTATCAGATTTGGAAACAAAACAGTGCTGTGCAGGAGTAAGAGCAAACAGAGAATCAAGCCACCATCCATTCTGCAATGGAAAACTCACACTTTCTTCACTTGTTAAATAGCTCTGAAAGACTCTTGAGACTTGAAAGGAGCTAAACAAAATTCAAGTCAATTATTGAAGTGACCTACGTAATATCATTTACTCAAGGCCAAATTTTGCATGCCTTATGCTTCTTAGTTAAATGATACAATCACATGTATCTATTGTTGACAGTTGCTCTTTCAAAACAGTAACTGAAAATTAGTATTTGTGATAACCTAAAATGTCATGTCTTTCACAAGTTTAAATTTTTGTGTTTGGTGCATTTCTGGAAAATAACATTTTAAAACAAAATGGCTTGCTTCTGAATTTCTTTTGAAATCTTCAGATTTTGTGGAAGCTCCTAGAGAAAAATGAACCAAAATTAGTTTTAATTTTTATTATCTTGCCTCTATTTTCTGAAAGACTCTTTTAGCAGTGGATACTTTAGAGCATGATGCCCTAACCTGTTCTGTACACCTCACAGATATCGTTCTTCAAGTGCATGAGTATCCCATGGTCCTGAAAGGATATTTCTCACACCACTGGAGATGCCCTAAGGGCAAATAAATCCAGACCTCAATGTTGGAGGCAGGCAGGGGTGGAACTGCTCCCTTTCATAAGCCTGGGGCTATAATTGTTAATGCTTAGACTATTCTAGATAACGAGATGAATGGTTTTATATTAGGCTATTATCTATAACTAATCTTCATCTTTTCAGGGAAAATCCCTGAGCTTTGGACATTACTGCTTATATAATCTCTTTAAATATTTATTCAGAAATAAATAGGTTTTACATTTCCCTTCTGTGTCAATCTAAATATAACTTTGATTGACATAGATACTTGAGCAAATTATACTGAGTTGAGCAGAAAACTACAATTACTAAGTTTTATTTGCTGATCACCACTCTATATTTATTGAAGGCTAGAAGGATTGCATCACTTGAACTCTTGCCTTTATAAAAATTACTTTGGAAAACTGCTTTTGACTTCTTATTTTTGTTGCATATCACCAGGCTGTCCACTTTGTTCACAGCAGAATGAGAAGTCATAATTACTGGGCAAAGCAGTGAATGTGGTAACAGGAAATGCCTTGAGCCTTCCCCCACTAGAGGCATTTTGTGCCCTAAGCCAGCTTTGCAAGACAGAGCTCGACCAAGCTGGCTGTCCTTGGGGTCTGTGAGAAGGTCCTGGGGGAAGGCTAAGGCCATCCCCACCCCAGAGAGCTCCGCAGGCCCCCTCTTTTGCCCCAGGGCAGTTTTTGAGCTGAGACTCTTGCCCTCAGGACCTCACTGCAAAACAGGCTGCAAATAGCCTTGTCCACATCGGTAAGACTGTGTATATCAACAAACACTAGCCAGCATCAATTTAGAATCACCAACAGAATCCAAGGTTTCTTTTATCTAAGAAACCCTGTAATTCTTCAAATCTAGGAAAAAACCAGTATCATTCCTTTTCATATCACCACCAGTTTCACCCACCTGTACATACTCTGGTGGCCAGGGGAAAAAAAAACCAACAAAACACTACTGACAGTGCAGGATCCTTCACATTCATTAATGCCTGCCTGGGTCATAAAGAAGTTTTGTTGTCTCTCACTATTTAGTGTAAGGGAAAACGCATTTCAGCAGCATAGCAATAGATAGTGAACTGAGCAGACTTGTTTTCTCCACAGTAACTTCTGAGTCAGGGTTGGTCTGTCTACTGATTTTAAGGTACTTTGAGCAGCTGGGCTTTGTCATGGTGTATATAAAGAGTAAAAAGAATAATCTATTGGTCTAAACTCTAAAGGAGCTAATGGAAAAATAAGTAAATGTGAAATATTTCATAAGGAGTACAAAAGTAGGGATGCAGTTAGAAGTATTAGTCACACACATCTCCTTTGCTGTAGATATTCCCTCAAATTCTGTGGAATATTTCGCTCGGCAAAGTTGCAAAGGAACAAGAACAGAAATGTGAGATTGTGTTCTAGGCACAGAAAGACCTTTTGAAAAGGGAAAGCATATGTCCTCAAATCCAAAGAGTCCCATCTTGCCGAAATTTAACTTTTCAGTCAGCTCACTGAATGAATTATGTCTTCTGGTAAAATTTGAAACAGAAGTCTGACAGCTGACTGCAATCTTAAATTTCACGGAAAATAGCAGAGCACTCTCATGGCCATGGGTATCTTCAGCTTATAGCAAAGCTCTTTATTTGCAGGAGTAAGAATTACCCATATTTTCATACAACATGAATGAAGCAGGTTTGAAATATATGAAAAGTCCTAATGATACATTCAAAACATTTTTTGGCAACAAATATTACTGAAATGTAAAGCCTGCTGGATACTCTATTCTTGGAAAAAGTCTTTCATTTCATCTTTCAATCCATCCATCAGCCTATTTGTTTCCTAAAATATCGTGATGTTTTGCAGTGAGGTCCTGAGGGCAAGAGTCTCAGCTCAAAAACTGCCTCTCAGAGCCAGGCACCAAATTCCTGCTCCCCTCACATTTTATCATTACTGGATGTCACTTTTTCCTGATCTCAGACAGCCTTTATACAAAGACACAGTTGGAAAACTCTAAAGGCTCCAGAAAGGGATGGTGGAAGGCACTGGGAAGCTTTCTCTATGTCACATCAGCATTTGTTTCCTGCTATGCCCATAGGAATAAAGAAGCAGATTGAGCTTCTATCAGCATAGATCTCTTGGTGCCTTACCTACAGAATGTGCTTCAGCAAAGGAAACTTGAAGCCAAAAGAAAGGAGACTGTACATGACAATTGTAAAAAACAAAACAAACAAACATGACAAACACCTTCATTATTTGAAAAAAAGGAGAACACTACACACCTAAGAAAATAAAAGACAAGGACAAGAGAAAGACAGAGGGTGAGCTTTACTGTCAAATAAGCTAATAAATTGCTGAAGGGAAATTCCATTCAGGAAAGACAGAGGAAGAGCTTATCCCTATGGGCACACATAAAATAAAGAGAAATTACTTGCATCTACATCCTATTCTAGGATGTTGGGTTGTTGTTGTGTTTTTTTTAAATAAAACCTAGTATAAGATTAGTAGCATTTTCTTTCCTATGACCTTATTAAGCTGTTGCAAACAATAACATGAATAAGCAAAGTGGGTTGCTTGCCTTGTGGCTTATAATCAGGTATGGAAGTTACAGTCTACATATTTTTTGCATCCATACATGTGGGTCTTTAAACACTCCTAAGTCAAATACAAGCACAACATCAAACTGGCATAGGACAAGGTATATCCAGGAAGCTTACTCTGATCTATTTTATTCTGTGCAAAATTGTTTTCAGTGACCTTAACTGGGCTGATATTTATCCCTTTGTGCAGAAGAAACTATATAGAAGGGAAACTTAGTTTAATATTTACAAATACTCTGAAGAAGAGAAAAATAACCTTTCTTAATTAAAGGTCAGGAAATGAAGGGTAGTTTTGGGATAGGATACACATCTGACTAAAGCCAAGATCTACGTTTCTGGTAGTTAAGTATTCTGGGCTCAGTTCTCTTACTTAACACTGGTGAAAAATCAGAAATTGCTTTTTCAAGATAAATGGAATTATCTTGTTTTTTTATCAGCAAAAGCTGCACCAAACCAAGCTCTCTAATCCCAGAATTGCTGGGCTAAGTACATTTAAATAATTTATAAGTTTATGTGGAAAAAAAAAGTATTTTCACAGGCTTGTACTCAGCAGGAGGTGCAGCTCCATATTAACTTTCGCTCAGGATTGCTTCATTATCCAAGATTATGAATTCATTTGGCATAATGGAAGGGCAAGATAAATTATTGAAAAAAAAGATGTAAATAGTTTATATGCCATCAGTAAATTCTCAAGGACATGGAGAATTGAAATATTTTGAGGCATAAGGTTAATTAACTATGATAGATATTCTGATTTGAAGTATGATTATGCTTTTAAAATACACATAGAAGAGAATGTTAGGGTCTGCTTATTTTGTTGTCTTAATCAAAGCTTTATTACAGATAAGAGAATATACATTTCTTTGCTTATTTCTCCCACTGACAACTTTCAAGGCAAGCTGAAATTTTATTTGTTTCAGCCATGCTGGAATATTTTTATATTTTATACTAGATTTTCTCATCTTAAATCTGTGGATTTGTTGCAACCAAGGGAAGATACGGTGTGAAGATGCACAGCTCTGAGTGCAGAATATAAACTTGGAAAATTCAGACTATGTTCAGGACGTGCAAATGAACAACAACAAAAAATATTTAATGTGACAATTCTTTGAAAATCTTGACATTGTAAAGTGGTTAAAAATACAATTTATTTAATTTAGCTCTATAGTAAGGCCACATCTAATAAAAACTGGATGAAAGGACTGCTAATTAGTCTCATTTAGTAAAGTACTTCAGCACATGCTTAAGGAAGGGAATAAGACCTGTTCCAGGCCTAGTGTTAAAACAAACAGGTGCTGGCTTACTTTTCTGGAGTAGCCAGGGCTCACACCCAGCAGACCCACCAATCCTTCTCCTCTCATACTTACTACAAAGCACAACAAAGGAGTATGGGATGGGAAAAGACAGACAGTACTTTCAGTAATGAAGGTACAAGAGCACAGCTCCAGCTGAACACTAAAGCAAAAATTCACATTGGTTTCTTTGTGACTGTAACCTGTAAGAAATGAATGAGTGGGCCTTCAGGGTCTTACATAGCAGGACAGCAGGCAGTGAGTGAACATGAGGGGAAGCCAAGAAGGGCTACGTATGAGGAGTGTCTTCTCTACAATTAAGAGTTTGACCCATTAGCTATAGTTTCCTAGTCCTTGCCAGCATAAATCAAATGGCTATGGGACAAAATATCAAAAGAGAACAAAATATCCCTAGTATTTAGAAAAGACACCAGTCATTGCTACAAGTTTAAGCACTTGATCTTTTGTGGACTGCATGGAATGATCCACATTTATGGACTTCTTAACTGACAAATAGTCCTCTCAATCTCAGCACAGCCATGGAATAGTTCAGAGAAGCAGGGTCAGAGCGCTTTGAAACATACCTTAAAATAGCATGTATTTCTGACACTACTCCTAATCTGATATAAAATTAAATTTAGAAGAACAATTACAGCAATGTATGATCTATACTAGCAAGGCTTTCATAGCAATGATGTAGATTCTGAGCTAAAAATCACTTTACCTTTAACAATTACTTCATCTGCTGTGACTAATGCTGATTATTTTCCCAATGATTATGTTTTAATTTTTACAGGATTTCTCTTCAACACTATTGAAATTGTTCTAAATTGGTTCAATACTCTTAATTAATATTTGTGTTTCCAAGACATTCTAGTGTATTTACAGGAACATTAATCTGTCAGCAGTAATTTGAGAAGGTTCACAGCCCCTGCTCTCAGTGCATTTAATAGGGTCACTCTGCCAGAAGAAACCAGTGGGAGAGCTCAGTTGAAATGCAGGCTCTTGATGGTTCTTTGACAGAGAGAATATTCCTGCCAAGACAATAGAACAGCAAAGAAGAATAAATAGCTTATTCTATCAATTTTCAGTGGCATGATGTAGGCCTAGTCCAAATGCCTCCAAAATCAATAGAAAAATTACTTTCACCAGGCTCAGAGCCACCAAGCTGGGCTCTCTTGCAAAAAGCATCAGCCTAACAGAGCTGAAGTTGATTCCTACAAAGGGGAAAGGCTGGCCCTGGGATGCACCATATTCTCTCAAGATAGCAAGGCTTCATTTTTTGCAGTTTTGTGGAAACCAAGTAACAAATTGTAGGGGAGGGAGTACTCCTGCTGCACAAACTCCCCAAAAGATAAACTCTATATTTGAATGCCTAATTAATATCCATCTAAACACACCTCAAAAAATAGGCATCAGGATCAAGATCTATCCTTCCATGGGTACTGAGTTATAACTGGTATCTGTAAAGTCTGATACTTGAGGCAAATGTGACCTGGCCCATAGGCTTAGCAGGCACCAGGGTTGACTAGGTTGACCCTTATTTACTTTTTTAAACCCCTGAGTATCTTTATTGTTTTTAACATAGCTGTTTATGGAACAAGCTGCCATCCCAACAGGATAACAGTGACAAGGTCCAGCCACTAAAACACACAGCAACTTCTGTTATTTAAAGTAGGAAGAAGTCTGAAATCTTCCCTGTTCAGAAAAAGGGGAGCAAGGACTGCCTGCCAGCTTATATCAGAATAATATACTATTGTCATGCTCAAGCATGTTCTCCAAGTTGTGGGTTGTAGTTTTCCACCTACCACCCTGGCACATCTGCTTTCATCCTAGCTTGCCCCTGGCAGGACTTGAAGTCCAACCACCAACTGACCGTTGTGACTCAGCCAAGGAGGAGTCCTTCTGCCACAGGCTTGTCTGGCATGGACTGGTGCAGCTCTGTTGACTTCAGCTATGTTGGCTTCTGAAGAATTACACTAATTTATACCAGCTGGGGCTCTGACCTTTTAATTTTGAGATCAGTTGAGTTGCTTCATTATGAAACAACTCAGTATAATTTGATGGTTGACTAAAACTAATGAAAAATTTGTCTCGCTAACGGCTTGCACAAAGTTGGACTTTCCAACATTAATCTTAGTAAATTAAGACATAGTAGAATATGCCTTATTAGCAAAAGATGATTTGTGTCAAAGTGAGTGCTGAAGGAACTAATTCACCATTTGAACAGGATGGTGAATCAGTGAATTATGTTGATGTTATGGACCCTAACCTCAGGTGTGACTCATGGGATGCTTTATTACAGCAGCATGGGTGAGCAGGTTGTAGGAAGCAGCACAGATATACTCTTCAAGCTACAGCCTGTGTGGCTCCCACAGGATGCTTGACACCATGTTCACAGGAAAGGGGGTTCTTGTAAACTCCATGTCTGTGAGAAGGGTTGTGCAAATACTGTATTAGGAAAGCTGGAGCTGTTTAGGTTTAGTTACAGGAAGATGCTGAGGAATTCAGCATTGTTTATTAAACCACAAGAGCAGGCAAAATGTTACCTCTTGTATTACTGCTACAGATCCGAAACATTTAGTTCACTTATTAGCTATTAATTACATGCCACTAAGAAGTCACTAAATCACTTTGATCCTAATTTGATGATAACCGTGTGAGCCAAGAAGCTTTTGCCTACATTCTGATACTACAGCCAGACAGCGCAGTTGGCCCATGTAACTCAGACTGCCCCCATGCATCTTTCCCCTTTTCCTATGGCTGCTCCCACATCAACAGAGGCACTGACACATGGGCATGAGAAAATATCATCTCAGGCAAAATAATTTCTATTGGAAGCAAGAATTTATAATATCAGTAGTAAACTGCAGCATGTGTGCTCCCTGAGCTACTGGACAGTGTGGAAACCAGGGTGGTACCCACTCTTCCTCTGTCCTTCATCATAATGAAAGAATATCTGACCCTGGACCACACAGTCACATGAATTGCTGGCACTGCAGTGGGGTATGAGGAAGGACAGAAAACTCCTTTCCTCTCATTGCTTCCTAGCACAGTTGTACCAGACAGCCAAAACCTTACCTATCCAACTCACCTGAAGAGAATAATTTTGATTCACAAATGCATTATGTGCACATACAAGTTTCCCCCAGGAGAATGCTTGCTCTGCAGTCATTTGGCTTCTCAGAGTCTTTGCTATAAATAATAAAGTGATATCTGTATGACCTCTTGCTTCAAAGCTAGGACTACATTTTTTCTGCTATTATAATTCATCAACAGAGGATGCTTTCAAGGATTCATCACACATATTCATACAAATTCTATTAGACAGTCTTTGCATTCACATCCTCTGCCATCATACCTGAACATGAAAATTTCTAAACCAAAGGAAGGGTCCTTACAACACACTGGGAATAAAAGGGTCTTTTTAAAAGATTTTCAACAAAATGCCTGGCTAGAGATAAAAGGCTGATTTTTTAGAAGAACAGGATATATAATTTTAGTATAACTTGAGTACCCTATAAATTGTTTTGGAAGTCTACTTATAAAGAGATTCCTGTCCCTTACAAGTCTGAAAATATTAGAAGATCACAGTCCTCTGTAAAATTTACCAAGGTTCATTGATTATAATTTAATGCTTGCCTGATACCACTTTTATGAACAAGAAAATAAAACCATAAATAGCTTGATAAAGAATACCGTTAGCTCTCCTTTCTATCTGGCAGGGTCCTATAGCATAGCAGAGGTGGTTTTAGGAGCTACTTCTAAACAAGAATGAATGCCCTGCTTAAAGGTTTACTTTAGCAGCATCAACAAGCAGAGTCCCAAGGCTTCTAGATGTAGATTAACTACTTGAGTGCAGCAAGAGTTCAGGAGCCTTGAGCCATTTATTCTGACTACTCCACAGCCTGTGCCTGAAGCAAGTGTGCTTGAAAGCTGTCCGATTCTAAACTCTCCATTACAAAATATTTATAATTTTAGTCCTGGACTTCATAAAGGCTTGCCCTGTTCAAAGAGTGGTATCACAGCATCACAGAACAACACAGCATCACAGTCTAAAAGTCGCTGGCACAACTATTGACGTTAATCAGATTTGTGGAAATTCATGAATGACTCAGGGGTGTGAATTCAAGTGGGAATTGTTTGTCTCATACTTTCTTTAGGGAAGACTTCATAGAGTAACATTAATAAGATTTTAGCTGGGAGAGACAGCAAGCATAACAACTAGAAACAAGCTTTATGGGCTGGTAATCAAACCTGGAGTTCAGTTTTCACCTAGCAGTCACACAAAGTACTGACCTTTGTGTCTGCAGACTGCTCTGTGTCCAGGCAGCTACCTCACCTAATAAACACTTCTCATATACACCAGGTTGAGGAGAATACAGTCCAAATGCATAAAGCTGGGAATTGCATCCAGATGCCAGAAATACAAAGAGGGTTTGCAGCTGCTAAGAAACCTATTCCCCATCTCTCCCTAACAACATTCCATTTAAATGCAAAGCAGGTTCATGGGGGTTGGAACTAGATGATCTATAAGGTCCCTTCCAACCCAGACCATTCTATGACTCCACGACATTACTGGTCTCCTTCTTTCCCCTTGCCACCACACTTAATATTTACATGCAGACCTAGCACTACAAACACCTTAACTGCACAAGCCTGTCTCTTATTTCATTAAATGTCTCAATCCTCAACCCAAGGAGGGTTGAATAAGACAGTTTAGTTTCCAATACAAGATTCAGGTCCAGCAGACAGGCTTGTAAGTGTATGTCTGTATAAGCTTTACTTTCTGAACAAACCTTAGCTTGTACTTTCCTTCTCAGTAAGCAGCAGAGACTGAATTTATAAAGCTTAGCACATAAGGCTGGTTATTTTCTTCATCACAGAAATACTTCATAAGTATACCCCACCTGATACTAAATATACAATGAAGGAGCAGGGAGAGTCTCTGAATAGCCTCAGGATCCTTTCCTGTTTAAGTTAAATGGTTTTGTGCTGCAGGAATCCTAAAGTGCATTTCTTCTGCTTTACATAAGGCTTTTAATCTGTATGAAACAAGTTTAAATCAAAACTCATCAGGAGATGTGATGCTTTATAAATGTGCAAAAGCTGGAGAACTATCAAATTAAGGAACATGTTCCTCGTGTCCCAGCAGTGATTCCTTTAAGTAATTCCACTACAAGTTTCAAGGAATGTCAGCCCATAAGGCATAGATAAGCTATACATATTATTCCTCCCTAAATTTAAAGCTTATCATTCATGAACTAAAATTATCTAAACATTTAACACTGGATTGTATTTAACACTTTAGATTTAAGGTGCTGATCTTCCTTTTTCACTGACACCTCCAACATAGGATTATCAGTCCTTTTTCTACTTAAGAAAAAACAGTAATTGAATGTCGTTCTATCAATTTGTTGGAAAATAAGAATGAGCATATGTTGCTTTCTTCATGCACGGATGATCTCTCAGATGCATAAATTAATAACTTGTAATTAAGTCAATGTAATGCTTGCATTTAGATACAATGTTTTGTGGGCTTTGGGGTTTGTTTTTTTAAGTTTTGCTTTTCTTGCTTTTACACTAGAAATAATTTCTGGGAAAATGTCTGTTTTTTTCATTAAGTTAATGAATGTGCCAGGGCAGCCTGTATTACTTGCATACTGCAGAACAGATGGGTATTGTACACTGTTATGATGGCAGACGAGTAGACTTTAAATAATACATGGAGAATTTTTCCATCTAATTAATTTTCCAATTTCTTTAAGACACATCTTTAAATAAATGCAAAGGATTCTTTGTGGAAGCTGTTCTTCTTTTGTGTAATTAGATGCCTTTAGATGTTATGCAGAGAAATACTGGTATCAGAACAGAGGCATCAAAACAGCTTTAACTCTGATTTAAACTTTCTCTGTGCGCAGTTGTACAGCAAGTGTACACAGTTTCTGGTACTTCTTCAAAATTGCCAGGGTCAAACACAGAAACCTAAGGGACCAAAGAAAAAGTGGTAAAAATACCTTCCCTTCTTCACTGCAGTTTTGCATGAGACTAAGAAAGGCTCTCACCTCCCCCAAAGTCATTCTCTCTTTTTTCTTCTACATTCCTAATCTTTCCTTCAACTTTTCACCTTGTTTTGTTTTTTATTGCATAGTACATTTAGCAGTCAGAGATCCTGTCTGTATGCATATTTTCTAGATTCTATTAAGAGAGAAATCGGTGATCATAGTAAAATCACATAACAGTTTCACTCATTTGGCATGCTTTTGAACAGAGAAAAAGAGCCAAAGCTAAACAGGAAAGAAGAGCAATTCCTCAAATTTTTGCTTGGAATACTTGTCTTCTGTTAAATGGATGAAGTAGTTTCTGTGTGCAGTAGTTTTGCTAAGATTCAAAACAAATTTTAGATTTACACCAGACACAATGGTGAAGAAGAGATGCCAGTTGTCACAATTCATTTTCCCTTTCAATAAACTGAGGTAAAATGCAATTTAAATGAGATGAGCCAGAACTGTAGATCACATGAGGACTGTGATCCAATATACAAAGCAAATATGTTTCAAATCAGGGCGATGAGAATGTTTGCATTTATTAAGACTTGTACTGGGGGCAGAGAAGATTGAAACCTCACAGGATGTGCCATCAGGATGTTCAGCCTGATCAGCCATTGGACAGTCCAGACAGAAGAGAGTAAACAAAAAATATCTGAAGATATCCAGCCTTTTATTAGAACAAGTTCTCCCTTTTTTGCAAGCTAAGCTTCCCTTGCTGTAGGTCTGCACTGGAGATAACAGCTCAAACAAAAGAGTGATGTATCTAGTTTGAGAGTGCTGTTAAGATTTACCTTAAGGCAGTTTAAGGTATCACTTGATCTGAGGTATCTGCCCACAACGTAAATAATTCTTATCTTGTAAATAGAATCATGGAGACATTTACATGTCTCATGTAAATAGAAGAATTCAGCTACCCATTTGGAGGCTGGTTTAAACACACTTGCAGGTGGGCAGTCAGCGTGAGGCACAGACCCTTCGCCCAGGAGGTGAACTCCAGTCCCTGCAGAAAGACTCAGGAAAGCTCACCTGAGTCAGCCACAGTGAGGGGGTTTTACTCATCTGGCCCTTTATGCTTTGAGTCCAGTATTAGAATCTATGGCTGTACCTACAACTGCACCAACACAGAAAGGTGCTTCCTTCACCAGCAGATCCCATGGGCAGACTTCTGATCCTGCTTTAAGTAGCAATACACAGATTCAAATGTAATTCCAGAAGTGAGCTACCAGGTCTCCATTCACAATAAAGGCACATGAAACCTTTCTACAGAGAACATAAACCTCCACATAGCTAAGCAATACAAACCTAAATATTTGTCCTTCCTAAGAATCTGATAGATTAAAAAAAATAGTCACCACTAGAACCATTAAGAGCTGCTCAAGACTTTCTTTTTTCACAAGAAACACAAGATACATGGTAGCTCAGAACTGAGTAATCTGCATTGGGTTGGTTTGTTGTTGGTTGTGTTTTTTTTAAACAAACAGCTAACATTACATCCCTAGACGGAACAGCCAGAGAGTTTCCTGCTTTTAAAACATTTATGGGCTGACTCAGGTTACATTGGTTTTCTGTTCAGTGATCACAGGTATCAGCAGTTCTGTTAATAAGTAGTTAGTTTTGCTTAGTCTTCATAGCTCCTAAGCACTTTTTTGTTGTTTCTGCTTACATGATATATATTTCTACAGAGCCCTCCTCTCTCAGCACTGACATGAGAGTTGATGGGATTTTTTTTTTCTAGAATTACTGAGCAATACTCCTCTCAATTGAATTCTCCAGTACATCTAGCAACAAACATCATTCAGCTACACAGTCACATTGGAAAGGCAAGATACAGGACAAGACAATATGAAACTCAGACCTTGTAACTTCCTTTTTTTAGGGTCAGTGATGACAGTAAATAGGATTAGTTATAGCAGTTAGTGCAGCTGACAGAGTTTGGCTGCACATGAAGGCTTGTGGCACATGGCCATTGCTTCTGGCAACGCACAGATTACAGAATTGTGCATTCAACTCTTTCCTTCTCATGTTAGCATTCTGCCAAGTCTCTCACAGTTTATTCATGCTTTTCAATAGCATCTGCACCTCCTACTTCCCATTAAAATATAGTCAATCGAAATGCAATGAGATGTTCTCAACACTTCCTAGTTTAGTCAAGAGCTTCATTGAGTTTGATTCAAGTTGTTAGGCAGTTTTAATTTGAGGGGGGGGAAGAGGGAAGGCAGGAATAATCATAATAGAATTATATACATCATTTAACACTTAAAAATTATCTATGAAGTACCAACAAGATAGGATGGCTGTCAGCCCCAGTGAAGGCAGTAAACAGATCAAATATAGGCACAGTCAAGTGGGAACTGGCACCTGCAGAGAAGAGTGTAATGGAGTAATGTGACTGTGGAAGCAGTGGAAGAGAACAAGAGCCACCTAATGAGGCAAGGGAGCAGTCCCTCCTCTCCCCTTCTCCCTCTGCTGCCACTTCTTGCGGCCTATGGTTTCTTTTCCAGGCACTGTATCCTAATGTCCTTGTGCAAGCCCATTCTCTTTAGGCAGAGAGACTTAAAAAAACAGGATCTAAAAGAGGTGCCACAACATGGGGATGGACCCTGACTACATCAGTGCAGAAAAAGAATGGATGGGGAATCATAGGATGAACCACAGCAGGCTAACTCAACTGACAGGCTAGAAGCCACTGGGGATTCTCCCAGGCCAAGGAAACTTTCAGCCAGTACAGTAAAAAATAACTGAGAAGTCCATTAAAATACTCAAAGTTGTAACCAGAGTGAAGCCTTACCTCACCACAGACTAGTGTGCATGGATTCATTCTCTATATGGTGTAGGTGATGTGATAGGAATGCTAGTATAACTCATTAAACCTCCCCCAGTTTCATCAAGAAAAAAGCTGACCTCCATCATTCCTTTTATTATTAGTTTCATAACAAGGACCCTTGGCAAACCTTGTATCCCGTTTTATGTTACAGTTCAAATGCATTTTCATACTATCTAAATGCATAGCTGTTTCTTTTGCTCCACAGAATGGACTATCAAAATGTAATTTACAGCTTGATTTCTCTTTATAAGCACTAAAGTATCCTTCTCCTTCCTTCACCTCTCCTCATTGGAGAGCAGATAATTCACGAAGTATTACTGCTTTCTACAAGTACTATTTAGCTGATAACTGGACAGCTCCCAGTAACTCAGAGCACCTTGCTTCAACTGTTTTCCAAATTAGTGAACTTGCTGCCATTTACTCTGTGAACAAGGACCTGTATCCAGTTTAATGGTTCTTCAGACTGAAGGACATTAGTCAGCTCATGGTATTTTTATTTGAACTTACCTAGGAAAAAGGCTAAAAACCTGTTTTGAAAAACTCTTCTGATTTGACATCAGGCTTTGCTTCTTCCCAAACGTGCTCGATGATTTTTTTTCTTAATGCAAAGAACTGAAAGCCAACTGAGAAGTATTGCTGTTCCCCTCCTTTCTCGGCACCTTCCCCAAGAGTAATTTTAGTGGAGCTTTGATTGATGTCAGGTGAAATTAAGTGGAAACATTTAATGTGCTTAACATGTAAAGGCTTAGGGCTCTCTTCACTCAGAGTTAGAGACCTGTGCCTCAGACTCACAGCGGACACTGGAGCCTGATTTTCAGCTCTGCAGTCAGATGACTTATTAAACATCATCTTGAGTCCAGCCATTGCTGCTGCTTTTCCCTTCATTATTAATAGGTGGTGGACTTGAAGTTATGGCAGCAAGGAAAGAACAAAAGGTGCTGTAGAAGAGAAGCTGTTAGTTTTAGTATTGCATCCATAATTAAGCATTTGATAAAATTCAACTGTATTTCCCTCAGCAGCTGTTGAAAATCCTTGTTTAACCAAGTGAAAAAGCATATTGTACTTCAAATGGAAAGACGTACTACGTTCCTGCTAACAAACAGCTTAGAGGGAAGGGCTTTGAATGGAAAGGAAGGTTTCATGAGGCATTTATTCAAAAAGAAGTTCTGTTCAGCTTTCTTAAAACTAGAAGGGTCTCCAGTTATTTAAGGTATTGAAGGTTGAATCATTTTTTCTGCCTTCTGTCGTACTCATAATAGCATCCTGGAGAAGAGACTTATTTCCAAGATAACAGGTGGTCAGATCAAGTTAGAAAAAGTGTTTTCCTTAATTTGTACTTCCTGTTTGACTCTCGATGATAGATTAACACTGATAAGGGATAAATGAGAGGCTCTGGGACCTCTGAGGAAAGAGCAATGCTATTTCCTTCAACATGCAGTTTTATAAGTTCCTAAGAGACAGAAAGGCATGAAACACAAGTGACAGTAAGATGCCCAGGAGATGCAGTGTTAGCTAGAGAATTCCATTTCTCAAATTAGAGAACTTTAGAAGTTGTGTACCAGACATGGAAGCTCTGAAGCAATGCTGGGTTTGCATTTGACTTTTATCTTATCTTCTTATTCCCAAAACAGCTGTAACAATGCAATGCTGGGTTTGCATTTGACTTTTATCTTCTTATTCCCAAAACAGCTGTAGCAACTTTTCATAAACACAGAAAATCAAATATTAAGGGGTTGAACTTCTAACCCCACAGAAGCCACTGTCAACATTCACACTGTCTTGACCTCACTGGATTTTTACTGAATAGAAATAAGACAAGAGGAGTTTAACCTGAGACACTAATAGCGAGCACAATCCAGACCACCCAATCCAGACCACCTTGGAACAACAAAGTGCCTAAGCTATGAGTTAAAAAAGGTAAATAACTCTCCTTATAGAGTTCAAAACTCAGCCTAACAGCCCATTAAAAACTGATGAGACTGAAGGGATGTCTAAGGTCATTGATCTAGAGGCTCACTGAAGAATCAAGGCTGAATGTCAGAAGCAGGACAAAAGCCCATCTCAGAAAGCTTTTCATCAGTAAGCATAGGGAGTTGCTGACTCCATCAGGTCATGGGGTATGGAAACACAAAGCAAGCGCTCTCTCAGGCTCTATTAGAGAGAAACAACATTTTAAATTCAGAGTGCCTCTCCTTCAACAAAGGCCAATTAGTGTGACGAGGCAGTGGTTAACCTCTCTGCGGAGCCACATCACACAAACCAAGGCAGGGTTTGAAGCTATATGAATCATGATCTATCAGAGGTGAAAATACACCCCAAACAATGAGTTGCTGTTTTTTTAAGTATGATTGAAATTAATTTCAGGTCGCTGAGTTGGTGCTGGTGTAAGACTGGGCAGCACTGCCTCCACCAAGGTGCCCGTGTTCCAGACTTTTGCCATGAGAGTGGAGAGCTGTGACTGAGCCTGGGAGCACAGCTCCCCTCAGCACTGCTGTAAGCCATAGCACTCTCACCTCAACTTGAAATCAGAACATTGCCACCATCATTTCCATTCCACTGAACCAATATTCAGCCACAGGGCTGGCTGCAGTGAAAGCCAATACCATGCCAGCAGCTACTGCCTAACCCTATTGCTTTAGGATGAGCAAAGACTTAAGACACATGAACAAGCAGAGCTCTCCAAAGCCTTGTAGAGAGGCCTGAGGAGGGAAGTTATAAGTTCACAGCTCTCCCTGAGGCAGCAAGGAGACTCCAGGACACAGGAATCAGATGAGACAGCAGTCCCGGAGCAGCTCAGTATAGAGAAATAAATTTGTATTTGCAGTCTCCAGCTGTTGGAAGTGGAAAAATACCTGTAATCCTACTTTTAAACTCATTTACCCTCCTTTTTATCACATCTCCGCTTTAAAAGGTAACATATTACAAAACCTGGAGTTAAATACTTTGGGACTAGAAACAAATTCTGAGAAACAACAGTAAAACAGTTTATCCCATAGGATATTTTGATCTCTTTTCAAAGATAAGTACACAAGGACCTGACAAGATAAACTTGCCCTTGATACCTTCTTGGGTGACCAGTGAAGAAAGTTAAACAATTTCTTTCCTTTTCCTGAACATATTTACTTTGCTTAAGGAAAATCATGTTTCTCAATTATAGCACTTCTATTAACCATTAAGGATGAGGAGGAAAAACAAAGCAAGTTTTGAAATCTTAAAGTGACTACGTGTATAGGCTTGTACACAATTTCCCATGTATACTTAGACATTAAGGGTAACAGAGCCTATAATGTGGTAATATATTAACTGCAGAGCACTCCTCTGCTTAAGCTACATGGTGTCAGGACTTCCAGAAACTCTCTTGACCCCTTAAAAGGTGTAATCATGTTAAAATTATGAATTGCATGGAACCTTTATCCGTTTTTGTAAAAAACAAATTATCATTAAATGCCATTTCACATACACAGAGCCTCATCTTGTTGTCTCAAGTTTTTCCCAAAATAATTTTTCAAATTATCTTCTCCACATTGCTCAAAATTATCTTCAAAAGCCTTGTTCATACAGAGCAACAATTGTTCACAGACTAGCCTAAACATATTTTTTTGTAGTCCCCATCTTGTTTAGAGAAGTTGATTTTCAGGACATTCTGTAAACATAATGTACTGTATTGTCTTCCAACATCAGCATGTATTTAAAATTAAAGTGTAGAGATGCTCACAGAACCAGGAACCCAGTTCCCATGATGTTCAGTGAATTAATTGACAATGAAAGGAGTTTAAACTGGTTATTTAAAAAAACTATGTAAATAAGAGTGCTTCAGCAACACAAAACTCTGCTTTTCTGTTTAGTTTCAGACCTTCCCCAGTTGAGAATCCTAAGCTACAGGAGACATCTTACAGAAACTTTAGTACATTTCTCTTTTTACGGAGCACTAATCTCAGTTGACCATTCACTAAGTTTTCTTTAAAGTGGAGGAGATTTCTGTGTGTTCAGATAAAAGTGACCAACTCTCTCCTCAGTCAAGTTTCAGTCCTGCTAATAAACCAGAAGTATCACTGCCATGATGCCACAGAGTCAACATGTCAGTGCCTTTTATTAGATTTGAGTAACCAAGCTAGAGGAACCTGAACGTACCTTGTTTCCTCAGTATCATAAACCTAATACTCATGAAAACACAATTTCCTTTAAGGTGGGACCAAAGCCATTCCTATGACAGACTGCTTTGCATTTCTAAGCTTTAGAAAAGTTACCAAATAGAACAGCATAGGACATAGAAATGCTTCACTCAACTCCAGCTATTGTAGGGTATTTTGATCATCAGTTATCAGACAAGGACAAACCAGGGTAACAATTTTGGGGTCACATGGGGTATAGCAATCCCCATGTGCTGCTGCTCTGTAGAAAATTATTTCCTCAAACAGCTTTTTCTGTTACTTTTTCGGGCACACAATTCTGAAGCACAACACAACTTTTTGGGTCTGTGGGGTTTGTGTTTTGTTGTTTGTTTTTTTTTTACAAAAAATATTTCATAAATTAAGTGGTAGTTTTGTTGTAAAAAAGCCAGAGCAAATTTGCTGACTTTATGGTAAATTTCTTTTGCCTCCCAGTTTAAAGTCACCTTTGATGTAAACTAAAATGTGCAGGTGTCAAAGTGTATCAGTATTGGATACCAGAGATGGGCACAACTGAATTTTTCTGGCACTCTCTTCTTCCAATTTATTAAAGGTTGTGTCAGAATAAATTTATGTAAGCAAGGATCAGATTTTATTAGTGAAACACCATTTCCTTTTAATGAATAAGAGTAGTTTAGGAAAATAACTGATTAACTAAGCTAACATTTGAGAAATTAGCTGTTTCACCACACAGAACCATGGAAAGTTTTAGGTTGGAAGGGACCTTAAAGATCATCTAGTTCCAACCCCCCTGCATGGGCAGGGACACCTCCCACTAGACCAGGTTGCTCCAAGCCCCATCCAACCTGCCCTTCAACACTGCCAGGGATGGGACAGCCACAGCTTCTCTAAGCAAACTGTTCCACTGTCTCACCATCCTCACACGAAAGAATTTCTTCCTAATGTCTAGCCTAAATCTCCCCTCTTCCAGTTTAAAGCCATTATCCCTTGTCCTGTTGCTACATACCCTTGTAAAAAGTCCCTGCCTAGCTTTCTTGTAAGCCTGTCACCACTTGTTTTAAATCTGCAAGACTGTGTACACCACTGGATAGCAAAAAGTTGAGTTACAGCTGCAGCCCTGATTCACCAAAGCACTGTCAACATTCTCATGTGTATCAGTTCTTGACACAGCACTATTTGTTAAGGCCCCATTACTTGAATGGAATTTTATCAAGTGCTTCAAGTTACACACATTTTTTTCTAATTAGAAGCTAATTCAGGAGACTCTCCAAGACTATTACTGTTTACAAGGTTATAAGAACTGGCAAGCAAACAAGATTCCTCCACAGTAGATGAGGACAGACAGAATAAAGATGGCCCCTACTCCCAAAGTCTAAATTACAAACTCTTGGTATATCCTGGGGATTGTCTAATAGGAATGTAACTGATCCTCACCAGCACAGAGATTTGAACTGACAAGCTATCAAAAAATGACAGATGTTGTTGAGCTCTCCACCCACAAAACAGCTCTTCTGCCTTTTCAGCAGGTTGTGGGGATTGCTTTCCTCCACCAAAAGGGGTGGTTTTGATTCCTGCTTGATTGAAAGAAGAGAAAATGCGCCACAGTTCCATAAGCCCACTTGTAAAACCAGTGCTTGGTGATACCAGTGTGTAGGCTTTGCAAAGCTCTACTAGGACGCAATAGTAATGAAATGAAAGACATCTGTGCTCATTGCCAGTAGCATAGAGATAAAAGAATCCTGCTGGAGATAGAGTATTTAGAGCTCACACCACTCTTAGATATCTGTGTGCTCTCCTATTAAGCAGCTTACAGTTTTTATTAGATTCCCTCCACTTGACAAGGATGGCAAACATACTTATTTCCCAACACTGTCCATTTAATCCCAAGCATCAGACTTCAGGGGTAGCAAAGATAATGGCAACAGCCTTCCTCTTCCCATCTGCTTTGCTAGGAAACTCTGGCAGCCACAGATCCTCTCTGTGCACTGGAATGTGCAAAAGGCATATCCGGGGAGGTAACACCTGTTACTTCAATACCAGAAAGAGCAGCCCTATCCAAAAGGCAGGGAGATGTTAGCCAGCAAGTTTGATTTGTTTTTCTGGACATAACACAGTAGAACAATACTGCAAATTGACAACAGTAAAACCAGATTTTGGGTCTTGCTACTTACTTAGCAAAATTGGGACAGTTGATGCAGAGTCCCAAACCCATGCAGTCTTATTCCACTTTCTGATATTTGGAACAGCTTTTTATATTGAGCCAGTTGCCCTTAATACCTCTGCAGACTACCTAAGCAAAACTGAAGTTAACTCCACCACGTGCCCAGTCCCATTTACTTGTTCTTGATTATTAGCAGATTGGTACCCCCAAAAGATCTAGTAGTACACAGATCATCCTCTTTTAAAACCACATAAAAATCCCTGTTGGAATTCAGGCAGAGACCTGTCAGCCAAACAGAGATAAATGTTAAAGGGTCATTAGGTTTCCCATTCCTAGTTATTACAGGTTACAGAGATAATCTTGTTCTGGATCTCTGAGGTGCTTGGAAAACACTGCTAAGAAAGATGTTTCTTATGATTTGTATTGGGAAGCTTAAAAGAAAGGTTCCTAGACAGCTAAGGCACAGGTATCACTGAAACATACCAGAAATCCATTCAAGGTTTGCATTACTATAGCCAAGAAAAGTACCACACACCCCTGAGACCAGCTAATATGATAAAACCAAGTATTTGTAACAATAATAGTATCTTTGCTAGGCAACCAGTTATCAGCATTCCTTAACTGTATTGAGTCTAGGCTTAAATCCAAATCAGCTAAGTTCTTATAAGGATGCAGTTGCTCAGTTATCCCCAGAGTAGCCCTGCTCATATCAGAAACTAACAAGGATTTAGAAAAAAAGTACATTTACATATCTCTTCCATTAAAAAAAGATGTTACGAACATAAGGTTGGTGTCTGCATATAAAGTCAAAAATCCCTTGTGTGCAGAAACAAATAGAGAGCACAAGAGATTTTCAGAGCTGTATGCAGTATGTGCCTATCAATTCCAGTTAATTTGAGAAGGCTGGTAGTGAACCAAACAGCCACTTACCTTTTTTTCCTCAAATATCTGTAAAGATTTGAAAGGAAAATAATTTAACTTTTTCACATATGTCCACAAGATAAAAGAAGATTAAAGACTCAGCAACTCAAACCCCTGCTTTCTGAGCATGCAGAACAGTAACAAGTGCAGGACTCAACAGCAGGAGCACAGATTATAAATCTTGCTCAGCACATCCTAGAGTGCATTTAAACCTATTGTTTCCCCTTTTTGCAAGTAGAGATATTCTAAGCTTCATTTTTCATTTTGCTGAAGTATTATGCCATTTTCTTTAAGTGCATGGAGTACCCAACTAGGTTTACTTCCAGCAGTGTCTCAGAGATGAGCAGGAGGCAAATCAGTGCCTGGCATGCTTAATCGCATCACTGGCAAACTGCATTCTGCTTTGGTCAGTGGACGCTTAACACGTACATCTCCAGGGCACATTGCTGGATCTGTCTTTCTCTAACCCTCTGGAAAGTGAAGGGCTGTATGATGCTAGGCAACAACTGGAAGCACTGGCATTGACTGGTAGCATTCATTAACAGCAAGACTTTACTACATTGCCATTGCCAGGCAATCTCCAGGATCACCGTTTGTGCCTGGTATGTTGAGTTCACCTACAAGACAGCTAAGTACAGCCCATAAAAAAGTCTGCACACTTCTGTCACCATCTAAAAAGCATACCACAGGTATCTTGGGCTCCACTAGAAGACATCCATATGTTTTTTTTCTTGTTATGTTGAATACAGGCAAAGTCATGCATCATAAGTTTTAAATAAAGAAATTTCACATCCAGAACAAGTGTTTTGAGCAAATGTTTGGTCTGGTTTATTGTACAAGCTGCAACCCAGTGCTGTTTCACATCATGATGTACTTCAGTTCACTACAAGATTTAAACAAAAACTTCAAGAATCTTGCAGATAGAATTACTTGAAATATCCCAGTGAGTGGCTTAAAAGTGTACTTCATTCTATTGAAATGTGTTTTCTCCAAAGAAATACATTTTGTATAAAAGGAAAGATCATCTCAGTACAATTACTGAAACTGTGAGCTTTATATATTGGTGTAAAATCTTTGGTATTTCACATTAGTCAATTTTTTTATTCAATTCACTACAGGAATTTGAAGGAAAAGACCCAGTGATAGTTTTGATTCCCTTACCAGATCCATTTTATTTTGCTGAGATGCCATTAGTTTCCCAATGATATTACTGTCTAGGAGTGATATACTCTAGAATTGCTGTAGCAGCAATGCAAAGCAAACAGGCCAAATAAACCTGACATTTCCACTTGTTTTCCAGTATCCCAGGTACAAGCTAAGGCCAAAAAACTCAGCTCAGTTTACCTAAGCACAGAGCTATTTGAATTTGAGGAATGTAGGAAGTCTGCTAAAGCTTTATTTATCTCCTTCTCAATGAAATGCATGTCCCTAGTTAGTACTTGTTAAGCTTGAGTAAGTTGTCCTCTGAATAAGGAAGACAGAAGTGGCTATGCCCATTTTATCAACTATCATAAATGCAAAATGTCACATAAATGTGTGGCCTAAGTAGTCAGACTGATGAGATACTTCTAAAATTCTTTCCTTTGTTTCTGCTGAAAGTTAGAACAAAAATAGTGTTACTGTAATAGAATTGAGTTGTAATTTAGGTCTCTATCCTGAAATTTACTCCATCCTGAAATTTACTCCGAGACATCCTGATAATGGCATGGCAGTGCTGATCCCAAATATAAATGCATCCCTGCTGCAGTAATCCATTCACTCCCTCCGCACCCTTGTTGCCTTCTGTGATAGCAGTGATATTGCTAGAGAATTGCAACAAGAGACACCACATTAACATTACCCACTGCACATGAATAACCACTTTGAGACACTCAGATAATTGAGCCCTACCCAAAAGGAATTTGCATTTTTTTTCTTTAGGCCTCATGCAAGCTGTGATCATTGAATTAGTAAAAATGAAGCCAGGAATGAATTAGCAAGAAATTAAGAATAGAGCCTTTTTGCTTCATTCTGACTTTAAAAGGACTTAACACTAGGAAGTGAGGACTGCATGACAACATTTGATATTGACTAGCCTGATGAGATTTTATATTACAACAGCCAGAAACAGCACTACCAGATTCCCAAACAATAAGCAATCACACTGGTAACTTTGTAGTCCTGGAACTCTTGAACTAGCTATCAGATAAACAATCTTAAAGGAATCTTGGATGCATATATAAATAGTTTGCTCAATAGCCTCTCATTCCAACTGCCAGAAGCCTCTGTACAGTGAACACGGAAAGAAATAGAACCTGGTGGCACAAAGCCAGGCAAAGTAGCCAAGTACAGTAACATAGCAGAAGGTAAAAATAGAGTGTCATGTTGAAAGTCTTTAATGAATGGGAACAGTGGGCAATACTGAGGAAGAGGTATGCTGCCAGAGAAGAAGATCCATTTAATTGGTCTTCTGCTTTTCCAAGAGACTTTGTTCAACCTTGGATCTGCTGAGCCAAGTCTGCAGTAGTAAAAGGAACAAACTCCTAGACTGGCTTCCTCCTATTCTCTTTCAACACAGCTTCAATACAAGGTCTTTAGAATTTCAGATACTATTTCAAAAACTAAAACACCACAATTGTATGAGCAACATGGCTGAAGTTATCAAGTACAGACATTAAGGACCAGCTGAATAAGAAGCAGCCACTAGCATGAAAAGACTGAACATTTTAGCTTTTGAAGGGGCATGCAGTTTGTGGATAAAAAATTGGTTTGGGCTGAACTGACCAGCTTTTCATTGATATTTTTTACTTGTCTGGAGCACTTATTTCCCTTACAAAACTTTCCAGCCACTTCAGTGTAGCTTAGGTCTGGAAGTTAGACTTGACTACTTCCCAGCCCAAGACTTCAGCAAGTACACAGTACCATGAGACTGAGGACTGGCAAGTACCAGCAGATGTGGGGCCAAAACATGAAAACTTCTGTGTAATTCCACAATTGCTCTAGTGTAAATTAGTAATCTAGAACCAAATAGAAGGTCAGAATCCTTACTATAGTTACAATACCATGACAGATGCTGTTACTGCTGCCCAGGGACCACACTGGACACTATGGTAGAGGTCCAGTTTAAAACCAGTTCCTTTTGCAAGTCTAATATTTTATTAGAAAGAAACACTCAACTAATGAGCAGTTCTCTCAAACCTCAAATGCAAGCTATTATTTCCCATAATTGCCTACTCTCCTTTAGATCTGACAAATTATTTATCCATTTATCCACTGTTGGTTCAGTAGAAAAATCAGTAAGTGTTGCAATATGGGGGGAAACAGTATTAGATAGTCATATCAAGCAAATCTCACCGCTGCAGGGCTCCTTTTGGAAAGCTGTTCAAAATAAATTCTGACAGAATAAGTGTGGCAGTGTGGGGAACAGTCCATCTTCTTTTCCCCCCCATAAGACTAAACAAAAAATGCCTTTCAAGCCAGCAAAGCAAGAGTGACGCCTTTTCACTGATTCAATCAAGGATGGAATGAGCAGGCCTCTTGCCCTACCAGATCAGGGCATGGCAAGAAAGCAGCATAAGGGTTATAATAACTGGCAGAAAAATAGACAATAGGTTAAAAACTGCCTCTAACAGAATATGTTTTTTCCTCCCTGCTTGGGCCAGCCCCCGCGGCAGCCCCTGACCCTGCCTCAGCACCACTGCTGCTGCCTGGAGAAACGGAGAGGGGGGGGCACCGCCTGTGCCCACTCCCGGGGATCGTGCCCGCCCAGCCTGCACCGAACCGGACCGGAGTAGGAGCCTGCCCAGCCTGCGTGTGCCACAAGGCCACAGGACCAGAGCCTTGCCTGCCAGCAGCAGGAAGGGATCGCCCTGGTCACTGGGAAGCCGGACCCCCTGCAGATCTCCAGCCGAGCCTGCCAGCACTTCGAGAACTGCGCTACGCAAGGAAGGAGGGTAAATATACACACACTAACACACACTTGAACTTTTTTACTGGGCTCAACTCCTACCCGTTCGCTCCATTTATTTACACCTCTCCTTCAGAGTGTGCCTTTTATAGACCCTAGTGCCTTTGAATCCCTTTTCCAATATATACCTCGCCAACCTCTCCTGAACCTTGATCCCTTAGTTTGTATTGACCTTTAATAAACTGATTAATTTGCAAACTAAACATTGGTCTCAGTAACAATTTGTGAGCATGGTGGGAGGGTACTTTAGTCTACCCTCTGAGAAACGGCCCCACAGCGGCCGTTCCTCTGAGAGAGGCGAACACCACGTGTGAACGCTCGGGGCTCATTCATAAACCTCCCCACATTGGGGAGGGAAGTCGCGGAAACACCCTGACAGCCGGTAGCCCCCCGGTACCGGCCCGCGACCGGCAGGAAGAAGATAACTTCAAAATAGCACAAGGAACTCTGCAGCATTGAAAAAGTAGGGTACAAGGTGCAGTATCTTAGAGAAATACAGACCACATAGAAATCCATGATAAATGATTAACGCACTGCAGAGTTGATAAATGACACAACAGAGCCATTCTAGTAACAGAATGAAGACACATTCCTAGCTGAAAGGAATGGGGTAAATTTGTGACTCTAATACAACAATATTTCATAGAATTCTGCAGGGGTCCTCCCTATTTGAGTTGTATGAATACTGAACATTTCTGTTCCCCAGACCAACAAATTTAACAGCATTACATTAACAAATTGGCAAGATTTTCCCAGTCCTTGTTCTTGCCTCTTCTAAATCCAAAGAGGGAAGAAGTAGCATTACATGTTTTAAACCAAACTGTGATCCTTGCTCCAGGTGATCTGTCTCACTTCAGCCTTGCGGAATATTTTGCTAAGTACAGCAAATTTATACTATGACCAGAAATCTATGATGAATTTCAATTTAAGAAATATGTGCACTGTTACTTTACCTTCTGACCCAGTCCAGTAATCTTTTAATGTCAATTCTAAACAGCTGAAGTCTTAAGAGCTCTAAAGAGAAGCCTTGATATAGACTCCTGTCACTTTTTTCTCTCCAGGGTAGTCAACCCTACTCAGCAACAGTCACTGATAGTACCTATTGGTGCCAGATAAATATTGCAGAAGGAGCCAACCCATTGATCTTTGTCAGATAAAGATGATCCTTTAGGTTATTTGTATGGTGAGCTGTGTTTTACAGCACACTGCCCTGTTGCTGTATAATGCAAGCCATCTAACTTGCTTTCAGAAAAATGGAAGCTTAGGCTAACTCTGGAAAAAAAAAAAATAAACTAGAGCCTCTCTTCTCAAAGTAATTAGAGTCAGACAGTCCTGGCACTGACCCCTCTTTTCAGCTAGAATCGCAGCAAAGCCTCCTCCCACTCTCCTCTGCCTAATTTGTTGACAGATGCCTGGTGAGTCTGTCTACTGCACCAGCTGCATTCAACTCCTGTCCTCTCCACAACCAGAGGAGCTAATATTGCTAAGTTCTGCCTTCACAGAACATTAGGGCCCTAAATCAGAACAGAAAAAGTCCTGAGTAGCAGTAGACCTGCCTCTTTCTCAAAAATCAATTATTCTAGACATAAAGAAGCTGCTTTTAGAACAACCATATTATTACACTTTATCCTGTGACTTGAACAAGTGAAATAGAGCAGCTTTATCCTTATCTGCCAGCTGAAGCTACTCATTGATTTTTATTCATCTTGACAGTAAATTTCTCTCCCAGGCACTACATCTCGATGTCCAGTAAGACAATTTTCACATCACTGCAGCCTGTTAAAAAAAAACCCATCAGCTAGGTAATTCAGAGATGAAGGAATCTGTCTGCATATATACATGTGCAAGGTGTTCAAGTCAAGTTTCTTAAAGATTCTAGACTTTCTAGTAAGTCCAAACTCCATTTGGCATTGCCCACAATATTATCTCCATACAGCAGATCTTTGCTTTGCAAGCAGGGCTTCCACAGGAAACTTTCCACTATTTAAGTTAACTCCATCAGTGTTGCTTTACTCTAGAGTGAAAGGAAGGCAGATAAACTATTAATTATCAAGACAGAACAAGGAGCAATTTTGGCAATACATTCATCCTATCACCATCTGGGATGAAATTAATCCAGGATTTACAAGGGAACTGATAATACTCAATTTGCTGCTACATTATACCAATACACCGTTTGCAGGAGTCACCTATAATTCGTAGCCCTACATCTTTCTCTGCATGCCATATTTTGTATATAATATCAGTGTAAAGTTTACAGTCAAACAGTCCTGCTTTGGGCACTGTGAAATGGGAAGTAAAGCCAGAAAAACCTATTTGTAATCCAGGGAGAGGAGATTTATTCCCCTGCTAATACCCAACACCACAGTGCTTCCTGCCATACAGCATTCTGGCCATGGCTTTGCTGCACATCACATGGCATTGAATAGAGTCAAGGGAAACAAATGATTAATGGCATGAAGAACCTGCCAGGCATTTATCATTTGGAGTACTCCAAACAAAGAGCAAAGTTGATTCTTTCTTTTTTTGGGGAACCATAACTAGGACTTGGAAATTTTTTGGGTTCAAGTTTCATTTTTATTCCTGCACACAGAGCAGCACAAAGAAGGACTTTTGGTCTTACAGGTTCTATCCCCTGCACAAAGAGCAGAAGTAATTCCCAACTTCACAGCAGTATTGGGAGGATGAATATTTTTAAGTGGCATTGGGCTCCAATGCTGGAGCTCCTGCAACAGTACCAGTAGCTGAGAAGGCAGTAGGGGGTCTGGTTATTTATGGAATGAGCCATGGTCAAAAGTATGTTTGCAGGTCAGCTCCCTCACACAGGGCATTTCTCCTCCCCACTGCCCTGCCCAGCCAACCTCCTCACTCATGAATACACCAGCTGGTCTAGTGTGGAGCTGATAACAGCTCTGGAATCTGAGAACAGCTCTGGAAACATGGTAGGATTTAGCAAAGCAAGAATGCAGGATATGGTACAGAAATAGGAGTTTACTGCCAGTCCTTTTGCTTTACTACGAAGTTTGCAGATGTTACATTTAATGCTAATTTTAACAAGATATAGATATATATTTTAATGGTGACTCATCCTCAGGGGAACTGAGCAGGATAATCATTACTGGAGGGGTAGTGGGGGAGAAACCACAATTTAAGAACTTGTACAGTGACATTTCATTAATTCATACAAGGAAGTCTACATTACCTTTCACACTTACTACATAGCCTTTTACACAAAGCCAGCCTACACCTTAATAAAGGAGCAAGAAAGTTAGCCAGAAAATGCTAGAAATTTTGCAGAAATCAATAAGAGAAGCAGGAACATGAGAGAAACAAGCCATACTACATAATGACATATTACTGACACTACATTGGACTTCAAAACAAAACAGGATTTTATGGTACATAGAAATACACGAGCAGTCCATATAGTGCTATTAGGAAAGAGATTTTACCATGTTAGCTCTTCAAAGACTTTCAGAGGCCTCTCTTTTTTCCTACTAATGTTGCTTCATTAGCATGTATAACTGATGGTTCTCTATAAAAGTTTCCTTCTTAGGCAGTATTATAACCCTATAACTAAGCTTGCAAGCATTTCCCAGTCTTATCCTCAGGCCCTGTTTTACAGCCAGTTGCATGTGTAGTTCTTCATGTCAAAGTAAAGCAGAACAGAACTCAGCATGAAAAGTAGAGACAACAAGGCAATCGATAAATGTTATAAATTTGTACATGCTTTTTGTAGGCTATGTGCAATGTCCAAAACAAATATTACTTCTTGCCACTACCTACCAAAATCCAATGTGACAGTATATTTATCATATCATAGAATGGTTTGGGTTAGAAGGGACCTTAAAGACCATCTATATTTTCAACCCCCCTGCATGGGCAGGGACACCTCCCACCAGACCAGGTTGCTCCAAGCCCCATCCAACCTGCCCTTCAACAGCCCCAGGGATGGGGCAGCCACAACTTCCCTGGGCAACCTGGACCAGGGTCTCACCACCCTCACAGCAAAGAATTTCTTCCTAATGTCTAATACAAGTCTTTCATTTCACTGGGTCCTGAATACAGAAGAGTTGCAAAAACTGTTTTGCTCGAAAGCAGCAATGAAAATCTTTATTAAATAAGGAAAAGTAAAAAAAGTTTTACTAGATATAATATCACAGCTTTTACAGCTGTGACAATGAACATAATGATTGCACTGCATTAAGGCTGGTGGTTTGTGCTCACTGAAAGGCAGTATGTATATTCAGTTCAAAGCACTGTGGTCTTCCAGAATGGGCTTTTTGCAGGAAGAAAAGGTTTTTCTTCCATATTTCAAATACTGAAGCACATATTTCTTTAAATCAGTACTCAAAGATCCTTGGCACCTCTTTAGAAGTATCACTTCATGACAGATTGTCAGAAAAGCTATCAACTCTCCTTACACAAATGGATGGTGCAACACAGGCTCTGTTAAGAAAACACCTTTGGTATTTTAACAGTTCCTCAGCAGAGGAAGATACCTCTAAAATAGATTACCCTTTTCCTACACAGAAAGAAGTCATTCCAGGACAGGTAAAAGGTGAATTTCATCCAGTTCACATGAGACTACAGGAAATAATTCCAAAAGTGCACATTAAATTATTTCAACAGTAACTCAGACACATGCACCAATTAAGGGAAACTATATGCATTAGCATGCTTCATTCTAAATTGAAACCAAATATCTTAATAAACTTTGAAAATTAACACATAGCACACACCCCCCAAGAGATGAACTATTAAATTGCCCCTGTATACATAGTGAAGCCTTTTCATAATAGTATACATTTCCAGCCAGAGATTTCAAGTCCAGAATTTGAGCAAAACCTAAAGACACACATACTATCAAAGCATGACAGATACTCCACATTTAGCACCTTCTACCTTTCTCATGCTCAAGTGCTAAAGCACATCTTACATAATAACTCCCAACATTAGGACTGAAATAACCATTCATTAATGTAAGCATGTTTATATACTCTCACATACTGAACCAAGTATTGCCTACTCAAACTAACTACACTGAAGAGCCAATGCTGCAACTCTAACATAAAACAGTATTCAAATTTGTACAGAAGTAAACAGAAATAAGGAAAGTTATCAGCCCTCCCAGATAAGACTTTTTCTACCCCAAAACAACAAGAAAACAAGTTAAACACTCAAGCCAGAAAAGCAATTAATTAGTTTACCTTAACATAGGACACCATTCTCCAGAATTAAGTCCAGTTCTCCATTCCATAAAAGGACAACAAGTACTATGACTTCTCTTTTTTCAGTCTCTTTTAAACTATCAAACCTGGAAGAGGCTGCTCACTCCTTTGTTTTGCCTTCCTAGCCCTGATTGGGCTTTGCCTCTCCTGGACCAACTGGAGAGCTAATTAATACAAGTTTCACCTGGTGCTCATTGGGCCTGAGTGCCCTTTCTGAGCAAGCTGTGGGTGATTAAGTTCAGTGCCCTTTCACAAACGTCTTTTCTTAAAATTCCTTTTCCCTTGCTTTTAATCATTTAATGTATATTAGTGTTGTATTTACCCAGATTTCTTTGAATCTTCCTTTCACCCTCCTTCCCCATCATTCTGAGCCCTTCTTCTCTAAGTCTTCAAAAAGAAAACTGGTAAGAAAACATGCATGCTATGCAATAGAAAATATGCTATTTTCCACAGCCCTCCCCAGGTGAAAAACATTGAGGCAAATAGTTCTCAGGTACTTTCCTATACTCACTGTGTTCCCTAAAATGATGTGGCCTGTTTATATCCTACAATATCTATTTCCTGAACAGTATCAGCTTTTTGCAAGATAAACATTCTGAGAATCTTTTCAAGAATTAGTAATTAAAATACTGAACTAGCACTACTATTAACCATTAACCTGGAGATGAACCTGGGATCAGAGGTGATCATTATACGAAGATCTTTCTTGCTCTTTTCTCAAGGAGGAAAGGCAGTGCAGGCTGGATTGGTGCTTCTGTGTGGCTAGATCCACATACCAAAGAAATGTGTGTTTACCTGAAGAGTGCTCAATGTGGCTGCTTGAAGTTGGACTCTGCTATTTATTATACTCAGTTACCAAAATTACTGATCACTTCTGTTAATAGCAGCATATTTATTACTGGTTTCAGATCAACAGATTCTTTTAGATTTGTTACTTTTTTATTTCAGTTATGAAAATATGCCTAAACTAAAAACCTAAAAAGAATTAATGAAATATATGCATTTTACCCATGCCTGTGGCTGAAAACAAAGCCATTTTTGCAAAATGGAACCGTGAATGGAAAATAAAGCACAAAGTATGCAAGTGGCTCAAGAAATAATAGAAAACAATTGCCCATAGAGGCTCTGTGCTTGAGATTCTGAGTTACAATATATTACCAGAAGACAAAGTGATCTTTAGCAGAATGAATGAAACATAATCATAAACATGTAGGAGTGACAGACATCTAGCAGACAAAGTCAGGAAGTTCATGATCATTCACACAGCAAAATAAATTAATAACTACATGAGGGATATCACAATATGAACAAAGACATCAGATTTTTCCTAGTAGATTTATTATTAGAGTGAGAGGATGGATTTATGCTAATCCTTTTGCAGGTACTTTGCTAGTTCTCTGTGTTTTGCTTGAACACTCAAAACTCAAAAAGAAGGTTAAATAAGGTTTCTTCCATAGAAAAAGCTAGTTAAAAAATTAGGAGACTAGAAGTACAAAAAAGAAACAAATAAAAAAACACTGCCAAACAGATGGAAGTCAAATATCTCCCTTTAGGGGTGACTGTTATTCCTGACAGTCCAAACCAAAGACTTTTTAAGATTTCTCTCAAGGCAAGGGAAAACTGTATGTATTTGGGATGGCAATATCATAATGCTCTCAGCATTATTTTGGGAGACATTTATAGACTATGATAGGTTTCTGGAAAGACAAAGTATTTTAGTAACATATCTTTATATCTGTCATAAAGAATCTTTCACAATTGCTGTAAAAACTCCTGGCCAAGCAACAGTGTTAAGTCTCCCTTTAAAATTTTCCTTTGTTTGAATTATAAGATTTAATACATACATATTGAAAGTAACTTACATCAAGTTATCAAATGATACAATGATGAAGATGGGTAGAAAAAATAATTACAATCATGTCTTATTATGAAAATTATGACACTTAATAACAGGCTAATTAGTTAATACTGTATGATTGTTAAATTAACTACCAGTCTAAGGGGTTTATAAAAGCAAGATATAACTGTGGTGTAAGTGGAAAGCAAGAGTATATTCTCAGTTTTGCCACTGATATTAATGTGTGTTGTTTCATCTGTGAGGAAGTATGAGCACATTAAACATTCCACTATCAATAGTCTAACATTTAGCTTCCTCCAAGAGGCCCATCTGTAACTGAAGAAAAACACAATCAGTGTTTTCATTCAAGAAAACATTCAAGTGCATGCTTAATTTTTCCCCAGTCACAAAAATTCTCAGCTTCTGATTAACTTTGTTTTAAATGGGACAGATTCTTGCATTTGAAGTTAGCAGCATGCCTAGGGTTGTCCCAACAAATTTCTCTTCTTAAATCACTCTGTGTTGCATCAGACCATATTTCTCCCTCCTCTAATGCCAGAGATCATGAGCTTGAGTTCTGCTCCTTTAATTGCTGCTTTGGTTTTACATCTAGCATGACTTCATATAAAAAGAGGAAATCTTGAGGTCTGAGACCTGAAGCACACTGTGTAATGCTCTCCATACTATTAAAAATAAAATCAATTTTTGCCAACGCAACCTTGCATTCTTTAGGATGGCATGACATATATTTAGTAGCTGTACTATGTCCTCTTCCCTGATAAAATGTGCTGCTGACTTTCTAATCAATGAGATACTGAGCCCATCCATCAGGCTTACAACGAGTAATAGGCTTAGAAGTTTAAATGCTCTGCTGCAAAATAGGTAGGAAATTGTAATAAGTCATGTTCCTGGCATAGCTCTTCCTAAGCACGTTTCCACTCTTACAATAGATGTGGAGGTTGAGAGGCTTAAGTGACACACAGTTTAAAGTTTCTTCCTGAGAATCTCAACCTAGGTTGTAGTTAGAAATAGAGAGAAGCAGAGGCAGCAGTCCTAAAACAAATCTAGTGAGGTTTGCAGTGCTGAGTCAGAGTGGGGCCACCTTAGCACAGCATCTTGTAACTGGAAGCAGATGTCTTAAATTCTTCTGAAGTGACCACAAGGAACTTTACAGTGATTCACTTTCACATAATCTACTTCAGAAAAAATTCATCCTAACTACAAGGCAGTAATAATTGCTTTATTCTGTGAAAAGTCAATCCTGTATTCACAGATTACTGCAAGTTTTATTGACATGAAAGGGCTCTAAATCAAATTTACAGGAAAAAAAAATATATATGAAAATATAAGGTTTACAGGTGAAGAAATTCTGCAAAAGCACTATTATTTTTTAATTGTTGGTTAGCTAGGAAAACCCAGTTATTATTAATTTCCTAGTGTTTGATGACTCTCTGTCCTCTGCTTTCCTCAGAAAACATTTTGCTGTTCTCTCAGCAAGCAGTGAGACTTCACAGGGAGCTTTTCATAAACTGAACCTACTCAAGTCTATTCTGTGAAAAATATGGTGTTCATTTTGCATTTATAGTAATATTTAAATAAATACACTCCCCAATGTGTTTTGCGAGACACTGGAGTGCTGCACAAAGTGGATAGATGATCTTCATTATAGAAAGTAGATTAACAGGGCAGAGTAGCCAGGAGAGGAACATGCAGACTTACTGGAATGACACTCTTGATTTGATAAAGATACTAACCACGCTGTTAAAGAAGTCAAAATAAAGAGAGCTCGAGAAACAAGCTGCAACAGTTGGAGACTTGCTGCTCCAATACCATCCTCAAGCCTGTGATACCATAAATGTGTAAACTGCATGAGAGACACATATTTATCCAAGCAAATATGAGGAGGGAAAAGCACTCTCAGAACTGTGAACTGCACAAATTCATCTGAGGCTGAAATAAATTCTCAAAGCATTTGTTAAATTAGAAATAAAAAATGCACTTAAGTGATTCTCCTTTAGTTCCTTGGGAGAATTGAAGAAAACAGGGCTGGGGTGGTAATTAATGCAGTACCTCTACACCTCAAAGAATGGTAGTCCTGCAAAACCTAACTTATTCAATAAAAGAAATAAAATACTGATTTTCTCATACTGGCAAAGCAAATATATTGAGTATTTTCTGTTGAATTTATATTGAGTTGAACCAAAGGAATTGGAGATTCCATCCTATTGATAGCAGATACGTATGTGATTTTCTTGTACAGTTTGGAGAGTTCTACAAGGCTTAACAAAAACAGAGCAACACATTCCCTCCTCTTATTGTGTAAGGAAGACAAGCTGCAGATGTGACAGTTGCAACAGGCAAGGGAAGAGGTTCTCCACTGATACAGGAAGGAGGGTTGTGAAGTGGAGGGAACAAATCCTTCAGAGACACCCTGAGCCTTTTTTAACCAGGAGAGTTGTTCTGCTTTGCCGTGTTTCAGTTAGCAGTTAGGCAGTACAAAGAGCTATTAACTAGCTGATAGTGCTGTATTTACTGCAGTGTATGTCTGTGTTCAATCACAGCTTCCCCAGCTTCTCTTCAGAAATCTCCAGAGACAATGGCAGAGTGCAGTGTTTTATGGGGGATATTCCTCCTTTCATAGCTGGAGTTGCAGGAGTACAGGTCTGTGTGCTAAGCACTGTGTTTCTTACAATACTCTACATCAGGTAGTGATTCAGTTCCATATGTGTCAATCAACAACCAGTAATTTACAGCAGTACTTGATACCTTCTGGCTGCAGTTCCCAATTAATATAAGATATTGGAAAGCTTGGCTGTTGAAGTGCTGATGGTGTAAACAAGCCAGCTAAAAGTGTGTCAAGCTTTGTTCAGCTAGGAACCACATCCTGGTTATCAGCTGAAGCATCACACCTGCTTCTTCAGGTTAACTGACAAATTGCTGCTATGTAAATCTGCACTTTAAATGTAACCCTGTGCTTCTCCTGAGGCTGAATGAATGAGAAAGTGAAACTGAAACAAAAACCCAGCACACTGAACTTGTGATATCTCATATGGCCCCATATCCTTCCCACTGGGGAACGTAACTGTCCTTGAGGCAGGATTACCCACAGAGAGCATATAAATAGCAGTATCCCAACACAGAGAGAGAAGAGTCAGCACTGCTCTAAATTTAGCAGTAACAAAAAATGAAACTGGAAAAATTGTCAGTGCCACCTCCGATTCCCCTGAGAAATGAGTTAAATGATCTTTGACAGTCATTACAAATGCTAGACCATCTTTCCAATCCTGCTTATAGTAACAGGCAGGCAAAATGGCAACCTGTGCCAGTATTTCACTACCCTCATAATAAAAAAATTCTTCCTTATATCTAGTCTAAATGTACCTTTATCTGATTTTCTGTGACAGTACCCATGTCCTCAAAGAGCCTTTGTGTCTTCTCTGGGTGGTTACCTGAGCATGGGTACAATTCAGACCTATATGCAGTCTTTCTTTTCTTTGACATTCAGCTGTTTCTTCTTACATATTCTATGTCCTCTATTAAACAATTGAAGATACAGTCAACCGAACAACGTTTGTTGGGGTTTAATATTCTACACTTTGCTTAAGTGCATTATGCTGAGTAAGAGGCAGTGGCTGAAAGCAACTATTTGAAGCCTTTGAAAGAGAGCACGGACAAAGGCAGTGCATACAAACTGCATTGTAACAACACTTCCCACTCCTTTTCACATCAAAACCACAGGAACATTGACATTTTCTTTCCAATCCCTGAGTTGTGCAATAGTGTGAAAAAGCTGTTTCCTTTACAGCTGTTCAAGGATTTCTGGTCAGAACTCGGACAGCTTGAACATAACTTGTTACCTTAGGACACTTCTGGTGCACCAGATGCATCAGCATTTTAACACTGCTGCCCAGCTGTATTGTTCAACACAGGGGCTGGAGCCAGAGCCTGAGCATGACATTTCCTATGATGAGAAGCTGAACTGCGAGGTCCAACACTGCTACCAACCAACAATGACAGCACCAATGTATACAGCTGAGCCTCTAGAGAGAATAAAACCAGCATTTTTGGAAAATTTGCAGATTGTAAAACCTAAAATCTAAAATCCTATATTTTCCTCTTGAGTTATTTTTAAACAGATAGATCTAAGATAGGTAGAGGGCACACTGCATACCTCATCTAGTCATTAATCTCAACTAAAGGTTATAGATCCTACTTTAACAGAATGCATACTTAAGAATTACTTGAGTAGTCACAACACAACCAAAACTTTTCAAGTATGACTATATTATATATAATTTACTTTAAGATTAATGTAGAACAAATCAATTAATCCACCAAAATCAGAAGAGAAAGGAACTTCTGGTTCTATAATTCACTGAGTTTCAAAAATAGAACTTAATTGCATGAAATTGTGCTCTGATCCGTATGTTTCCATGGACAAATGCAGTTACAGCCTTTTGTAAACAAGTTAATTGATGTGAGAGAACACAGTTCAGAACACCTTCTGTGTGAACATGCCACAAAAGCACATAGACTTTTGTTGTGCTATGATCAATAATAATCAATACAGTCCCATTGTAATGGCTAAAACAATCAGGTGAGGGTCTGGCTCAGTTATTCTTAAAATAAGAAAAAACATGTCCTCTCACCTAGCAAAATAAATTAGCTATTTAATCTCTCAAACATTTCTTATTAGCATAAAGGCAAAAATACTTTTTCGACAAGGCCATCAAAAATCTCAGAGCAACTCTAAAATCCCAACCTACTAGTGATTTCTCACTCATTAAACAGAACCCTCTCAGGAAAGATGTATTGAAAATTCAAAATGTATTCAGGAAAGATGTATTATTGTATTCAAAATGGTAGCTGTTACATTGCCAGTAAAATTACAAGTGCTAGTAATTCTTGATTTTTGCCATGAGAAACATAAATGAGGATAGCACAAGAACTTGTGATAATCAATCAGACATTTTTGTGAAAAATGGTCAGGGAATTGCTGTTACTTGATTTGTCCTTGAACTAAAGGGCTAGTGTAAAAAAATACACACTTCTGAAGAGGTTCTAATCTGCTTATTGTGTATTTTATCTGCTGTCTGTCTACTTTTTAAACCCAAGAGACAAATGCATTCAGTCAGGTTCCCATCTGATATCACCTTTCCTGTTTTATCAGCCAAATCTGTAATATTAAAAAAACAAAACAAAAAAAACCCACTCTTTCAATGAGCTGGTTTTTTTCACAAAACTATAATTATTGCTATTATTATAATAATTAGACAATCAGTCTCCTCAAAGATTGAAAAGAGTTTCAAGTTTTTTAAGGTCCTCTTTCTTGTTTAAAATTAATTTTTTTATCACCTTTAATACAACACATTTTATTTCTTGCCCCTTAAAAATGTTGGCTTTCTCCAAATGTGACATGCCCAAAAGTTACACCCACACAACAAGTGGGTGGAAAGGCTAAAATTTTCTGTTTACAAACTGTCTCTGAACAGACCATACACTTTTCTAAATGTTTTTGGCATTGGCTGAATGCAATTAAGACACATCACAAAATTAGAACAACTTGACAAGATTTTATGATCTTGCTTTCAAACAAATTATTTGTCAATGTTCATTTTCCTTCTAAGGCTGAATCCAAAATAGGCTGAAATCATTAGAAAGGTACTGACTCCCCTGAGCTTTGCATCAGACTACTTATTCAGCATAAAGAGCTAGCTAAATAATTCACAAATATATTCAGTGAATTATTCAGTTGTAAAATTTCATGTTTTTACACCAAAATTAATTGAGAAATAATATTGCCCATTATTCATTCAGCTTTAAATCATGCACACTTATAAACAAAACAGAAAACTAAAGAAGGCTCAGACAAAAATAACAGGTTTTGTTCTCCAGATGTGATCTCATGCTTGGTAAAATAAGATATGGGAGAAGAATTACATTTCTCAAGTTTGGTGCCATGACATACATCCCACTGAAGACTTTCTTGCCATTTCCTAATTGTGCTGAATAACAGAGCAGCCAGTTGGTGGGAACAGCTGCTTAGACATAATTTCAGAGGCTCAGGTACTACCCCTTTGGAAAGGCAACATTTTGGCCAGTCAGAGACAGCTCCCTAGCCCAGAGGTTTCCTCATCTTGCCTCTACAATGACAGCCAAGAGCTGCAATGTAACCAAACACATACAGGACATTCTCCAAGCTCTCAGCATCTTTCTTGTGCTCATCTTCTGAAAAGGTTTTCCCAATGCCCTCCTGCAACACTAGAGCAGGCTGAAAAGGAGCAAGCCCACTGGGAGCTACTGTGGATGCTCAAGCTTTTGAAAAGGCTTTCCCAGACACAAAACTGCCTGCCTGGGACTTTGCTATTTATACCTGCAGTGGTCCACAGAATCAAGGGCTTTTAACTGTAGCTGTGAAAAGAAGCTATTCTATGTGAAGCCTCACAGAAGAAAAGTGACATTTGATATAATTTCTCACAGATATTGCAATTCTCCCTACTCTATACTCTGACAAAATATTTGCAACCTAGTGCATTTGACTGAAAACTTGGCACAGGGCTGCCATCAATTATTTTCAATTCACTGAATAGGGTAGATCAGTAAGGGAAAAATCACAATATATATGGGCAAATCAGTGAGCCAATCATTGGCAGATGCTTTGCCTCAGAATTGAAGTATTTTGATCTTTTGTGCCAGACGGTTTAAAGAAAACAGAAGTTCAATAACAACGCTTCACTTTTTAAGAAACTGCAATAAATATACCACGTGTGAAAGGCTATTTCACAAATGGACACCCTCTCAGCACAGAAAAAGGACAAGCTTTTAATAAATATAAGAGTATTTGGTCAATGCAAATAAAGGCAAAGAAGATGTGTACCTTCCCCATCAGAGTGTAAAGGTAAAGTGAATGTCAGAGTGTTCCTTCAAGACTGTGAAGAAAATCAGATGGTGAGGCAGGAAGGCTGCAAGGAAAGGCCTAGAAGAGACACCTCACTCTTCATCTTCAAGCATTCTGAATCTGCCTGGTCTCTGCCTGCCTCAAGGATAGACATTTTCTGAGGGAAACCAGCAGGGAAGACCACTTCACCAGACCTTTGGATCTGACAATGCTACAAGTGGACAAATACCACCTGACACCAATGTTCATTCAAGACAAAATCCTTTCAACTGCTTAAAGACATGTTGCATTTTCTGATAATTAATGAAATGCCTTCCTCTCATACAAGATTTGCTCCATTCACAGCCAAAGTGTGCACTGACACTTGCAAAGTGCTTGTGACAAAATCCCAGCTCTGTTACTAGTTGTTTGTATTCCTATTTTTGCAGATTGACCTGACTGCTCTGAGCACTGTTCAGCTCATGCCATAGAAGTATATTACTCAGTGCTGTAGTAGTAACACCACTGTTACAGCCATGATATAAGCTTCCACTTCTGAAAGCAAGGCTGTTGAGAGTCATATTAGATATCAAAGCAATTATGTGAAGACTGTTGCACATCCATCTCAAAAAATTCTAAACTGAACATTGCATCCTCTTGGATTAGTTTTAATCTTCCTGGAACCTGACAGAAAAATTACTTTTGACAAATACTAAACAGCTTATTAAGAAATATCAATCAGCTTGTTTTAATCAAATAGCTGGCAATATATGCACACTGCTTTTTAAATAATGGAAGCTCACCTTTAACTGGTCTACATTCAGCAGTTTTTAGAAATGCTGTAATACCAAAATATTTCACAAAACAAAAAACATAGCAATTAGAGGCTGTTCTAGTTTATGTAACAATAGCTTGAAACAACAAAATAAGATACATACAGGCTTTCAAAGAGATTTCATTGTGTACTAGTGGATTTTTACAGATTGACCATCCTCGTTTTCAGAGAGATTGTTTCAGGAGATTTTCAGATCATGTTGGATAGAGACTGAACTGCAGCTTATATTAATACTTTGGCAATTCTGAAAGCCAAATAGTTTTTCCTCCATTCCTTTTCTTTTTATCACTATTTCTTTTGAAACGTGTAGTTACTATATTTTATCTGATTTTCTAGACTAATAGAGAAGGGTTACATTTTCCATCACATCAAGAATCTTTTCTAACACTTCCATGATGTTGAGTAGACCCAATGGATGCAACCATTCTTTTGAAAGAGGCTTCCCTGGCTTGTTTAAATCTCTGTGAAGCAAGATACCAGCCCCATTCTAACTGCAGTATAAAGGGAAATCTGACATGATTTAAATAATCTGACTATGAATGCCAGAAGAGTTTTGTTATATAAAGCATGTGAACACAGCTGCTGTCTTGTCACAAGACCTCAGATGAATACATTGCACATTGAAGGGCAGAGTTACTGTCCCTTCTGCCTCCTAATATATGGCCTTTTGATTGGTTCTTTCCAATGGGTCATTCACAGGACAAAATGAAACTGTCCAGAGTGCAAGACACAAGGAATTGGTACCAAACCATCTCCACTTTCATCCCTCAGCCCCATTATTCTGAAGGCTATTTTCCAAAGGAAGCACGAAGGAGCTCCACTCTCTTCCTCAAGGTAACTTTATGTGGAATAACACAAACAGGATGCAGCCAGTTGGATGCCTGATTTGAAAAACCTGGAGTGCCATTTGCCATGTAGGCATGTGTTATGAGTCTGCAGAAAAGCTTTCATGCACAAGTAATGAGAAAGCAAATTTTCTCTCTTCTTGACCTGGGAGCATCATATTATTGCATGAGCTCTGCCTTTTAGTGAAGACCACCGTGACAATATCAAGACCTACATGGTATCTGTAAGATTTACACCACTCCCTGATGTGTGAACAGAGCTCAAACACACTAAAATTTCACTATTACTGTGTTGTACAGTAACACAAGACATACACAATTTGACCACCGTCTACCTTCTTAGAAAGCAATATAAAAAATCTAACCAGCAGAACCCATATTTTAAGCAAGGTTTTCTAAACTTTCAGCATCTGATCAGTTTAATCCAGCTCGGCTTCACAGGTTTCCATTTAGAAACCTACTTCAATACTTTGCTGGTTCAGAACATATATGAAAGGGAAGGAGTATTCTACTAAGATTTTATAATTTGATATAGAAAATTACAGGGCAATAAATACCACTTTAAAATCACTTTTCCAATAATTGTCACTAACTTTTCTGTTTTCTATATGTAGTACAATGATTATCTTCCACATGACCAGATCTTAAATATTTTGGGGTGAGGATAAAAGATAAAAGAACACTTAGAATTCTTTCTTTCCTTACAAGGTGACTTTCCACTGGAATTATACAGAATATTCTCCCTCTCTGACCCTGGCATAAAAATACAAACATGCAATCAGATTTACAAACACTGGAGAAGATCAGGTTGCTTTGCCTCTTCAGGTGCAATAATAACTATAACACTAAACAATTCTTCCCAATCTGTTACCAACAATAGGATTACTTACAGTTCAAGTCTTGGATTTTAACTTGTCTAGAACAGTTGCATTTCTATGTTCCACAAGGGCTAAGATACATTAGGTAGAGGAAAGTGACGAAAAAAACTCCAGAATGGGTTTTGCCCTACTGAATGTTGCCCTCTGGTCTGGTTTCTAGAAAGTTGTAATAATATAACCTGACTCCCAACTATCCTGACCTCTGGTTATTGTCACATACTTTTCCAAATCACCCTCAAGATGTTGAATGGTCTCAGCATAACTTATTTTTGTTATGCAACTCTGTGAAGAATACAACTCAGTATCATGGACTGCGTGGCCCAGAATAACTCTTGTGCAGAAATGACTCAGTACCCAGGGAAAACTTTCAAGCTTTCAAAGACATGACATTTTCCTGGAAAGCAACTGTTAAACTCTGACTAATGCATTTCCCCTCTTCTTTTTTTTAAGTCTATCCATACAAGTTTTGAAGCTCTGAAAGCTCCGCAGGACTGAAAACAGTGTGAGATGGAGACTGTGAAAAATATCTGGGCAAGTGGAAACTCAGTCTGGACAACATTGTCTATGCAATATTTTGGGAACATTTTGGGGAACTGTAGCAATCCAAGGGCCTAGAGCCAGGCAGTCCATATTTCCTGGACACCCATTAGGTGTCTTGGAAAGACTGAAACTTGGCCAGTTACTCAGCTGCTTCTCCAAGCACAGTTCTTAGGCAGGTTGGGTGAGCTACACTGCTGACAGGCTTTGAGTCCTAAGTGCTTCTGGCCCAAACTAGTGAGAGCAGCTCTTGGGACTTCAGGAATTATGTTCGTGCCACGAGCCTAGAGGAGCAAAGCTCCCCCCTCTTCTCCCTCCATTTCAGCTGGAAAGTCTCTTAATGCCACATGTAGAGATCTACTTGTAGTGAGTGAAACTAGGTGAAAATGGACACTAAATGTAAATAAATATTAAAAAGTTGCTTTAGCAAAGAAAATCTAAAACAGATGGTGTTTCCCTACCAGATTAACTACTAGCATATCAGCTACCCAAAAGAGTGAAAATATATATCATCTCTGTCCAGAACTCACCTGGAATTTGTTCCTAGGAAGCTAAACATCAGTGAATGTGACAGAGAAAGCTCTAACTTGTGAAAACACTCTGACTTTTATGCTCCTTGCTTTGTTTCAGTCTACTTCACTCTATTCCAGTGAAACAACTAGTTATTTCCCATACTCTGGGTATAACAACATAGGAATACCATGAAACTTAAGAAAATTTGCTGTAAAGCTTAACAAAGCTTAGTATCACCTGAATGTGCTACAGGATCACAGATAGCCCCTAGGAAGGCACAAGTCCCATTTTGTTGGAAACTACATCTCCTTTTAGCAAGGAGATCAGCAGACTGAGAACTGAGGTGGTCCAGACCACAGAACTCTGGTCTGTTTGCCATGGAGGTAACACTGGACAAACTCTTCCCTCTCTTTATCTCAATACATGTGTTCCTGAGAAAGTTAAACAAAATGAAAATCAGAGAGGCAGCAGAAATTACTAAGATTTGTAGTGTGTCTTGAAACATTCCAAAAACCACCATTATTCTTGTCATGACTACCAATACTCATGATGAGAAAACTACTGTATATTATTACATAAAGCCAGAGACTTGCTACAGAAAACACGTAGTGTAATAGATGAGCATGAATGTTAACTACCTGAGCTAGCAAGAGAAACTCTTTTCTCCCTGACATAGCCTCCAGCATGGCTGGATACAGTACGTGGTTTTCTCCAGAGCAATAGTGGCATTTCAGATCTTCTGTGCTATAAATGGAGTACTGTGATCTGCTGAACATTTGCTACCTGGAAGACCATTTCCTGCTGCCTGAGTCATTAACTTTCTTGGATGACATTGCCACATCTGTAATAAAAAGATGTAATGTGCTGCTAATTTATGAGACTACTGTAGTGCTGATATTTTAAAGTACTCAGGTGTGAATAGTAAAGGCTGGTTGGTATTTGAAATCTCTTTGGTAATAATAGCTTGCCACTGTGGATGGTATTTTAAACCATTCTGGCACTTGGAGCATCACAGACACACAGAGCAGCATTGCCCACTGCAGAAGCTGAGATAGCATTTCCTATGGCCAATACTTTATTTCTAGTGATAGGAAAGGAGTGCATGAGAACAAGAACTTAACAGGGCTGCTGGTTCTCAGATGAGTGCTTTGAACAAACACTGTTCCTGTAAGAAAACGAAACCTCCGACTTCAGATTTCTCTTTTGACAATCGATGGGGAGGAAGCAAAACTTACTTCTGCAAGAAAGGCAGAGCTGGACAGTCAAAGGTGGTTTCTACTTTACAAAGTAGAAAATTAATCTGTGTTCTGTGGGTCCTATTATAAGATTTCAGGGGATCATTATTGCCATCTAGTGTGACTTTGAGTATAATATAAGGCACAAAATTGTACCCACTCAGTTTGCTATGAGTCCAAATAACCTCCACTCAAAGTAGATCATCTCTTTTGGAAAGATTTGCAGACTTGGTTCTAGGAATACATCCTGGCTATGGCTTCTCTGTCTGCTATGTCATATTAATATATTATTTAAGTATCCAGACTGTTGTACTTCTGATTTCACCATTTACCTTCTTGATGCTGATTGATCTCTTACAGTAACTTAGAGAAAATAAAAATCCCTATCCCTATTTAACAGAAAACTGAGTTAATCACATAACCCCACTGCTCAAAAATCAGGAATTATGTCCAGTGCTGAGGAATCAACCTTGCCTTAAGGAATCTGTCCTGTCCAGAGACACCACATATGCTACCATTTCTGTGTCCAGTAGAAAAGCACTCGAATTCTAGTATGCTGATGTTACAACTATGGCTATTAAATTATTAAAATCTAAACAAGATGCATGTACAGTTGTCAAAACACTCAAGGAGATATTTATTTCATGTTCAAATCTGTTACTGCATGTCATCTGTGTAGGCTGACAATCAATAAACATGAAAAGAAGAAATCAGAAAATCTCATTACCCCAGTGCTCATCCCTCTGGCTGGGAAGAAGAACAGTTCTCTGCTAACTATTCCTAAGTCCCTTCTTTCAAAATATAGAATGTAAATGAGTTTGGCTGCAGATAATGGTGTTTCCATTATTAGTAACACCCTGAATAGCTTCAAAATCTGGCTGGGAATTTAACTCCTGGGGACTTGGCTTGACAGGATCTCCTTTTAATAGAGCCTGCTCAGCACAGGGTGTGAAATGGCTTCAGAGTCCTCTCCAGGGGCACTGACAGGCCTGCACGCTTCATCACAGGCTATTACACACTCAGAGTCACTGAGATTAAAATCTGTGGGCAAAATGTGTAGCTTTGAAACATCCATGAAGCTCCTCAATCTGTCTTGAATTATTACCCTGTAGTTCTGAATGCATTTCCTGACAGAAAATAAGGATTTGGTATGAAATCCTTTTCTTCTGTGTTGTTCATATGGCTGCCCAGAGGTCCACAGAGAGGCTGAACCAGAGGCTTTCACTTTCACTTTTAAGGCACAATTTTATGGTGCAAATTAACTGACCAGCTTGAACTGCACTGGAAATAGCCTCCTCAGACAAATCAGAGCAAGTTACCTGTCTAGAAGAAGATCTTTCTACACTTCGCAAAAATGGTCTAATTTGTAATGGCCAAGACTTATAATACTCTTTGTTAGATTTACCAGTAGGATTAAGCTATAGGTCCTTTACTCAATTACCTAATTACCACTGGTTTGTGTGTATCTTCTAAGCACCGGAGGAATAACCAGCTTGGCATGCTCATCAGTGGAGAGAAACACATGAGATCCCACATGGGATGCAGCCTCCCCAGAGTTGCTTATCTTTCTGCACTGGCTATACCAGCAAAGAGACTCCTTGCCCAGTGTTTCAGGGAAACTGTTGAAGTTACACGGGATAAATCCAGGCCTAGGTTTTCCAAAAGGGCCAAGTCCCACAGGAAGATAACATTTTTAATAGGATTTACAGCATGTTTTCTTCCAATTTTTCCAGTAACAATGGTTTCTTCACATGAACTGAAATTTCATTTACATGTGGATTTTGGTGAAAGAGCATTTTTTTTAAGTTATAAATGTCCAAATAAAGATTTAAAATATTTTCAAAATATGCTTCTATTTTTTCATTAAATATATGTTAAAGTTCATTGCATTTAACAGCAATTGAATAGCCTAGACATTTGGGAAAACAAAACAAAACAAAGCAAAACCAAAAAACCACAGATCATTCCAAGCCCTGTGCAAATCTTGGCTTTCAAACACAAAGTCATCCAACTGTGGACTTCCCTAAAAGCCAGACAAGGAAGCACTGCCAAAATCTTCACTGCCTCTTTTGAAAAATATATAGTTTATGCAGTTCAATAGATTTCCATCAATTTGATCAGATGATATTTTCATCTAGTTAATGCTAGTACAAATTTGTGTGCTTGCAACAGAGTTTGAGGCTTCTTTTTGTTAAGTATAATAAAAAGACAACCCAGTTTATTATAATGATCCTTGGGGTAATAAATCTACAGTGACCTTAACTATGATTTTTTCTGTCAGTTCAAAAACCTAATCTTCATTCTTGGTTAGCCAGGTGATTTAGTGTGTTCTTCAACTGCCCAGCAACAAATTATCTCATTTGTGCCTTCCCTTTATTCTTCCAACATCGCTGATTCAGGCAATAAAGAATTAGGTTCACAGCTATTATCTCTGGTTAATCTGTCATAATTGTCTACATCTTAAATTAGGGGTATTATGCTGAATTGCATTTCATACACCAGCTTCATAGTGTGCATTAGACAAGCCTAAAAAAAAACAGTGACCTTGACTGACACACATGCCACTTTAGATTCCACTTCAGAAAATTCAGAAGCATTAGGCAGATGCAGACAACGGTCCCTGTCCTTCTGTGTTGCTGTTGGTTTCCACAATATATTGACAGCCCTTTTAAAAAATGTACTCCCTTACAACAGGAAGAATACTATAAATTACAGAAGTTGCCATAAGAGGATTTTTGCACACAGACACTGGTATCATGTTTTGTGCTTCACTACTCACCTGAATTATGTTTTGTTCATTGCTGAAAGATGTTTTCTTCTGAAGGATGCTTTTTCTGGGCCTTGTTTTCACCAGTAGATTGAAGAAATGAAACCCTAACAAGAAAGAAGGCAAGTGGGTTAGTAGGTTTAGTTCAAGGCTGAATTGATCCAAGTCTCTCATTTCCGCTTCATTGCTTCATTGCTTTACAGCCCCAGTTTACATCAGACACACTGAACAGCAATGGTACAGACTTACAGAATGGAAGAGACCTCTAGAGGACATCATGTCCAACCCTCCTACTCAGGCAGGGCCACCTAAAGCAGGCTGTCCAGGACCATGTCTAGACAAGTTTTGCTTGTGTCCAAGGATGGAGACTCCACAACCTCTCTGGGCAGCCTGTGCCAGTGCTCGTTCTCTCTCACAGCAGAAAGGTGTTTCCTGATGTTCAGAGGGAACCTCCTGTGTTTCAGTTTGTGCTCATTGCTTCTGTCCTGTCACTGAACACCACTGAAAAGAGCCTGGCTCCATCTTGCTTACATTGCTCCCTTCACATATTTGTAGGTGTTGATGAGATACACCCTAGGCCTTCTCTTCTCCACCCTGGGCAGCCCCAGCTCCCTCAGCCTTCACACATGTAAGGCCTTTAAGACATTCCAGTCCTTTGCTGGACTCTTTTTGTTTGTTTGTTGGTTTTCCATTCTCCAGTCAGCTGGAGAATGCAAGCAAAATAGGCAACTTTGATATTAAGAACATGAAGAAGTAAAAATTAAAAAAAAAAAAAAAAAAAAGGCAAAGAGAAGATATATACTCTAAGTCAGAGCCAAGATGTCAAGTGAGACCATGATTTTTTATTCTGTCTCATCAAGAAACTTAATAGCACACAAAACATTTTGCTTTAAGAGTGTCCTCCAGCTCCTGCTATGGAGAGACTATTGGAAGGTGACATTTTCCTTTTCTTGTGACTGGTTATGTGCCCTGGGAAATGTATAAATATAACCAAGGTATGCATAAGAGAGGAGTTAATTAGTTTAACTTCCTGATGGGAATATATTAACAGTGTAATAAGATGCTCAAATACTCTCTTTATGATTGTCCCTGCCAAAACAGTTGTTGCAAAGCTTTTCTGTAATACAAAAAGTTTCATCCTCCATATGGAGATCCAGATGCTGACTATGATCTTAGTGTGGAAGAGGTCACTGCAAACACTCAGCCATTATATCTCAGGATGCTGCACCTCTGAAGTTGTTACTGGCTCCTGTGTCAGGATCAATATCTATAGACAACTTTCTCCTAAATTCCTCTGTGAAGCCAAAGGAAATTATTTTGCTGTATCAATACTCAATGATTTGAGAGGAAGTAAATATTGCACTTTTTTTTTTTTATTGCCACTCAGTGCTTTTGTTTTTCAAATGCTTTTATGGCCAAGTTCAAATACAATTTGTACTGTACAGTCACTGCCTGAAGTGGACAACATAATTAATCCTCTACCCCTGTGTACTTGTGACTTAAAATGACTTTTAGCTAAACACTCTTATCCTCACTCTCCCCTTGATGAATCTTGAACCATGTAAGCATGAATTTTATTAATGGCTCTCTCCTTCTGTCAATTGGAATGTCACTTTGGAATTTAATATAATGGGAAAAAAGCATAGTATGTTGATTTCCCCACTCTTCTAAAAGTTGTAATCTATTTTCCTTTTGAAATACTTTAAAAATAGACTTGAGGATAGCTGGGATGACCAATATGATACTTATATTCTGAACAGCTTTCTAAAATGATATATAAAATACATTCTTGCTTAAATACTGAATAGGAGTGATTTAGAATTATGTTCTCTATAATAAAAACTTAAATCAACTTTCTTTAGAACTGTCTAGACAAGAAAAATCTCAAAAAGTGCTACTAACCTTAGGATCATCATTTAAGAGGACACTGTCTCCTAGGCTATTTATACTTTTATCTGTATCTGATGGAAATCTGTGGGCAGGACACACAGTCTAGTTTCTCTTTCCC
>NW_009952891.1:3325254-3347064 GCF_000747805.2 Chaetura pelagica | reverse complement strand
ACTTAGGTGATTCTTTCTCTCTAAGAAATACATAATATAAACAAGAAAGAAACTAAGATTTCAAGTAGCAAAGGCAGCTATGTGTTCATTTATAGAATTCAACATTTACAAATAAGGACTGTAAAACTTTCTCTTTTTTTTAGGTTACAAAGGAATGGTGGCAAATTTCCAATTATTTCAGGAGATCAAGCAGCCCTTTTCAATGTCAGAGTTTTTCACATTTCTGTACCATCATCTTGGCTTATTTAGCCACATCATTAGTAATTATTTGCATTAAACAGTTATCAAAACTTTGGAATATATGAAGACAAATGTGTGTGAAAATAAAAAAATCAAAATAAAATTTAATAAAAAGCCTTCTGCCACGGCACATCCCCAAGTTCCCATGTTATTTTGCTGATTCATTTATAAGATTATATATTAAACAACCATTTTTTGGAATGCCTTTCTGGTGCAAAATAAATTAACTTGACACATATATTGTTCCCATTTTGCAGCTTTTCTAAAAGATTAAATCTTGTTGCCAAAAAAAGCAAGCATTAAAAAGACAAAAGTAAAGAAAAGGAAAACAAAAAGAAAAATACCCAGTGTGGTAGACATTCCCTGCTTTCCAGCACCCACCAATTGGATAAGTGCCTAAGAACCAGGATCTTCAAGCAGGCCCACATCTCATTTGGGGAAAATATTTTTTCAAAGTGAGCATGTCCACTTTAGTGACCAGCACATTTATTTATAAGAAGTTTATAAGAAGTTTATAAGAATCTAGCACTGTTTTTTTACCATGAGCAGCAACAACATTGTAATGCACTCCTTTGAAAATCTCTTCCTTAACTGTTTCACAAGGAAGGAAGCTGCAATTTGAATTTCTCTTAATCTAGCCATTGTTTTGCTGTACTAGAAAATCAGACCTGGTGTTACAAGTGAAGGGAAAAACCTCAAGAGCAGTCTGTGTTCTATTCTGCAATTACATCACCTAGACAATTGCTTGTGCTAGGAACACTGTCAGAATAATGGTACTGGCCTAGCAGTGCAGCTCATTTCCTTGCTTACCCAAGAATGGGGGTAGTGATACATTATATTAAGTCCTCTGTGTTTGCACTAATAGGATCTTACCACTTTCATAGCACTGTTATACCATAATAGTACAGCCATGCCCTGGATAACTATCTTCTAGCATGAAGACTGCTTGATTTGGAAGAATTAAAGTACTTCTATATGTTATTTATTTTGAATGAAAGAGTTAAAGTAATTTAATTTTTTCAAGAACTTTAAGTATTTACTATTTATCTGATCAGTTTCAATCACTTTAACTTGCCAGAATGACACTCCCATTACACCCAGACTGACTAGTTCTAATAAATAGGTAAGCTGTCATTCTGCATATTATCTCCTGTCACTGGCATTTTGATGAGTTTTATGTACGCTCTGCTTCTTCCCAAGCACAATTTTATTCTAAGACATTATTATAATCAATATCTTTTCAAATGAATTCATCTCTTGCTCAGGAAGATAAGCTTGAAATCTATAAAAATGATGCACTTTAATATGAAGCCTTTATCATTTCTTATTGGTTATTAACCAATTACATGTTAAGGATGCTATTTCACTCTGCAAAAGTTTAAATGACAAACAATAGTTGTTCTGACAGCCAACTTAACCATCTAGCACCATCTTGAGGTTAAACCTACCTTGACATTCTAAAATAAGTGGCTATTGCTTGATCATAAACTCTAGGGTAATGTAGATACTTATATTTTTAATAAAATAATTCATCAGTTATAAGACAAACATGCTATAGAAGTGTTTTCTTTGCTTCCACACATCTGCTTTAAGCCATTTTTTTAAATTATGTTGGCAATACAAACTTAAACTTGTATTCCAAAACAAGAGTGAGACACGTTTTGCAGCTGTGCTGGAAACTCTGCTCAGAAGTGAGCTAAGGGCATTTCTAAGGTTTAGATCTTTATTCACAACTTCTCACATAAGTATTTTTCATTTTCATTGGGATTAATTCTGAAGTTTACTACTGCAAAAACCATACATTTATAAATTATGCCTTACTCTAAATGATACTGAGCTACCCAGACACAACCATTGTTTCAAACTCATTTATTTCTAATTGAAAATATCTGGGTATGACTGGATATGTTATCTTAAAGTTTTGAAACATAACTAAAATGTAGATACTGATGCTATGGAGTTGCAAGGGTTTTCACTGCTCACCTTATGCTTGAGGCTGATCAGGACACTGGGAAACATTTCAAATTATGAGCATGGTACAATTATGGCTTGGAACAAAAATGGGATGAAGGCTGAGATTGTTTTAAGGAAGCCAGGCAACAATGAGGAAACAGTGAGCTGAATTTCTCCAGACAGACTTGCCAACTTTGAGACTTTCTAAAAAAATATTTGTATAAGTTGTTCACATGTATGGTAATGAGGAGCTGAGTTAGACACTGCTCGTATGCTTATTTTAAACAAATCTGATAATGAGTTCTGGACTACCTGATGAAACCTAAGGGTCTGTCATGTGAGTCTGAGTAAACACAGACCCAGTTTTCTGAGCACCTCACATGACAATTTCATCCCAAGACACAGACCCAGTTTTCTGAGCACCTCACATGCTTAAAGTCCTTGCTGTGTCTGTGATGTTGTGTTGATCACCATGTTTAGAGACTTAGTATTTAGAGATTTGTATAACTTTCAAGATCTGATATTTTCATTCCCTAGAGGATTCAGAAAAGGTATAGAATCTAAACCAGTCTACCTTCTAATAAGGAAATAGGAACATTTAGGACTCAGAAGAGCATAACAATATATTATTTCCATAACACTAGGTATCAGCACTTTGTGAGCATTGTTATTTCTGCCTCAAAACCTGCCTGCAAATGCAGAGTGGAGGAAAATCTAATTGATTTAAAATTCACCTGCCCCTCTTAAAGTGCCCATATGATGCTCAGTTCTATAGGATGATGACATTTAGTTGTACATGGAAGGATCTAATCACATGTGAATGTATCTGTGTATTCCCAACACAACAAACTTCTAAAATTAATTGCTGTACCTTCACTTTCTACTTCATGGCTCTGTGAAAGTGCTTTTCATCTTACAGTGACATACACTTAAAACTGGAGGATTGATCTTGCTAAAACACTCAGACTTCCAATGGTTTGGCTTATAGGTTTCAGTACAGTTTAACCTAAGTCATATGTGGACTTTTTCCACAAGAAAGATAATTGCTTTTTGAAAATCAATTATAGCCCTTGTCAATGTCAGGAAATTGATTTAAAGTCAATGTTGATGGTAATAACTATATACCAGGAAGGCAAGGTATGTAATAACCAATAACAGACATGGATTCCCAGAAGATGGCTCCTGGGTAATCCAGTCACTGAGAACTTATTTTCCAGCAGATAAGTAAGGCAAGGGAAGCAGAAGAAAAAAGGTCTAACTGCTTCCCAGCCAGAGCTTTTAGACATTCCACCAGGATTTGTGTCAATGCTTTGAAAAATCTGAGCAGGGCATCACTGCCTCCTAGATCAGAGCAAGAGATGTAATCCATAGGAAGAAAATACCACTCTTCATATCTGCAAATGTCCTGGGAAAGGAACCAAGACACTACTCTTGTGAATGAGAAAATCTACTTCCTGACAGGCCACAACCCCACACAAAGCACTACAAACTATATCTGTGGCTATTAAAGTTAGATGGGACAGCAAGAAAAATTGAATGTCAATGAAATTTCCTGTTAATAGGTTTTGTCAAAATATCTGCAGGAGCACTTCAAACTTTCAAGTGAGAGTACTAGGGGAAATTCCATACATGCATCTTCTCAAAGCAGCTGTCCAAAGCATCATGTAAATAAACAGACTAATACATTTGGACATTGTAATTGCCTTTCCTGTTAATTCACACTGAATTACCCGAATGTGGGGTAATATTTCAGACAGCATCAAGTCAAACTCTGGATTGAAAATGCACATCTACACTTAGTTCATCCTGTAACTTATGTATTTAATGATAGCACTGTATAGGAACCAGATCTATTTCTAGCTCAGCCATGATATCCTTTTAACCTCCACACACCTCCAAGCTTCCTCCCTCCCCTTTCTGTCACATCAGTGTAGGCTGAGTATTTTTCAGAGCAGCAGCTGTGTTTGTGTCCTCCACTGGAGAATGGCACCTGGCACCCTGAATCACATAGATACTTTGACTACTTTGTCAGGAGGAATGCATATATTTTTCTAAGGTTTAGCTGTGCCTTTTTATCCCATCAATGATTTATAAATTGTGGATGAAGGACCTAGGGAGAGAACATGCACGTATATTTAAAACTCTAGCCCAAATTACAACCTTACTGTGATTAACTTGACATTTGTTACCTATTGACATTTCTTGGTTATGTCCATGCCAGTCTAACTCTTTCCTAATTGCTCAATTTAGGCATTGAAAATTAAAATTACTTCTCCTGTTCCTATTGCTCTTATTCCATCATTTTACTTACCAAAAACACTAGCCTGGCTGAGTATTTTAATTCAAAACAATTCCTAATCAGTGCTGTTTTCTTTTATACAGAAAACTGTTCTCAAAACAACAAAATACTGTGTGTAACAAGAGAAGCTTGGAGCTCCCTGGTCAGCAGAGTAAAATGCTAATTAGCCTTTCTTTAGATAATTGCTTTGATACATATTATATTTGCTAAAAGGCAAGTGCACTCCTTAGCATTGCAGTTTGTCTCTGAACAGGTCACTTCATTTTGCTGAAAGCTTTAGACCACCTATTTTTAGCAAAACAAAAGAAAACATGTAGGTCAGATCAAGTGCAGGAAGCAAAAGGGCAGTACTTCAAAGGCATCTACAAGAGTTATCTGCCACTGGAACTTGCAGCCTGCTGTAAAGGCTCATGGAGCTGTGGCTGAGGTCTTAGAAATAATTTCTTGTTGGAGGTGATGTTAATTGGTGGTACTGAGTCAGGGATACCTGCACCATGTCAGGATGGACTGCAGAAGGCCAAGAGCATATTCTAATGCAGAGGCACTAGATGAGGGAGTCCTTATTCCAGGATTTCTTCCCTTCACTATTTTCTAAAAAAATGACCATTTCTCTGTAACAATTTAGAGGTTTCTGTGGTTCTATCTTCCAACCAAAATGACTATATAAAGACACAACATACCAGATGCTGCCTGTTCGATAAATTGTTTACGGTTGTGCATGCAAAACAGAAACAAAACAAAACAAAAAAAAAAGGAGGAAATACACGTAAATCTTCTCACCATACTTGTCAAGAAAAATTTCCACTATACTGAAGTCCAAACTAAAGTAGGTCACCCTTCTGAACATGCTCCTATGACTGTCACATCTGAGAAAACCATTCATTCAGAAGTTCAAGTTCCCCCATCGGTCTGTTTACAAAACCTACGGATTTATAAACCTGATTGTACCAACCACCAACACAGAGCCACACCTGCAGTACAGTGCTTCTTGTAAATAACAGTACCTTGAGTCAAGATAGCATCCCTATTCAGATGGAGCATATTTCATTGTTAAAGTGAGGTTGGAATTCCTGTGTCTCTTCAGAAACTTATCCTGAAGACTGTTGTAAAAGGGAGTATCCTGGGTCTGATCTAAAGCCCATTAAAAGTTATTTGGCCAATGTATTGGCTTTCAGCAGGCAGCAGCTCAGCTTTTATTGCAATTTGGAGCAGCAGATGAAAGTTAGATAATTTACACATTCTCATGTGGGATAAAAGGGAATCCTGACTGGTTTTTGGCCATCAGTATCAAAAGCTTCTGCCCCAGCAAGATTCTGGGACCGTAGTTCAGAGCAATTGGGAGAGACAACAGACTTTTGAGAGGAGTATTTGTGAAAATCCTGTTCTCCCCCTGATATTCCCCCCCCAATAACTGTGTTCAGACTCACTTAGCTGATATCTAATTTGATGTCTACAGCTAATGGGTATTTTTCTTGCTGACATTACATCTTTCCTCACCCCTGACCTTCATGAGCTTTAGCTGAAGCCTCTAAAGTGAAGAGCATGCAAGCTGAGGATCACATCAGTGTTCCCCTGAAGGAAAGTCTCATTATCATAGTGCCATGAACAGCAAGATAATCACATAGCCATTAATATCACTGAAAACCCCCTGCCAATTAACTTCACGGAAAGAGATGTATCTTATGCACTAACAAAATGCATCAGGCAAGAATATCAGACTCTGTAGAGAGAAGATATAAAAAGATGCTTTTCTACTGCCAATTGTTTTCAAAGCTCAACTTGAAACAAGTGACAAAGCAGTAGTTATTGTACAACACTGTGTGGTTGCCATGAAAACCAAAAGTTTTGGGACTCTCAGCTATCATTAGGATCCTCACTGGCACAGTGAATCTTGATAGTTGCAGGGTACAAAAAAGGAACACCAGTGGGACCATCTACCCAGTAATCTGAATGTAGCTGTGTAGGAGGCCAATATTTCAAGTAGACTTTGTGTATGTGTTCAGGGCAAATCTAAGAGCCTAATAAGCTGTAAAAATTGATATTATCTGTCCTTCACAGGTAAGACTAACATCCTCTGATAATAATTTCTAAAATAGTTTACAAATACCAAAATTTTAAAATGTTGTGAAAAGCAATAAACCAACAAAATCACTCAGCAGGTATATCAAATGTTGTGTGATAATCCCTCCCCTGCTGCAGCAAGATTTTATTTTTAAGTTGCATTCTAAAAATGTCTACTGTAAAAATAAAAACAGTGGGGACTTGATAATACAACACCGACTGAGAAAAAAAAAAATCCCAGTCCAAATTTGCAAAAACAAGATTGGTTATTTTCAGACCAAGATGCATTTTTAAATAACAATGTGCAGAGAAAGAAAAAAAAATGCCAACCTTGGAGCAGTGCTATTCAGATATATCCTCAAAAAGGCCTCAGATACCCTTCTGGCAACCCTGAAATTCATCTCCATTCTTTATCAGCCTGTGGAGTAAGACACCAACTGTGCTCCCATATGTAAACTGGGCTGCTTTGCTGCGGAGAGAATTCAAGAAGAGAAATACACATTCCTGAGCTTCAGATATTTCTACTGCAAGATGGTACCATTTCTTGGCTGCAAAGGGAAGTGTTTTTTGAGGAGGACATTCATTCTTATTAAATATAACTGAGTAGTATTTATTGTCTATTTATTATAACTACTGGCTAGTATTTATAAGTGACTGTTTCCCATCCTCAAGTAAAAAAGACATTATGGAAAAATATCTAATATGAGAAAGATATTGCACTATAGAACAACTACAGGGACAGATTTTGTATGTTTCATAAGCAGAAACTAGAGATTTCCAATATATTTTACTTGTGTTCCAGAAAACCATGTAAAAAACAGAATTACCCTTCCCTAATTCACTGAAAAATAGTATGAAAGTGATCCTGAATGCTCAGTATTATAACAGATAAAGCACAAGATGGGATATAAATGACAAATTTTACAGACCATAAAACCAGAAAAGGTAAAGGATGCCTGGGCTCTTAATATCAATTTATTACCTAGAGATAAATGTTGCATTAACATGCAGGGTTACAGCATGAAATGTGTACCTTAAAAGACTGGTGATAGTCTGGAAGGCAATTTCCTAAATCAAAAGGGTTGCAGCAAATGTGCTAGGAAATCCATAGTAAACTTTACCTTGAGAGATAAAGACTAATTCTTGCTAGAAATAAACCGTGATAGTTGAGGTAAAACCAATCATCCTGCTGCAAGCAAAATAAAGTCTAAACCCCAGTGCTTTTATAGAACCAATTCCAGAAAGCTAGAAACAATTACAAAACAGATTGATTGTTAATGCAAATTGAACAGAAAAGCATGAGAGCAGGGTACAATGCTATTATTTTTCCAAGTGCTACAAAATAGTAATCAAGGATGCCACCAAATTTTTAAAGATTACCTGTAGAGATGAAACCATGAATTAATAAGAAAAGAGTATTTAATAAATTACAAAAATGAGGCAATTGATAATGAAACACATAAATCAAGATTAAGAATGTGCAGATAACTGAGAGAAGGCCAGCACAATTAGGACAGAGAGAAGCTTTTTAAAATACACATTGCAACAAAACTAAGATTACCTTCCCTGATATCATTAAAATGTGCCCATACAAACTAAGTTTATTTTCATGCTTTTAAAAGTTTTTATTTGGGGTTTCCAGACTTAAGTGAAATATCTGTTTTGTTGCCATTTTAAAATTATTTTTTAATGACAGATTGTTATCATTATTGATTGTTGATTTGTCTCTATTCTTTGATATTACCCACTGCTAATACAACTGCCTTTATCAGTCTAACTGATGTATCCTGCTCCAAACTAGCAGTTGTCAAGGGCTGTGAGAGAGGAATTGTGAATATAGAAGCAGTCAGCAAAAAGCACATATTTACCAAGAAATGTAACTGTACAGTTGCCTCTGTGGTGTTATTGTTTTCTCTGAAGTAAATTGTTTTATGACAGGCAGCAATTTTTTTTTTTATTCCCAATCCTGTAAGCAAACAGCAGCTGCAAATAAAATTGCCCCCAAGGAAAAGAAATCCTAGAATAACAAATTCAAAGGAGATGGCAGAAGTGACAGAAAGCAATTCTTAGTGCAGGTTGGGCAATTGTGATATGAAAAACATTAAAAGTCATGGAAAAAGTATGTCCTTTTTTTCTTGTTTCCAGTTTTAGTTGGGTAGTGTTTGAGCCTTTGGATTACTTAACACAATTAGCAGTAATTTAAATACTACCATATATTCTGAGGTACAGAGTTCTCCACAGGAGACACTTGCTCCCTCCGCAAGGCACTCTGGAGATTTATGGATGTAGGCTGCCATTATCAGTGGTTTCTTTTAGTCATCCAATGCAGAAATGGGACAATAGAGAAGAAGAGATGTGGCCTCAACTCCATTTCAATATATGTGTCTGTGGTCTATCAGGTTGTAACTTTGATATTCAAATGGCAAGCCACAAAGTTCTTTCTTACTAAGTTTAGAAGTTGGAAGAAGTATTCGTGTCTGGCAAAATATTTCTGTGCTCAGGTAAGTTCCTTAGGAGGTGGGTATATGTCACAGAGTCCTGGTGCTCCAAACATATGATTGAACTATATGGTTTTGAAAGTATTTTCCCTGTGGGAGAGAAGGGATGCTATCTAAACTGCCAGATTTTTGGTTTCCAATACCTTTTAGACTAATTCAGGCCTAACCTTAGCTCTGGATTTATATACATTCTTTTCCCCCAAGTACAGGGGAACCAATTCCAGTAAAAGTTGCATTAAATTGGCCTGCACTTTGCCAGCATAAAAGAAATAAGTCTTTGTGGATCTTTTCCTTCTACTATTTTGGAAATGCATCCATTTTAGCAATTTAAAAGAGAACATGAAATCTCTGTAGATGAACAAACACAGGTGTGGGAAAGGCTTAAAAAGCAGCCACCACATTACAGTTCAGCTATTCATAGCTCTGTCAGCCAGACAGAAATGTCAGACTTGCCAGGCCAGGAAATATTGCACAGTTGCAAATTTGGCAGCTCTTACTCTCCACCTAAGCCTTCAAAAGGAAAAGAACATAAGGTAAAAATACAAACGTGCATTTTATTGAAATTACATAATTGGCAATCTCTCCTTCAGGAAAATAAGACAAAACATTCAAGACCTGGTACAAATGAACCTTACAGCCAGAGTGAGCAGGATCTGAAGATACATGGCAAACGCAAACAAAAGATACAACTGTTAGCTCCTGTAAGAAGACTTGAAACACTCTTACAGAACCAGATCAGGATGTATCTTCCTGTTCCTTCACCAAATGAACCTCTTGCATTTCCATTCAACTTGAATGTAAACACTAGTAGCTTCAGCCTAACTTCTGGTGTTCAAATGAGGCAGCTAAGTCAGGAACTTGGTCCCTTCTCTGTTCCTCTAAACTAAAGTAGAAATACAGGTGCCTCGAGATGTTTTACAGCATCGAGGCATCTCACTGCATTATGCAGAGGCATCTCATGGATTTTACTGAGAAGTTGTTGCATGCTTACAAAATTGCACAGTGGGAAAGGAAAATGCTGGTATGTGTCTTGAGACCAGTGTGTCATGTCTAGCACTGCAGCTTTGATGAGGATAAGGTGGAGTTACATTGAATTTGAACTCTTCTGGACTTAGGCTGCTCAATCACACTTCTCATGAGAACATTAGGAAAAAAAAATTTCAAAGAAAGATTGGTTAGACACTGGAATAGTCTGCCCAGGGAGGTGGTTGTGTCACCAACCCTGGATGTGTTTAAGGGTCATTTGGATGTGGTGTTGGTGGGTATGGTTTAGGGGAGAACTTTGTAGAGTAGGGATGATGGCTGGACTCGGTGATCCCAAGGGGCTTTTCCAACCTGAATAGTTCCAAGATTTTATGATTGACCTGCAGTATCAGAATATTATCTAACACAAATGCCATTTTTGCCTGAATACCTAGAAACTTAAGCCTAGCAACCAAATACAGCAAGTAGTACTGCTTGGATCGATAAATAGTCTCCAGAAACAGGGTTGCTTGAGGATATCAAATTGCATTCTCCTAAAACCCAAGGGGTTTTGGTTACCTTTCTCATGAACAGCAAAGAGCCGCAGTTTCCACCTCTATAGAATAATAATTGGGGTCTGGTTTTGCTACTGTGCTACTCGAAGGTCTTCTGATCTCTCTTTCAGGCAGAAAAGAGTTCTTTGGGAGATGTAGCACTTCTTCAAGAAGTACTTATTGTTACTGTCACTGCACTCAATCCCAAGGTGAGCTCCTGTTATGTATTCTCACCCTTCAGCATTTTCTTTAAGTGCAAAGTAGAGGACATTTTTTAAACTCTCTTGTTTTAATAACAAATTTATATTCGTGTTGAAATGTAAGGTTTTCTCAGGGAAGCAATAAATTTTGATAAACTAGTTGACACCACTGGAAAAAGCAAATAGGCAGATAGACTTGTCACACACACTGGGGAGGTACGATGAAAAGATTGGAAAATTCTTCTGTTTTTCGATGGTATTAAGCTTGTCTTCCTACAACCCTTGTTTTTCATCCAGCATTAAATCTTCAGAAGTGCAACAATACAACTCTGCATATTTATACTCAGTGTTTTAAATACCAGGGTGGGTGGTTTATTCTGATTTCATCAGTTAAGTGTATCTAAGGGTCTTTTGAAAATGTGACTAGGTCTAAAATATTTTATGTCAATCTGTAGAAAATTCTCTTCTAATTTTGCATGAGCATCTTACCGAATTTTTAAGATGAGATAAACATATTAGGTGCTAATCTTCATTAGTTCCAACTTGCTTAGGCATTTTCTAAAATCCCATAAGATATTCACATCTATTATTAGATGAATAAATATTTTTTACAAGTTATTCCTTAACTGTATTTGAAAATTTCCACAGGAGTAATTTGTATATGATCTGTATACAAAAACAGTTTGGAAAAACTATTTCTCTGGAAAGTTGGCTACCTGCTGTTTTTTATCTTGAACCATCCTTCTTTAAAATGAAATTTAAAAAATTAAGGTTGAGCATAATAATAACACAAAAATATTCTGTTATGAAAATAATGACAAAGAATGGTAAAGCCTTTAGGTATGTCTAGAGATCTACTATTAAAAGATGCTCAGAGATCTGCGCTCAGGTATACTCCCACATTTGTCACACACATATCCACTGATGCTGCTCTCTGCAGGCTGCATACAACCTTCTCAGAAGAAGGATTCTGATTCAGACTACATACAAATTTGTACAGAGTGGTTTTATAAAGTTTCTCAGAGTTGAATGTTCTTCATGATACAGTGCTATATTATCTTTCATGCAGAACTGCCTTGTATGACTTGTTGTAGGAAAAAAGTAGAGTGGTAAGCAAATACTTGCTTGAAACATTTATTATTCACTGTAGATAATTTTCTTGTTAGAACCCCAGAAGTGGAGAATTTAAATCCCTATTTTGTTGTGGATTTAAATGCTAACAGGGAAGAGAGGGAAACTGCATCATGAATTACCAAAAAAATTATTAGATCACAGAGGAATAAATGTCTCTCTCTGGCCTTCACTGTATAATTTATGATCACATATGACAACCTCAAGCCGCTTAGCCCCATAGAAATTAATAAGTGCCAAAAGACAATCAATGTCCTGGATTTATGTATTGAGTTAGATAAATGTTACAAAATAATTATAGGAAGCAGTAGGAAAATTAAGTTTAATAGTATGTGCTGATTAGCAAAACCTAGAAAAAACTCTTCCTTACCCTATGAAAAGTCATCTCAACAAACATTGACTTAGTTTGTTAGCAGCACTAACATAACAGCCTAACACAGGTAACTTCAGAATATGCTCTGCATTTTAAGTAAGCCTGCTCTCTACGTATGGTCTGCCATGCAACAATTCTGTGCCTCAATTTATTAGCATTATTATTTATATTTATTACAGAATTGCTGAAGGCCTAACCACTAGGTGGGACATACAGGAAACATTGAGTAAACTTGTTATCCATCAGACACACTCTGGAGAGTTACAGCTGATAAATGGTCAAAGCAGTGGTTTAACACTGAAGGGAAAATATAATGGATTCACAAATTTTAAACTGTTAATTCTGTGTGCTCTATCTCTTCTATATTTTTTAAAGGTTCCTTTTTAAATTAAATAGGGACTATCCATTCTTTACACAGGTCACATCTACTGTGAACTCTTTTGAAATGACTAAAACTCTTTTGAAAGTATTACAATTCTGGCAACCACTCCAAAATGCCTTGCCATCAGAGCTGGAGACCAGTACAATGGCTTTCATACTTTCAGAGTGGTTGTGGTGATTCACACACAGATGGGCTGTTGCTTGGTTAATCATAGAACAGATTCAGGCAAGAGAGTGAAGAAGGCTTCCCTGGTACAGCTAAATATAGAAGATGTGGCACAATGTAACACACCCACAGGTGTTTGGTGGTCCTCTCTCCCAATGCATCCTAGTTTTGGCTGTTATTGAGCAACAGTCTTTTTTGTATGCATATTGTTGTCTCAAATGGGAAGGGCATCCAGTGCCATTACAAGATAGGTAATAACGTAACTCATAGGCATTAACATCACTTAACAGTTGCAAGTTTTGCTAAAGTGGATCCTGGAATAACAGCCCATCTGAATCTCATTCTAACAAGACATCAATAAGCAGGGAAGCCAAATCTGTCAGTTACCCAGCACTTGAGTGTAGACAGCATTACAGAGAGTACCTAAAGAGCTATTGTCAGTCTGACTGCCAGTCCTTACTATGTTTGCAAACACCCACTTACATTACTGGGTAACAAGTGTAAGGGATTCAATGGAGGAGTCACTGAAGAGTGACTTCAGCTTGTACTCCTATGCCATAGGGCATTCATTTTAACCTTTTCAAATATATATTTGCATTTCTATCCCCTAGTTTCAGAAGCAGAATTAATAACTCAAACCTAAACAGTCCTTGGAAGAAAACAACTTAGGGAATGACAGTTTCCTATTTTTCTTCTATTGAAAAGTCAAAATCAAGAGCCACCATGAGCCACCAGGACAGCATTTGTTGTATACAGCCTTTTCCTTTTACCTCTGCGATTGGTGATTCCAAAGAAACACAGCAGCCGAAGTGGTAAAATTGTGTTACCTCTACAAATTCCCATGCCTGGGTACAGGCAACTGTGAGTGATCGGTGAGGGTCAGAATGCAATCCTTGAGTACCAATTTCTGTCTCAAGTGGCCCCTCTGAAGTCATCTGGACTAGTTGCTACGGAAGTGAGCAAGAACACAGTGATTTGGTCTTAACTGTGAACAGGCTCCACAGAGGATCTCTCTTAAGTGGGAATTGGAGTAGGCTCTCACACCTTAGGGATGAGTTGTTTGTGGCTTTGTAATTAACAAATCCTCTGGGCTTCCTTCAGGTTGTGATGCCAACTTAACTCAATTAAGCTACATTAGAGATTTAAGCCAGTGACCTCTGTGAGATCAGATCTTATCCTCTGTAACTATAATGCAACCACATAATACAGCTCCTGGGAGCACAGTAAGATTTATGCAGTTAATATAAATGTACTTTGAAATAATCTACAGGGAAAAACAAACTAACAAACACAAAACAAAACCAAACCAAAAAACCCCACACAAAAGAGAAGCAGCAACAGTAGCAGTAACACCAAATGCTATTCTGTGAGGAGCCTGAAAAGGCATCTTTACAGATTTACACTTCAAATAATTCAGAGCACTATTTCAGCAGCCCTTGGATGTAGCACTACGACAGTTATTTGTTAAAATAATTCCTCTGCAGATATGCATTTTGACCCTGTGAAAGTCTCAAGAGTGCTTTGGCAACATTTACCAACTACCACCCCATCACACTAAAATTATTATTTTTGTCTTTGGTTAATCCATTGGGCCACATGGCTTCATGGCAGAAGGGGTGGTGAAGGTGAAGTTTACAATTAAATGAGATACAGATTTTAAATTAATATATTTTAAATTTTCTATTTCAAATTCATGCTTTTAAAGTGAAATATATATTGAAACATAAAAAGCACAGTATAAAGGAGGGTGAAAATACATGGAAAAGTTGTGACTGATTTATCTTTCTTTTGATAAGCCAAGAAAAATGCAGTTTATCTGTGGCCCTAATGACTTCCCTTTATTGCACCAGTTTTCAATAGACAATAACAAGAAACACGACTAGTTTTTTATAGATTTAGGTCAACAGGAAAATGTCAGCAAAGCAGAGGTGCTAGCACAGTTTGAAAGCACTGCAGTAATGATCTGCAAGCCCACATAGTTCAAAGTGTTACAGCAGACTTATCTCCTTCACAAGCACTTTATTTTTTAAATTGATTCCTTCTATCTTTATGGATTTCTTGAGTCAAGGTCAATGTGTTCATTCTGTACCCAGGAATAGGCTATCCAATAAAAGTTGCAGAAATTAATTCATCTAAAAAAGATGCATGTCATTGAGATTTGAGAAGAAAAGAAGTATCTTCAAAAAGCTGCTGAGTGTAAATATTAATCTTTGTTTACTGAGCTCTGCAGGATGTGGAAACTTGGAAAAGTAGTTTAAAGGTCACATTCATGTATATATGTTTAAGTTTGCTAGTACAACAGTCCAACCTTCCCAGTAAATTTTGTGTGGACGCAATATATGTGTAGGACATCTTATTTAGTCTTTAGCACAAAGCCCTCCAAAGGTCTATGACTGTGCTTCATTTATATATACTCAGTACAAGTTTCTTCATGTTTCACTTTATTCCAGTCCCAGGCCCTGCAATAAGGAATTCAGTGGAAGGAACCACACGAGATGATATAACCATTTAGTTTTTGTTTAAATAGGAGATTAATGAGGAGTGCAGGAGTTCCCAGGACCCAGTTCGTAGCCTTCTGAAGCATTGCTACCAACCTCCATGACACTTAGGGAAATCTAAGAATGTATCTAAAAATACAAGAAGTGTCAAAAGATGTAGACTTGTTTATAGGTGGTTACAAGAGATAAAAAATTGCAGTGCTATGAGCAGCATGAATTCTTTGTTAGCAAAGAATTCTGGAAGAAAAAAGAACTAATCTAAGGACTCATAGTTGCAAGGATGAATCTTTATCAATGTTTATCTTGCAATGGGCAGATGAGTCTGACAAATTGCACTGATTATATTTTCACTAGGCAAACAAATTGCCATTTTATCCTCATCACTTCTCCATTGCTCTACTTTGAGCATTTCAGAATGTATCTACAGGAGAGAAATGAGCTATTACACACAAAGATCGGTGTAACCTTCTGTTATTGAGAAAAAGAGTAAAGAAAATTGAGGAGTAGAATCAACAAGATGAGTGGGATTCCAGTGTACTTGATTTTCACAAATTTACACACCAGCTGGTTAAAGAGAAAAAAATGTAGTGGTTCTTGTTTCAGAGCTCATAAATTAAAAAAATGTATTTCCTGGATTTATTGCCTCAGCACAAAATTGCACACTAATTTTTTCTTATAGTCCTAATACAAAGTAGCACTTAGCCAAGTTCCCTAATTATAACTGTCTGAAGTGCCCTCTTGATCCCAGTGACACATTTCAGATTTTTCATATCTTTTTGGATCAAGGCATCTTTTATACCAGAAATACTAGATCTTTAAAGGAACTATTTAACAATTAACATGACCTTGAAAACACACCTAGACTTCTATAATCTAAAAGAATATATTCAGATTTAGTGGTGCCTCAGAACTTTCACAGATCCTCAAATCTGTGGTATTCTGAAACAAGACAAGCTCAGTGTTCACTCTGAATACTCCAGTGGGACACCAGACATCACACAACAGAGATATTTGGTGTTACAAGAACACATTAATGGCTGGCTGTTGGCTGCAGGATTGAGGATACCACCCTTCCAGGGATGGCCCCCTGTACAGGCTCATTTGTTTAGGTGTGCTGAACACAGAAGGACCCTCACTAGAGTTACATCTGGTCATTACTTTACTGAGGTTACTTAAGTAAGAAAAAAAAAAATGTGGAACTTAGAAGAATCCATTTGAGACATAAATGTTTCCTCAACAATAACAAGAAAAAGACCTCTTGCTTTTTAAGGTTATTCCACTGTTACTACACTAAGAAGGAGAAGAAAGGAGTTTTCTACTCCTGTTTTCCATACTAACAAAAATGGTCTGTGTTTACTTTTAATGACTGTTTCCAGGAACCACAGGGGTGGCTCAAAGCAGATGCTGAAAAGCCAGGAGAGTAGAAGAGACATTACTGCCCATGCCATCTGCTCTCATCAGAGACATTTCCCTATTTAAATTACTGTGAATGATGTAAAATAAGGCTGTGCCTGGGATACCACATACACATTGTTAACACATACAGACACTAGTTAAAAATGTGGTGAGAGGCATCAAGTTCCTGGTGTATGCTCTCAGTGTCAGCTTGCAGTTTCCTTTCCATCTGCCTAAGAATCTGAGAACTTCCACACAAAATACAATTGCAGCTAAACTACTCATAAAAATAGGGAATAATATGCCACTTCAACTTCCATCCTTAAACACTGCAACATAACAGAGAAACATTTATTATTATTGATGAGTTCATAGAGAAATGTGAAAGGAAATACATAGTCAGCCAAGTTTTGTCTATTAACTGCTGGTAGGCAATTCTCTTTTGTAAAGACCATTGTTTTAGCACCATCATTTTTCTAGAGACACTGGTAAGCATCTTTCAACTTTAACTAAGAATACAAATCAATTTTAACTTCATATATATTTTTCAACTTAAGACATCCTCTACATAGGAAAATAATGTAGCAAGCATATACTTTGCAACTGAAACTTTTCAAATATTCTTCTAAAGTTCCCAGTACTGAATTTCATCATAACTCTATTTAAGGGAGGGGGAGGGTGGGAACAACACCACAGCATCTGGGAGAGCTTGGATTTGTTACATAGTTTTCGGTTAATAGTGACTCAAATACCCAATCTTGGTTCCACTAAATACATGCAACTTTTACCCTTGAATTTTTTTAAACAGTCAATTTATCCATAAGCTGGATTTATATGTCATAGGCTGTACTGAGAAGCACCTCAGCAAGTTATGATTATGAGATTGTGCTGTGCTTGTTGTGCATCTTTTGCCCTGGTCCACACTAGCTGCATTTCTGCTAAGCAGGTCAAAAGGAGCAGACCAAACCTGCTGGGATCAGGAATCTAGTACTACTGGTATATTCCAGTTGCTATTGTGTAATTTTCACGTTACAAAAAATGAATGTAGCTTTGGACCTCAAAAAAGGCTGCTCTGGAGGTTTACATTTTATAAAACAGCTTATATTTTATCTAGGCACTTACACTAGCTTCATCATGCCAGTTAGAACACTCTAAGAATCTTCCTAAGGCTGTTACAAGGTAATGCAGGACACCTGAGCTGGATTTGTGTCATTTGGTGTTTTTTTCTTTATGTGTTGTCAGCATGAATTTTGGTTTTCTGAAATTGTGTGATTGTGACACAAAGACTGAAAGATTGTTTACTACAAAGAGTTTCAATAGTTTTCTTTGCTGTTATTCATTAGCCCTTTTCTCATTGCTATGAAAGCACTTCAGTGAAGATACTCTTGAATAACTAAAAGAGGGAGAAGGATTTCATGGCTCCACGAACATTTCAGAAAGAGCACATTAAAATACCCACATCAAAGAAAATTAATTAAGTTATTCCACAACACTACCAACAAATCAGATTTTCTGTGTTCAAATATTGATTTCAACGAGACTTTGGAAAAAAAAACAACAAACACAAACAAACAAAAACAAACAAACAACCTACAACCTTTTTTATCAGTATCTTGCCAGGTCAGATACAAAACACATAACTGATCAAGGTGAGGAGGTTGATGAGGCTTTCTACAGGCAACTGAAAGCAGCCTCACAACTACAGTCCCTGGTCCTCATGGGAGATTTCAACTACCCTGATATCTGCTGGAAGACTCACACAGCCAGGCCTTTCACAGTCTAGGAGGTTCCTCCAGTGCATTGATGATAACTTCTTAATGCAAATGGTGGACAAGCCGACTAGAAGAGGAGCGCTGCTGGATCTTGTACTAACCAGCAAGGAGGGCCTTGTTGAAGCAGTGGTGGTCAATGGCAGCCTTGGCTGCAGTGATCATGAGATGGTGGAGTTCAGGATCCTGTGTGGAAGGAACAAAATACCCAGCAGGACCAGAACCCTGGACTTCCACAGGGCAAACTTTGGTCTCCTCAATCATCTATTAAGGGAAATCCCATGGGACAGGGTGCTAGAAGATAAAGGAGCTCAAGATAGCTGGTCAACATTCAAGGACCACTTCTTGCAAGCACAGGATCAAAGCGTCCCAATGGTTAGGAAATCTAGTAAGGGTGCTAGGAGACCTGCATGGTTAAAGAAGGAACTACTGGGCAAACTTAAGTGGAAAAGGAAAATCTACAGATCATGGAAGGAGGGGCTGGTCACGTGGGAGGAATATAGGACTGTTGTCAGAGGATGTAGGGAGGCAATTAGGAAAGCTAAGGCCTCCTTGGAACTTAACCTTGCAAGTCAGGTTAAGGATAATAGAAAGGGCTTTTTCAAATACATAGCTAGCAAAACTAGCAATAGAGGCAATATTGGCCCATTGAGGAATGAGGTGGGAGCCCTGGTGACAGAGGATATAAAGAAGGCAGAGGTGCTGAATGCCTTCTTTGCCTCTGTCTTCACTCCTGCAGGGTCTCCCTATGAGCCCCAGATTCATATAGCCCCAGAAGAAGTCAAGATAGAGGAAGAGTTTGACATGGTAGATGAGGATTGGGTTAGGGATCAGTTGAGTAATCTGGACATCCATAAATCAATGGGTCCAGATGGAATGCACCCAAGGGTGCTGAGGGAGCTGGCGGAGGTCATTGCTAGGCCACTCTCCATCATCTTCAGTAAATCATGGGCAACAGGTGAGGTGCCTGAGGACTGGAGGATAGCAAATGTCACTCCAGTCTACAAGAAGGGCAAGAAGGAGGACCCGGGTAACTATAGACCGGTCAGCCTCACCTCCATCCCTGGAAAGGTGATGGAACAACTTGTTCTTGTCACTATCTCCAGGCACATCAAGGACATGGGGGTCATCAAGAGCAGTCAACATGGTTTTATCAAGGGTAAATCATGTTTGACTAACCTCATAGCCTTCTATGAGGAAATTACTAGGTGGATAGATGATGGTAGAGCGGTAGATGTGGTTTATCTTGATTTCAGTAAAGCATTTGACACCGTCTCCCACAGCATCCTTGTAGAAAAGTTGATCAGGTATGGGTTTGGTGATCAGGAAGTGAGGTGGATTAGGAACTGGTTGAAAGGAAGGAGTCAGAGAGTTGTAGTCAATGGGGCAGAATCTGGTTGGAGGTGTGTGACTAGTGGAGTCCCACAGGGGTCGGTACTGGGACCGGTGTTGTTCAACATCTTCATCAACGACCTGGATGAGGGTATAGAATGTACCCTCAGCAAGTTTGCTGATGACACTAAGCTGGGAGGAGTGGCTGACACACCAGAAGGCTGTGCTGCCATTCAGAGAGACTTAGATAGGTTGGAGAGTTGGGCGGGGAGAAACATGATGAAATTCAACAAGGGGAAGTGCAGAGTTTTACATTTGGGGAAGAACAACACCATGTCCCAGTACAGGTTGGGGGCTGAACTGCTGGAGAGTAGTGTAGGTGAAAGAGACCTGGGGGTCCTGGTAGACAGGAGGATGACCATGAGCCAGCAATGTGCCCTTGTGGCCAAGAAGGCCAATGGCATCCTGGGGTGCATTAGAAAGGGTGTGGTTAGTAGGTCAAGAGAGGTTCTCCTCCCCCTCTATTCTGCATTGGTGAGGCCACATCTGGAGTATTGTGTCCAGTTCTGGGCCCCTCAGTTCAAAAAGGACAGGGAACTGCTCGAAAGAGTCCAGCGCAGAGCTACGAAGATGATTAGGGGAGTGGAACATCTCCCTTATGAGGAAAGGCTGAGGGAGCTGGGTCTCTTTAGCTTGGAGAAAAGGAGACTGAGGGGTGACCTCATCAATGTTTACAAATATGTAAGGGGTGAGTGTCAGGGGGACGGAGTTAGGCTTTTCTCAGTGATGACCAGTGATAGGACAAGGGGTAATGGGTGTAAATTGGAGCATAGGAAGTTCAAGGTGAATATCCGAAAAAATTTTTCACTGGAACAGGCTGCCCAGGGAGGGTGTGGAGTCTCCTTCACTGGAGACATTCAAAACCCACCTGGATGCGTTCCTGTGTGATGTACTCTAGGTGACCCTGCTCTGGCAGGGGGGTTGGACCAGATGATCTTTCGAGGTCCCTTCCAGCCCCTAAGATTCTATGATTCTATGATAACACTATGTTCTCTAGAAGCAGGGCATGGATATTTCTTTACATATCATTTATTTATCTTTGCTCATGAGTGCATCCTTAATGAATACATCTACCAAGAGCATCCAGTGGGAAGTCAAAGCAAAAGCAAACAGGAAATGAAAGCACTCCATCTCTTTCAGTTTAACATCTAGGGAAATAACAACACATGAACATTTACAACTGCAATATGATAGACAAGAAAAATGTAAAGGAATTTGCTGGACTACTGTGATGGAAAGAACAGATGCTCACAAAATGTAAGACAACTTGGTAATTTAAAAAAAAAAAAAACAAAAACAACAACGTAGAGAGATGTTTCAAACAACGAATAAGGGAACTGAGAAAACAGAGAAGATAGTCCAAAATGGTTCTCCTACGTGCACAGTAGTTGTTCACGGTGCAACCACAGTGGTAGATGGAGAAGCAGTACCCACCACAACATTTCCAAATTGCCAGAAGACCTTCCATCCACCTTTTCTACTTTTCCAAATGCCTCTTTACACTCTGCTTTTTCACAATGTTAGTTTCATTTTAACAAAATTTAACTCACTGCTTCCTCCAGATCATCTCTTTATCCAAATTTATCTACAAACCGTGGCAACTGTTATATGACATAGAGCTTGCTACCACTTTGAGCCATGGAACTTAATTTATTGCAAAAACCTTCTGAGTCCTCTGCAAAACATGAAGCACAAACAAAGGGACACAGGAACAGAGGAGAGATGTTGAGTAGACATCCAGTAAGGAACCTGTCACAGTCTGCAGGGAAAGCAGAAGTCAGTATGTTCCTGAATTTGTTCCTTCTGTACATTCTATTAAGCCCAAATTTAATTTAGTATCCTTTGGGGTTCTTACCAGGCTAAGAAATAAAAAATACTTAGGAATTTTTAAAAGTTGCATTTAATAAATTCAGTTTTCCCTTCCAATACAGCATCTT
>NW_009952891.1:3321012-3325220 GCF_000747805.2 Chaetura pelagica | reverse complement strand
GGCACAGAAAAGAGCAACACTTCAGCATTTCCAGTTATGATATTCCTACAATTCTAGTAACTTGTCATAACATCTCTTTGGCTCTTCTAGTTAATGGTGCGCAGTAAGGAGAGAAAGAAGGAATTAAATTAGTGGGAGAGCCTGTCTCAGGACAAGAAGCCACAAAGATGACTTACTGACTGTCTTGCAGTCTCCTTTTCAGAAAATGCCAAGAGGCACTTAGCGTTCCAACATTGTAAGGTTAAAAAATTTCATGTTACAATTTAAAGACAATTTGTACAGACTAATACTACACTTTCTGTGCAAAACATTGTGATACAACTAGAGGTAACAGACACAAAATGGCAATTTTTTAATGCAATAATTAATAATTAATATTAATTTTTTAATACAATAGCATTAAACAAGAACTAAGGTGAATGTCAAACATGTTTGGCAATCCAACTGCCATCCACTTCTCAGATAAAAGATCAGCTGTGACAGTGTCATGCATGGTTTGGCAGGGGGGATGAAAAAGTGCTGTGGAAGCAAAATATTGTTTTCTTCACATGGTGGTCATGTTTACATCTTTCTGGAAAAGAGGTCAAAAGGAGCAAGGCCAGTTTTTTTGGTCTATGGTTTGAGATTCATCCTTTCTCTGAGCAAGCTTTCCTGTTGCTTCTGTGGAGATTCAGTATGCTGAATACCCTGCAAGAAAAACAAACCCTCAGCTGCAGAGCTGAAAGAAAGGGCTTCAAGGCTGTAAATATTTTGAAAAAGCAGAGAACTAAAATGTAATATATGCATGTTATATTTACAGCCACAGGGCCACCCTCAGCTGTAACCTGGGTGAGTCTGAGAGTCTGGTGCACTTGACAGACATCATAGATGAGAGGAGACAGCACAGAATGAGTAAGAGAGAGGTCAAGCTGCAAAGTGTGAGGTGGGAAACAGATGCTGTTGTGACTGCCACTTCCAATCTGAGAACCTTGGCAGGAATGATAATGCATAGGCTTGATTGCCCAAAATAGCCCCTGCTGGCCAGATAGGCCCTGCATAGCCCAGTAAGTGAAGCAATCATTCTGGTGATCCATATCAGCTCTCTGCTCCTCCTGCTCTCTGCCTCCCAAGTGCAGAAATGGGTTATGCGAGGACTGTGCACACAGTACTACTTTAAATCAATAGATGCTGCAAAAGAAAAAACCCACAGCCTTAAGCATGCTTATTGTTCTTCCCAGGCTCCAAGGTCTGCGTTCCTTCCCTTTGTGTTAGTCTGACAAACAGTTCAAAACACATCATCCGAAGTTCAGGATTGCGTGATGCATTGTAAAACTGTCAGGTAGGGACTGACCTTGGGTTCAAGCTCCTGTGGAGAGAAAGGTGAGGGAGGTCATGCTTGGACAAAACCAAAAAAACCCAATAAAAAACCCCACAAAAAATACATGCCAGGTTCAGAAGGTCCTGAGGCACTCGGGACACTGATTCAACATGTCCTAGTTATCATTGCTGTCACTCCTCTGAACTTGTTGCTTCATCCACATCTATTATATTGGTTGGAATCCCAGAAGTGGCTTTATCTTAGTAGAAAGTATCCCAGGACTAACAGAAGATGCAGATGCAATAGGAGCAAGGGGATGCAATGCAGCAAAGAGAAGGTTTATCAGCACAGATTTTTATAAATTCCAGCAAACATAGTAATTTGGAAAGAAGTATATAGACCTGCTACTAAAAATTAAACAATGCCTTGTTCCATTTTTCTGCTTGCAGAAAATTGTCACAGGACAAGAGAATAAAAACCAAAGAACATTCAAAAGGAGATCCCTGAAATATGTGGGATGAGGTTGCCCATAGATGCTTATTAAACAAAACAAAACAGTTGCAACATCTGGCTTAGGAAGTCCTTAAATTGCTGATTGGTAGAAGCAGGGGAGAACTCAGTAAGGAAAGCAGAAGCAAAGTTTGCTTAATTTGTTTTATGCCTTTTCCTAAGCATCTACTATTGCTGGCATTGTCAGAGCTCCAACCATGCACAAAAGAAGCAAAAAAATGTAATTTTTCATGTTTTATTGGATCCAATTTTCAGTCAATCTGATTGTAACAAGGTAATTTGGCCTGAACTCATTCAGACTTTCTTCAGAAGAAGAGCTGGTGAACACTTCTATTTGTGAAGACTGGACTTTTTTTAATGCTGAAAACTTTTTTAGCACTGTTGGCTGCTTCCACACAGTTTCAGTAAAGGCCATTTATATTTTTTGCCTTTTTGTTACTGTATTTTTCCCACATCTTTTTCTGGCACAGAATAAAAGAGGGAAATTGTTAATTACAGACTTATTATTTTTTTTGCTTCTGACTCAGTACAATTTTGAAAATATTAAATTCATTTTTAAGTTTCTGAAAAATAAAAATCCACCTCTCCAAATGGAGAACAAGCCAAGGTAAAAAAATAAATATTGGTGACCAGCTTATAGACACTTGTTCTATTCCACTGCACAGTAAAAGATTAATTAGGAGAAAACTTTTTTTAAAAGAAAATGTAATTCAATAGAATTAACTAAGCACTAGTCTTACTCCCAGTTCTTATAATCTAAAACAACATCAATTTGAAATAAAATTTTTCACCTCAGCTCTGTTTTTCATTCCTAGCCATATCTAGGCCAAAGAGACCACAATCACTACTTTTAATGGAGCTTTGCATTTTCCTGGACCAGAATATATTCCCCTCTCATCATGTTTGTATTCCAGTCTACACAGACACTTCATAAAAGTGGCTAATGCCACATAAGCACTGAACCAAAGGCATTGCCAGTCCCAGCGGGTTTACAAGCAAAATTAGATTCAATTAAACACATTTATAAGCAGTGACATGCATGAACAAAGACTCAGCAATAGGAGTTTGCGCCAGACATTCCTAATACTCTATTTTTCAGGCTAGGAAAGGAACAGTTCTCCAGCCAAGTGCTATTGGCACAGGTTAATACTAGTGTGTTGCAGAAGTACAGCTGAGTTGACACAGGTGTTTTTACTAGTTTTCTTCAGTACTTTTCAATGCTGTGTAAAATCTGCCCCATCTCCCCATGCCTACAGCAGCCGACTGAAAAGAACCATCACTACTATAGTAAGCAGGAAAAGATGCCCCACTTGCCAGTGCCAGACATCTTGTCTTTCTCTTATTCTTCCTTCCTCTCTATCCAATCTCCCTCCACCTCTTCAGTATTTGGGGAAATAAATTTAAAAAAAAATAAATTTAAAAAAAGCGCCTTGAAATAGGCTGCTAAATAGCAGCCATTAGTGGTTCAGCAAAGACACCACAAGCCAGTAACAAGGCACTGTTGAAAAAGGGGTGTGTTTCCCATGGCAGTTGTCTGTTTTGTCATCACCCACACAACAGCTGTGGAACAACTGGTATATCCTACAGGAGTTTCAATCCTGTCCAGAACCATATGTGTAATGAAAACCCTCACATAATCTTGTCTTCTTTTATTTTTCTTTTGTTTTGTATTTAGTCCAAGTGCTGCCCACCTGCACATCCTTCATCCAGAAACAAAGAGTTTCTGTAACTTTTTTCCTTTATGCTGAAAGATACTCTAGAAATTGAGGATAAATCTTCTGCAAAGCTAACAAACAGTAAACAAGTCGCATTCTCGTCACTTTATGAAGGCTGAGTCTTAATATTAAAACATACCTTTTAACAGCATATACATTAACAATATTTTAAATCATAAACAGTAGCAACTTTCCAACTCTGTAGAAGTTCTCTTCTGGAAGACCTTGTGGTTACGTAGGCTCCATTTCCTAGTAATTTCATTTTACATTTAAATCAAAATACCATTTTATTTCTTCAACAAAGGAAGAATTGTGTAAAATGTCAGCCTTTCCAAATGCTAAGGGAAATTATCAGCCACAGGAAGCCTATTTCTAGGAAAAAGGTTTATAAACCTAAGCACAGCTTTTGTCCTAGAGAAGTGCACAATTTCTATTCATGTGGGTGGATTTTTGGTGATGTGTTTAACACAGAATAGAAGAAAACCTAGTGCCTTGGCAAGGTATGAATATAATAAATGTTGTTCAATGCTTACAGGCTGAGTAAGTTTCAGGAGAATTCTTTAAGGATGAATTTTGCTCCAGTGGAATCCAAACCATTGCTCAGCAGCAGCAAAGGGTCAGCATTCTGGTCACTTTACTAATAAGGAAAACCACTGGCTTTCAAATAATGCAAGAGAATTGGTTCC
>NW_009952891.1:3316942-3320261 GCF_000747805.2 Chaetura pelagica | reverse complement strand
TCCTGCTGATTTATAGCCCATTGGAATAATTTTAATTGGACTTTGCTGATTTTCTGCACTGATAGCTAGTCCTTTGTTAACTGTTTGGTTTTTCCTAAGCAGTGGAGCACTGAGAAAAATTACTTTAATGATAATGTAGGCAGAAAAATGCCCCTTGGTAGAATTAAAACATTGTTAATTATAAACCCTCTGGATATATTTTGCCAGATGCTTAGAAAATAATGCTCATAGATAGCTTCTATCTGGATTTTAGCTGTGTGATTTTTACACATACGTATTACCTTCAGAGGAAAAAAGAGTTCCTCCAATGACTTTTTCAGGCAACTTTCCATTTTTAAACCTGTGGATTAAACTTTTGTGTGGAGTACTGGAATCACATACAGCCATGTTCCCTGAGGAGATAATTTTGCTATGGCAGTGTCACATTCACCAAAAACCACATCACTCCCTCCATTTGCTATCCAGGTTTCACCACTTCTTTCATTGTCACACAGTACAGTCTCTGGCCTCACTACACCCTATCTTGTCCTCAGTTCCCGTAAGGTCAGCTGGCGTGTGAGTCTGAAGAAAGTCATTTACACCAAAGCAACCAGTTACATGCACATTTTTTCCCCCTGAACTTACTGAAGGAAGATCCAGTGCCTGGGCTGTTGCTGAGAGTGGTGAGTGAGGCAGGGGAGCATCTCCAGCACAGTGCCAAGACAAACCAGGTGAGTGGCCTCAGGACCAGTGCTGCCTCACCTTTGGCCAGCTAAAAAACATGGGCAGAGGAATTCATGTCTGTGTACGCTTGTTTGTAATGACATGATCTAATTTCAAGTGCCCTTACAGGCCTACAAAGTCCTGCACACAAGTCATTAAAAAAATCTACCATCTCTACATATTTATTTTCTGTTTCTCTGGTCAGATCACACTGTGTAGAAAATCCAGGGATACACTTTCTCACATACAATCACAACTCCAGGAGACAAAAAAACCTATGCAAATTAGAACAGTGAAACTGCTGCAGGAGTTACTTAAGAGGCAGAAGAGAGATTAAGGCATTAAAAGCCTTTTAAATAATTTGTGCCTTTGAAGAGTATAACTTATTTCTATCAATAATTTAATATATATGTTAAATCATTACTCTGTTAGATCATTACTTCATCACAGGGATGGTGAGCAAATATTTATTGATAATGTAAATGTGGATAATGTGAGGAGGTGCTACTGGCCTTAATGTTAGTAAAAACTGACACTATTATTTGCTAATTTTCATGACTGGGAGAAGAATTACAACTCTAGGAAGATGACTTGAGGCCCCAAGCCAAACGGCTAAAGTTTCTTGTCTGAACACAGAACTGCTAGGAGGGAAACCAGAAGCTGAAATCTGCTCTCCATGATGGAAGCATGAGCCTGGAGTCACTCAACTGAGCAATTAGTATAATTCTACCTTTCACATCAGGGCAGGAATCTCCATTCAGTGGGGGGATGGGGAAAAAAAAAAAAAAAAAAAAAAAAAAAAAGAGAAAGAAGGAGGATTTGTAAACCAGCAGCTAGTACTTGAATGGGTGGACACAATGTCTCTTTTTTTCACCTTTTTCACCTTTCACAAAATCAGTAGATAAGAGATGCAAGAGACAGGTGTATGCTTTATGCTTTGACTCAAAAAGAAACAAGATTCTTAAAATATTTCTTTTTCATTTCTCACGTATGCCATTTTTTTTGCTTTTTTTAACTGTTTCTTTTCCCCTTTATCACAAGTCAAGAGTAACAAAATTCTGAAGTTAATGAGCTTTGAAGTCAAAGCCCAGTTGGTCTGAAAAAAAAACAACTTGGAGGGTTCACAACTACAAACTTGGAAAAAAAAAATAATAAAATAATCTTTTTTTGCCAAAAGACCACAGAGAAAATTCTGTCACCAACAATTGCCATTCTGGCCCAGACACTGCCTAGCCTGCTTGGAAGGTATCTGCTGCTATGCCCATGCTGTCAGCAGACATGCTAATCTCACCCCTTAGAACACCACCTCTGCAAAATACCTACTACAGCAAGACCAAATGGTTTGTCAAGAGAAGCTAGATCCTGAAGAGAATCCCACCTCCTAGCTTTGCAAAATCCTGCGATCACATTGGAACAGCTTCAATGAGTCAGGGCTGCTTGAAATGTTACCTCTTCCTTTCTGCTCCTGCCTGTCTTCTGCAGAAAGGATGGCAGTTTGTGAGATGTTTGCATTTTCATCAACAAACTGCTGAAATGCTGTTCTCCTCTTCTGTCCATCCCCCTACATCAAGTTTAGTACATTATCTAAGATTCTGCTCTGCCCCCTTTATTGGTTATTATCTATTTGCTCACTGGAAAACAACTGAGGTTGTAGCTATTCCCTTCCAAATAGCACCAGCCAATTAATTAATTGCTTCCATGAATCTTACATGAAGTACTAATCCCCCCTCTCTTCTCAGTATTGTCTCATTAATATTTGGTGTTGGCCAGTGTCCTCCCAAATAGCAGCTCAGAAGTGCTCCAAATTACCTTATGCCAGAGAAGAGTAGTTTTAACAGTCAATGAGGCTGAAAAGGAGAATTTATAAAATTATGACAAATTCCAGCTCTAAATTTGTAATTCCTATCTCTAAATTTAGTGTGCTTTAGTAGAAAGAGAGATCAGAATACCTTTCCTGCATTAAAAATAAAAATAATAATAAAAGAAAATTTAAAACCGTACTCCCAAATAATCAGAGAACTAAACAACCTACATCAGTATTCTGTCACCTGTGGCCTTTTCCTAGAAATAATGGCAAAAATAGTTATTTTGGCCAAAAAAATCATATCCACCTTCAGCCAAAACTATGTAATATCATGAAAATAACAACTCCGCTCAGCATCATGGCATTTACTTTTAATCACCACTCTCCAGCTTTTCCTACATCTTCTACTCTATTGGCTTATGGCCATTTCAAATTTTATGTCACTGAGTAAGAATTTTTTGCTTTCCCATCTTTTCCTTCAAGCACAATAAAGAGGTTCATGGCATTAAATGTGTCTTTTTATCTAAAACAAGTCTAGAACTTCAGTCCTTCCAGGGCCGCATTCAAGCACTTAGACAAACACAGCAACCGTTTGTGTACCAAGAGTCAAACTTATCATCAATTTTTCTCCTTAGAGAACATAGTGAGGCCAGTCCTGAAACTTGCTGGTGCCCCTTTATTTGGGTATCACAGAAACAGTCTCTTGATAATAAGATTTCTTAGGGGCTCCCCACATCTGTTGTACAGCACCTGTACAGAGAGGAATCTGGGCTGCATTGAGGCTTGGAAATAATAATGAAAGTTTCCAGGAAT
>NW_009952891.1:3299412-3316780 GCF_000747805.2 Chaetura pelagica | reverse complement strand
AGGAATGCCAAGCTAATTTTTTTTGCTAAATATATGAAGCCCTGGAAATCAATGGGCTCTTACCTCCCATTAGCTAGTAAATCATTTGACTCCAAACACAAATAGCTCCCCCGCTAATCTTTAAAAATGTCTTCATTGTAGAAAACCTGTATTTATTCATTATATATTGTAAAGATTCTTAATTATATCTTTACCCATCATAATTACAATACCCCATTATATGATTATACAGGTTCCTATTCATTATGAAAATGCAATAAAGAAACCAAAAGTAAAATAACATCACATACACCTTCCAAAACTGTGAAAAATAGCTACTGAAAAGGGCTAACTGTGCTGGCTTTACTTTCTCAAGAGGCCTCTCAGTAGAGAAATACAAACTTCAGGACAAAACAGGCATTAGGTGTGACAAAATCTCTGTGGCTCTCTATGCAGTGAAGTTAGACAGAACATCTTTGTATGATTCTCTTATCACACTCTTGCTTGGCACCATCTTGATAAATTGTTTCCTTTAGCACATTTATCAGGTACTTCCTTGCCTTAATGAACATTTGGTGGACATGGGCAAAATGTGTCTTGACAAAAACAGCCCCACCCTGCCAGCAGTTCTGTAGAAATACACCATCATTTGCTCAGCTACTCAAAGATTTTCATTCCACTTTTGAAAAAAAAACTTTTGTCTTTCAACACAGAGCTTTCAATTTTGGCAACAGGCAGGCTGTTTTCTGCTATAGTGCTGTTCCTCTCCTACCTAATGGAATATTGATCTTTCTAAGTAAGTGTAAAGCAATCAATACACTACAAAGACAAAGTGAAATAGGAAAGAGAAACCATCTCCTTATTGTTTTCATACATAATCAGAACAAAGAGAAGCAGACAAAACCTAACAAAACTGAAATTTTTGGATACTAAACATCTTTTGCGGGGTCTTCACTCTGAGGCAAAGTTTTGGCATACACCATGATATAGAGATAACCTAGTGTAAGGGTTTAGATGCACTGTATTCACAAGTTTAAGTTCCCAGATTGTGGAACTGAGAGAATAAAGCAAACCAGTTAATATACGGTGTGATGTTTCTGGTGTGTATGAATGAGATGCCTTTGCTTATTTCTGTAATAAAAATAAAAGCATATGAAAACACAAATAGCAATTTTACTCATGTAACTAACGTCTGCTCTAGGAGGTCCTCTCAAGTAGGTTAAAAATTAGCTTTACTAATTTAGATGTGCTTTACACAAGTAAAACAATTAAATGTTACATATTAAGAAATTATAGTAGTTTATTCCTAATTTGCCTCAGCTGGGTTACTTTCATTGCATATCAAGCCAATCCTGCAATAGTGCAGATAATGAGCAAACAAATTAATATGAACCTCCCTTTGTCTTCATGCCTGTCCTCTTTCTGTTCATGTTGGCCAGAGGAGCACAGAAATTATCCCTAGTTATAAACTGAGGTAATTTCTCTGCTTGGTCAGGACAGCACCAATGGTGTTTTTCTGCGCTTCTAAATTAACAGAAGTTCCATTAAGCTCTTATGAGTCTTTAGAAATTCAGCCTGAGCACTGAGATATGTCCCCCTTCTTTGCATATTTACTGTGCCTAAACTTCATCAGGATAATGATTATTTGCCCAGAATGCTGTGCCTGGGAGGGAGACACACAAAACAACTGTGTACACTGGATAATGTAAAGAGAGGAATTCCCACCTCGAGTTCAATTGACATACTACTAGTGACTCTTCAGGATCCTCCATAAATTAAACTTTCTTGTAAGCAGCCCTCACCTAATGCTTGAATAATGTCAATTTAGCTGAAGTGTAAGATTTAAATAGCAAGGGAAATACAGTAAATTACTGGATACAAAATAAATAATTAGAGTCAGGACTATTAAAATAAATTTGTAATGTTAGCATTTTTAAAACATTACCACTTGGTATACATAGAAAAATTCTCAAGACAACAACAACAAAAGAATTCAATATTTTTGTGAATTGATCCAAGGAATCAGTACATACTCCCCAAGTTTAATGGAAAATTCCTCCATGAAAGAGATAAGAAGGGAGTATGAAAAGCTTTAAAAAAAAAAAATTTAAAATAAATAGCAACATGTACAATAGCTGGTGCAAGTTCTGAATGAATCTTTCCTCTTTATGCAAAAGGACTAGGACTAGCACCCTTGTTAAGAGCATTAACAGTTAAGAACCAGCCAAAGAAAATTAGCACAGAAAACATTTAACAATAACCATAATACAAAATGTGATCATAATGGCAACAGGAGAGACTGATTTTTTTTTCCCCTCCCCCTACCTGTTGAAAAGGAACTGGGAATGAGGTTCCATTGAGAGCTGGGATCAAATCATGTAAGGAAATGCAGTGACTGAGAGAAAAGGTCTTCTTTGTGTTTGTAACACACAAAGGGAGGAAGAAATGGAAACCAGCAGCTGAAGAACACCAACCATAAAGGAGCTTGTTTTTTCTGACAAGGTGTTGCCTTGCTCCATGAGCATTCAACCCCTCAAATACCTACAAGCCCAAAGCTCTAAGCTAATTACAAGAAAATGACAAAATGCCCCTTCCTACACAGAATAATATTTTTAAATAAAACAAAAACAAAATACTAGGTTCTTGTCAGCCACTTACATTGGTTTCCTCCATTATTTTCTTCATATTACCCCATTTATCTGATAGATATCAAGGAGTTTTAGCATAGTAATAAAAGGGATGAGAGATCATTCTGATATTCTCCAGCTGAATGATTTGCAACATCAAATGTAGGAATGAGATCACCTTATCTCCATCTTTCAAAAGATGCTGAATGTAAAACTGGCTGAAATTAATTTCTGACTTTTTGTTTCCCAGGCTCTAAAGCATTTCAATATGGCAAATATGATTTTAAAATTCTTTGATCAGAAGAGGCAGCAATAGCTCTTTCAAATTGCCTTCTAATTCTTATGTACTGCAATAGGGAATAAGCTAAGGAATCTCAAAAAGACAAAAGAGAAAAAATTCCACTGGGCAATTGCCTCAGGATTCTATCTTTATATCAGTTTATATACACCAAATTGATATTACAGGTTTTCACAGAAATAAGATCGATCTGATTAAGAGGAAACCAAAACTATTCAAGAACAATGAAGAAACAGACGTTAAAAAGTGAGAAGAATTAATATTTCTCAGTAATGGAAATGCTGGCAAGAAGTGGAAATAGCATACAAAGCCCTCATCCAGGATAGCAGAGACACATGTTTAATTTCAATTTTAACCTCATTTGAGACTGAAGCACGTGATTCACTGCCCCATTTAGTTCAAAATTAAAATTAAGCATGTGCTTAAGTGCTTTGCTGGACTGAGGCCACATACAAGAGTATACTGGTCATGAATTCCTTTTGCCATAGGTTGATTTGCAATTGAAAAGCCAAAGATTTAAGAAAAAAAACACTTGGAACTTTTATATTTACTTGCTGATTATCAATGCAGGAACGCATTGGTAGCAGGTAGAGGCACAGCACTAACATGGTTCCTTTTGAGAAAGAAATGCAAAATAAACAAAAAATCCCAGAAAACTCAGCAGAAGAAATTAATCTAGAAAATTCCCAGAACTTAGAAAGAAAAACTGCTTTTAAAGTTTGACTGCACTCTCCTATGTCTATGTGCATTTTTGCCACCAGCCTTGTCTATTTTTCCCCCATTCTACAGGATTTGGTTCACAGTCTATGCTGTACTGAGATATAGTTGAGCAAGAAGCTGCTATGAATATCCCAATGCAGCAATATGGAACAAAATTTCTGACTGGCTTACCTCCTAGCTATCTCCCTAGCCTGAGTAGCCATATAAATCCCTCCACATGCCCAGGGAAAGGTCATTTCTAATATCACCTCTTGAGGACTGGAGCAAAATGCCTTTCAAGGCCCAATAAATTCTCTAGGTGAACACCGAGAAGAAAGGGAGCCACAATTCTGTCTTTTCCTTACTTTAAGTGATTTGTTACCTGTGAGTGCAGGAAAGAGCAGGCACAGCAGCCACTAAGTGAACAGAGTCCCCACACTGTTTGGTTGCAGCACTTCAGCTCCTGTTCAGGTCTTAAGGAGCTCTGGAGTTGCCCAACATAGGACACCACGGCACATCACTAGAGGGCCCATCACAAGGCACAGCTCTTTTTACCATCTTGTTGCTCTCCTCTGCTTCAGACCGGCAAGGACGACCTACTGCATTGTGTATTTTATTGATGTTAGAGCAGGTCACTAACTGCACTGGTGTGTAACACTCTGGCACTGTACATTGTACAGAAAGAGACTGAGCTTAGGTTTTACAAGTACTATGCTAATCTCAGAGGACTACTTCTTTCCTCAAGAAAATCAGGGGAAAACTAGAAAAAAAGAGAGTATCTGTGAACGATGCAGAACTGCTAGAGAGAGTATCTTAAGGTCATGTGGGGCTTTCCATCTCAACTTTTGAGTTCTACACTTCACAGCAATTGAGCCCATAAGATTCTGGCCTGCCAGAGATTTTCAAGCCTGTCCACGTTAAACTGTAGAAATGCAGTGCTGATACAGTGTTCAGTGTCTCACAAAGAGAAAAGAGACTTGAGTTCCAAAGAAAGCAGTTAAAGAAATGAAAAAGAAACATGCCAAAATAAAAGCCTACCTGAAAGCAAAATTAAACTTCCTTTCTCATTATGGGCCATGGTTTTATCCTAGAAACTCTCTGTAATAAATTATGTCTCTAGGAATTATGTGATATGAAAATAATCTCAGCCATTATTTTAAGTGAAAAGGCAGACACTTACCTGTCACTGAGCTCTTCTAGCACATTCCAACTACCACACAACAGACGTGTGTGTTTGCTTGCTTTAAACTCATCAGTCTCTTTTCACAAAACATATAAACACACCTATAAATCAGCATTACCAACATATGTTTACATGCATTTGACTGTAAATAAGTAATTTACTGAACAGAGATCTATGGACAAAGTTGAAAGATTTCCAAGATGCTAATCTGTATTGTCCATGGGAACGGCACATTGTCAGACACCCTATGTTGTCGCCCTCTCTCCAAATATTTGTGGGGTCTTATTCTTTCTCCCTCCTTGACCACAGAAGTACAAGAGAACATTGTCAGTCTTACTGAAGCAACAGCACCTTTACTGGAAAGGAAAACATCCGCTGAAGCATCAAAGTCTGCAGGACAGGATCTGTCTGGACTGGAAGTGGTTGCACAAAGACACAGGACTGGAGCCCTGTTTCTGTTCATCTAATATGCCAGCTGGAGCAACTTAATTAGCACAGGAGAGAAATGCTCACCATGCCTCTTTGCCTTCCCACACACATGCAACACCGAAGGTGAGATGAAATTATGAGTTAAAATCCCTGTCTAAAGGCCAGTTGGATTCCTGCAGCAGCGGTTACTATACATAATTCCAAAGCCCTGATGCTGACAGACTACTAGAAAGAAAAAGACTTGTTTACAGAAATCAGCTGGATTTCCTTATCAACACAGGAAACTGTTGGGTAGTTCTTTGTTAGCATTTACTGTCTTGCAGTTTCCCTTTCAACACCTTGAAAGACCTTCTTTTGAAAAAGACAACAGCTACATGCTGCACATAACCAAAATGCCAGGGCTGTAAAGAAAAACAATTGCAGATTCTTTTTAAATTATTTTCTTTCTAAGCCTTTGTGCTAATGTATGTTTGTTGATGAGCTGCTGGGTGAGGAACTAGCTTGTATATAAATGGCCAGGGAGATATTTACTTGTGAAGTAGTAATAATGCCTTTTATTTCCCCTAAAGAAGGGGTTCTCTGCAAAAGTGGAGATAAATATTATTGTATTTTTGTGCAAGCATCTCTTATGGTCAGAGTAGATTTTTTTAAATCACAATAAGGGGAAAAACAAGACATACCTACTCAAACACTCTAATAAAAAGGTCATGAAGTAGCAGCTCCTCTTCCCTGTAATATCTTTCCCTCAGCCTCCATCAGCATTGCCTGACTCTGGGGTTCTGGTAGTACTTATCAGGAGAGTCACAGTCTTCAAAAATAATCAGATTCTCTGATTTGGTCATTTTATCAAGTAGCGTAACGCATGCAGACTTAATAAAGTAGTTGCCTTCAGGAAGGCAACTGATATTACCAGTTACTTCAGGCAAATTTGACTGCATATGACTACTATCTCGATGGCACTGTGTTCCATTACCTTGTAAAACAGTCACAAAGCTAGGATTTCATGTAAAACCCAAAGTGTTGTAATTGGAGGGACAGCGAAAAGACTTTTCTAGGCTCATACAAAGAAGGTACACCACCTACTGTTAGAGAAATGTTAGAGAAATGGGCTGATTTGGTGAAATTACAATTTCCATCATACTGGGATGAGTAAATAAAAGTTTGTTATTGTTGACTACCCTTTGGATGAAGTGTGTGACCTGCAATGGTCTTAGTCTTTAGACTAAACCTGATTACAGCATGGCTTCAGAAGCAAAGCTATGTACATTTGCTAGCTCGAGAGGAAATAAATAAGCCACATTCAGGGCAAGTGACTTGAGACTGAATCACCTAGAGCATTTACCAAGTACTCCCAGACTAAAAGCCAGATGCTTCAGCTGGCTGCACTGCCCTTTACAGTGGAAAAACTATGTGTTGTTTTAGTAACATTTATAGCAGGAACAATTGATCTACAGGGGGAAAACCACTTCAAAATAGTTCTAATTACAAGCAGCACTGTCATGTTGTTAAATGAGGCCCACTGCTGTTTTACGAATAATTTGCAGAATTCATTGTCAGTAAATTATATTAGGAATTGGGAATAGGCTCTGGACTGCAATGCAGCAGGTTTTGCCTTCCCTCCTGCCTTCTCATATTACATTCCAAGTATGTGTTAGAACTACAGAACATAATTGCAATTATACTCAAAGACAAGGAACTATAACATAGAAACAACAGTGTTTCTTTTTTCCACCAGGTTGTGACTTATATTTAAACAGCAAAAGTAGCTGAAATAGCAAGAATGGAGTCTCTTCCCAATCAATGAATGAAGAAAAAAAAAAAAAGAAAAAAAAAAAAAAGAATGCTTTACCTACAGAAGGCTTTAAACAGTAATGACAAAGCTTCTTTTAAACATTTTTAGGTTGATGCCAGGACGATCCCAAATGATTCTTTTCTCTTAAATAAGAATCCAATATCATAATATTTGTAGCATATCATGGATGACAAGTCACCCAAAATCTGGCACAACCACAGAGCAGAATTTCAATTAAAATATAATTTGAAATATAAAAATTAACCAAAATGTTGATCTCTCTATTCTCTGATGCACTCTGAATTTCAGAGCCCTGTGTTAGAAGTCAGCCTGCTCATTCCTGTTGCATTGATCCTTCTCAACTCTGCATATTTTTCCAACTTGTCCCTTCATTTAATCTAAAGCTTGTTTCTCAAGCATAAATCAAGTTGCCCATACACATTCTCCATACCAAATAGGGATTCTCTCCTCTCTTCTGTCTTAAGTAGCACAGATATACATAACAGCCCTTTAAATGAATTCAGCATAGTGGCCTCCTCCTGTGTCTACACCATCAACTTTGTTGTGAGCTTTACCAAATGCTGGCTTATCCTAATTGAAGGCTGGAATAAGCCTTGAAACTCTTTCTGTGAACCTCTTCAAACTTTATTTTTGGCATAAAATTCACATTGGTCAGCTGCAGTAAACAAACTCACCATCAAAAATCACGGTGTTACGTGTCTAATTAGTGACTTAAGTTTAGCTGCAAAAAATTCCAAAATTTGCATTTTTTTTACATCCTTGTATAGGAATGTCCTTTCTGGTAAAGTGTGCATGTCTTATTTATGCAGATACTCCCCTAAACTGCCTTAGCTTTTCCTCCACTCATCCAAATGCTAGCCCATAATAAGCTGCTGCTTAAATCAGAAGATGATAACTGAGAAATATAAATTTATACCAAAGTCTGTAAGACTTGGATAAGCAACTCATACTCATTACAAACTAGAAAGCTTTTGTTCTGCAAACTAGCTACCTGAAATGGACATTATTTCCCCAGAGAAATCTTTAATACTCATAGCAGTTATCTGAAAATACACTTTTGGTTTTGGATGCATTCTCTAGTATATGGCCAAGGAGGAAAACACAAGCACAGAAGAGCAACAAGCAGAGACAAGGGGAAGGTAGACTTTGATTGGGGAAATAACACAGTCTAGACCAAAGACAACAATTCTAGAAAATAAAATCTCTGGATTCTCATCTTGATCCTGACCCCAACTTCCAGTGAGACCATACCCCCAAATCCATTTCACCTCTGTATCCTTTCTCACCTTGCTTTGCTCACTGTAAACCCCCAGGAGTTCTCTCTTGCTTTCTGCCTAACAGAATCCTGTCAGAGAAAGTCTTCCAGGCATGTTATAGCAGCAAATTATGTAAGAAAGATCAGTTTGGCTGAATTGGTTTTCTCTTTTGAAGAAGCACTGAAGACAGTATGTAAGGTAGACCTTTTTTCAGAAAGGATTTACCTTCAAAATCAACTTCAGCTATTTATGGGGAAAATGTGGTTCTGACCAAAACAAAATACATAAATAGACTGGCTAGATTTGAGAGAATAAGGCAATAAATCAAATCCCTATAAATAGAACTCAGAGTCATGTACTATACAAAGTGACCTAAAGCAGTGCAGAAAGAAAAAACTTTTGGAAAGCACAAAACTCACAAACCAGACAATTTCAAGAGAGCAAACAGTGCATAATTTATAAATGAGGTAAAACTGCAATGGTAGCAATAAAGAAGAGAAATTTAGAAAGTTAAAGTTTCTCACTTCAAAGTGAAAATAGTAATAAAATACAGTAAGTATGCTGTTGTCAGGGCTTTTGAAGATAGAAGCAAGACAACTGCACAGCCCTTTGTTTCCCCTATAGCAGCTTCTGGTGAGAACTCACTGATATAAGCACAACCGTAGTGTTATGTTCAGTCCAGCAAATTAGTCTCCACTGAAGGTACTTCAATCTTTAATAATCTTGACATTAACAACATCACAGAGCTCTTGTTTTATCTATCTCAGGATGTTGCCTATAATTTTGCAGAGACACGAGCAAAAAGAATTGCTGGTTTTGAAAACAGTAGGCTGCAACTCACAAGATATTTTAGCACACAGCTTGATCCCATTTCTTCACAGTAATACACGTGACAAGTGGAAGGCACAACAAATAAAACCCAAGAGTTTCTTCCTGGTATTTTTTGCCCTGATCATACATTCCCCTCTTCACACAATCCATACTAATATTTCTTTCCAGTCTAAGGCACAATTATTTAAAACATCTTGTGCTGATTGATCTGCAGCGCTTGACATTTTCAGGCCGCTTTGTGGGAATGTTTGACATGGCTTTGAAACTGCATTGTGATAGTGACGTGGAGCAATCTACTCCACCTGGCTCTCCCCCACCCAGTGGGACAGTGAAGGAAAACAGAATCAGAGAGCTCATGGTTAGAGACGAAGACAGGACGATCGTGTCCAGCTGCTGCCACCAGTAAAACAGACTCTTTTTGGGGAAAATAAACTCAACCTACTGCCAACTAAAATAGAAGCAGTTAGTGAGAAGCAAAAAGACAAACTTTAAAACAATACCTTTTCTTCTCTTTCCCAAGGTCTTAACCTCACTCCTTCATTCCTGACTTCTTTGCCTCCTCCTATGACACGTTCTGCAGGCCCTGGTGGCTCCGGCCAGGCCACGACAGCTCCTCTCCGCTCCTCACACCTTCCCTGCTCCCCACAGGCTGCCCGGGAATCGCAGCTCTGACACCTGCAGCCCCTCCTGCTCTCACCTGGCTGCTCCCAGGGCTGGTTCTCACACTTGTTTCCTCACTCCTGGGTAGGGTTTTGCTCTTTCTCAACCCCCTTTTCCTGGAGGTGCCCCCAGCCCGGCTGAGGGGCTGAGCTGCACCCTGCACTGAGGGGGCTGCAACCGGCAGGAACCGGAGCCGCCCGCTCCTCACAGAGACCCCTCAGCCCCCCAGTGCCTTCCCCTGGCACCAGCACAGAGGCCAACCCTGCAGCCCCTCACAGGGAGACGAGCTGGGCTTTGAGTCTCTTTTGGCGTGCGAAACCTGAAGCCCAGAGCAGGAAATCACACCGAGGTGTCCCACCAGCTGGGCTGTGCTCCTCAAGCCCCAACATGGCTGCAGAGCTGCAGGAGGTGAGACCCGGAGGTCCGTCCCGCCCACACTCCTGTGTTTCAAGAACCACGATTTCCACACCATTTGCCTCCCAAATCCTGAGGGATGGGGGTCAAAACAGAACATGGCACTACAGAAGGGACAACTAGACAGAGATGCAATGACATCCACATCAACTACATCTGCTCTTTCTCCTACTTGTTTCCTCTTTTCAATAAATATCTTATAACTGTCTTGCAGTGCAGAATTCACAACCAGCTGGGGAGAAGTCAGGGCAATTTGCATATAAAAATATTCCTGTGGACCTCTGTACAGACTGGGGTCTCTCACTGAAGGTTTCAACAGCCTCGTGGTGGTTTTATTCATATAGTTTTTCCAAACAGGCTCTTTGATCCCACAAAGACATTTTTTTGGAACATGACAATGGTTAGCCCAAATGTAAAGGTCACAATCATAGTATCATAGAATAATTTTAGCAGAGTAGGACCTCTGGAAGCTTCTAACACTTGAAGCAGGTCCTATGAGATCAGGTTGCTCAAGACATCTCTCTCCATATTTAAAAGTAATTTATTCTTTCAAGACAGAATTTCTGAATGCCTGAAACTAGACTTGGCATTTTAGGAATTATACCCAAAAGATTAGAAATGTCTTTATCCCTATGTGAGGGTTAAAGAGACTTGAAAGCATAGTCATAGCAACAGGGCAATGGAGAAGAAAAAGTCTATGCTAATTCCAAGGAAATTACAATAGCTAAGTAAAAAAGAAAGCAGAAAAGGTCACATAAATGTTGTTTGTATATTGTGATAAACTATTTTTGTTAGGAACATAAGTACTGTGATTTTGCTTGAGCAGCTGGGGGGCATTTTACCAGCTGTAAAAAAAAAATAATCGTGATCGGTAGTAACTCTTAAGTTTTTTGTCATAGAATATGACTTTGGTTTAGACTGAAGTAGGTAGAATATATGCTCACTCTGCCAAGCGAAGTTTGAAGAAAATAGCAGTGTCTTGAGTTTTGAGAAGACACAGGGACAGCAATGTGAGGCTAGTAGAGTGGGGTGCAGGTTTTTGCAAGCAAAATAGTCCAAGGAAATGAAATAAAAAATCCTGCAGCTACATGCAACATATTTTTCATAGCACTTCTTCTAAAATTGGTTTAAACATTTCAATTAAAATGTTTGAAAACAAAGGACACAAAAAAGACAGAGGCAGACATCTAGGATAGGAACTCTTGGTGTAAATTAATTATATTTAAACACTGGAAGTACCATTTAACCTTAAAAATAGTGAGCACTATTCTACTCAAAATTATTTGTAGATGACAAACAAGTAGCAAAACTCCAAAGGAACTGGAAAACTAAGTATTACTATGCCTATTTTATACCCAAGAGACATAGAACTGTTCAACTGTCCCATCCCAGACTTGCTTAATTATATTCTTGTATTCATGTTGAGCACTTAAGAATGGAAAAGCAATGTAGAAAGATGAGACAAAAAAGGAGTCAGAGAAGAACAGAGAAGGAGCTACAAGAACATGAGAGAACACAGTCTGATCCACTGGAATTCAGCTCTCGCCACTGGGAAGTGCCTTGTCCCCTTTAAAAAAATCAATCAAACACCACACTCACCCTCAAAAAAAGTACCAGAAATTCCATTATGAAATTCATCCACACGAGACAGGAGAAACAAGCACTTCATCTCACTTCTCAGATCTGAGCAAGCAACACAGTATGAAGCAAGGAGCAAAACTATTTTTATAGGCAAATAAATCGCAGCCCAAATCCAAAAGAATAATTGTCTTAACCTACTGCTTAGCGCATTTAATTTTTTTAAGCACACTACAAGAGATGCAAAACATTTCTATTGAGTCCAGAAGAGATGTTTCTGTCCTCTCTGCCTCTATTTAATACCGTTCAATATTAGTTTGACGTTGAGGATGCCAACCCAGCTGTGCACAGCAATTGCACAGTTAATAAAGTGTTAGTTTTCTTTATAGGACACCTCTCAACCTTGTCATCTTGGGATAAAAAAAACAGTTTTTATAGTTGGGGGCAAACAGTTCTGGCTGATTATGTAGTAATCACTGCCAGTATGAAAAACAGCAGGAAGCAAAAATCTGTATTATCAACAGTGCACAGAGGGCAAAAGTAAGCCATGACCACACTTGAACTGCTATTAGTGCCTGTTTCTGGGAGAGGATGGAGCCTGGGATATCTGGCAGTGAGTTTGCATGATTACCACAACTTTTTTTTTTCAGACAGTTTATCATGAGAAGCCCCAAGCTAATAATTTGCAAACAAGAAAGACAATAAAGTCTGCACTGACAATGCTGGCTTTGGTGCTCCAAGTTTCCCTCTCAGAGCAAGGATTTCATCCTTCACCCTGCTCCCATGTGTTTGTCAGCTCCTTACAGCCTGCAAAGCAGAGAGCTAGATTACAATCTGCAGTGAGACTGCAGGAAGAGTTTTAACTCAGTGTCACTGATGATTCCCATCACAATTACTGCCAGCATGAGAAGGAATAATGAGTAACACTCAGCTTTTATATCCTGCCTCCAATGAGAGTGAGTTTTCAGTGTCTGACTGTGTCATGTACTCTCCATGTGAACAACTTATTTTCACTTTTTGGTATTTTCTATTTCAGCCACCTGTCCTTTCTCATCCCCTCCCATTGTGGTCTGTGATGGCTGCATTTCAGGAGACAGTATGACAAAGGCTAGCTAGTTTTAGTAGCTTTTATTATAAGCAGAGCAATTCCTTCTCCTGGGCAGTGTGGTTTCTCCTATGAATCTTAGGCTGTCACACTATTTCCAGCAGTGATGCAATTGCTTACTTTCCTCCAGAAGTAGGGCCACCGAGGAATGACAGGAAGCAGAAATAAGCATCTACCCCTAGTGCCACTCTTGGAAATTTCACCCACTCTGCTTCTGCATGCTGGGCCAACCTCTGCCACCAGAGTCACTTGGTGCCAGCCAAGACTGGAGTCGGGACCTGAGAGGATGGCACTGCACAGGGTCCAGCTCTCTGAGCTGGATGTGAGAGCATATTTCCAGAGTAGCCCTGCCTGCCACCAACCTCTGGCTGAGGAGAAGTCCAGCAGCCTATATAGCAGTCGAGGAAAATAAAGAGGCAAACAACTGGTGCGAACCTTGTTTCCTGATGCATCACCACTGGGCAGCTTGCAGCATTGTGAGGGTCTGTTTGAAACAAGACCAAGAAGAAAACAGTGGTCAGGTGCTTTTGTATTTTGGCTTGGCATTGAACTAAAAGTCAAGGGAGCAGGAGCAGAAAAGAGCTACTAAATGAGACACTTGTCAAAGTAAGGTAATTTCTGGCCTACCCACTTTGACAGCACCTCTTTAATCACATACTGAACACAGAGATGGTTGGTGCCACTGAATTAACTTCTAATTTCTTCTGAAATATTTAGCATAGCATCGTGCAACGCTGGCTGATAATGTATGACCATGACCAAGCCTTTTGGAACATTACATTGGTGTGCTGAGAAGCCCTAGAAAAAGTATTTTGTCATGACATGTTAGTGGTGGACTGCAGGGCTCTGAGGCAGTGTTATTCCTGCTCTGAAACAGAAAGCATGCAGTATGTAAACCAGCGCAACAGCACCTTAGTTAAATGCTGTGTTAGTGCCTTGATAAACCAGTCACTGCTAGTTAAACAGGAGCTTTCAAAGCACATTTTGGTTTCAGACAGCACACATGTGAGTCACTGAAAGGATCTATGCATAAGGCTTATAAATTCTGAATGATGCTATAAATTCATCTCCATAGGAATCACTGTATCCCCGGATCCCTCTGCCTGTGCAGCCCACCCATATACAGGAGGGGCTGGCCTGCCTGAGCTACAGCTTGGTCACAGCACAGAGCACAGGGGATCATAAGAGCTCAGTGATCATCTGGCTAACAGATCACCTTCTGGTCAGGGATCTTGCTGGAAAGTGGAAGAAACAAAAACATTTAAAAGTCTTACTCTCCATAGGACAGATAGAGCAAAAGAGAATTATAAATGGTCCTACAAGGAGGAGGAGAGAGAAGGAAAGGATAGTGTGGGACTAGGAGCTCAGAGCAGAATCTGTAATAGATTAGAAGGTGTTTTGGAGAAGCACAGGGACCTGCAGTAACCAAAGAAGGAACTGCCCAGAGGAGAAAGCAAAGCTCCCCAGCTACCCAGCAGGAGCAGGGACTGGTGAGGGAAGGCAGTGCAGGGGTTTTTACTGCTCTGGTCTTTTCTGCCTGCAAAGGCAGCCAGGCCATTTCCAAAGACATTGCCTGTCTGTGAAGGCAGCTGGTGCACTTCCTTATTGCAGGTGACATTATGTCATGTAGGAGGTGCATGGAATAGAGTTGAAATTTTTCGTGTCACTTCTATGTCATCTATAAGAGGCAAACAACTGGTGCGAACCTTGTTTCCTGATGCATCACCACTGGGCAGCTTGCAGCATTGTGAGGGTCTGTTTGAAACAAGACCAAGAAGAAAACAGTGGTCAGGTGCTTTTGTATTTTGGCTTGGCATTGAACTAAAAGTCAAGGGAGCAGGAGCAGAAAAGAGCTACTAAATGAGACACTTGTCAAAGTAAGGTCATTTCTGGCCTACCCACTTTGACAGCACCTCTTTAATCACATACTGAACACAGAGATGGTTGGTGCCACTGAATTAACTTCTAATTTCTTCTGAAATATTTAGCATAGCATCGTGCAACGCTGGCTGATAATGTATGACCATGACCAAGCCTTTTGGAACATTACATTGGTGTGCTGAGAAGCCCTAGAAAAAGTATTTTGTCATGACATGTTAGTGGTGGACTGCAGGGCTCTGAGGCAGTGTTATTCCTGCTCTGAAACAGAAAGCATGCAGTATGTAAACCAGCGCAACAGCACCTTAGTTAAATGCTGTGTTAGTGCCTTGATAAACCAGTCACTGCTAGTTAAACAGGAGCTTTCAAAGCACATTTTGGTTTCAGACAGCACACATGTGAGTCACTGAAAGGATCTATGCATAAGGCTTATAAATTCTGAATGATGCTATAAATTCATCTCCATAGGAATCACTGTATCCCCAGATCCCTCTGCCTGTGCAGCCCACCCATATACAGGAGGGGCTGGCCTGCCTGAGCTACAGCTTGGTCACAGCACAGAGCACAGGGGATCATAAGAGCTCAGTGATCATCTGGCTAACATAGATCACCTTCTGGTCAGGGATCTTGCTGGAAAGTGGAAGAAACAAAAACATTTAAAAGTCTTACTCTCCATAGGACAGATAGAGCAAAAGAGAATTATAAATGGTCCTACAAGGAGGAGGAGAGAGAAGGAAAGGATAGTGTGGGACTAGGAGCTCAGAGCAGAATCTGTAATAGATTAGAAGGTGTTTTGGAGAAGCACAGGGACCTGCAGTAACCAAAGAAGGACCTGCCCAGAGGAGAAAGCAAAGATCCCCAGCTACCCAGCAGGAGCAGGGACTGGTGAGGGAAGGCAGTGCAGGGGTTTTTACTGCTCTGGTCTTTTCTGCCTGCAAAGGCAGCCAGGCCATTTCCAAAGACATTGCCTGTCTGTGAAGGCAGCTGGTGCACTTCCTTATTGCAGGTGACATTATGTCATGTAGGAGGTGCATGGAATAGAGTTGAAATTTTTCGTGTCACTTCTATGTCATCTATTTTTTTCCAGCAACATAAAATTATTAGTGAATTGGTCAGACCTTAACATGTTCACCTTTTATATTTTAATTGTATCCTCACTAAGAAAAAGTGCTAAGAAGCAATAGAAGAGTACATGACCTGTTCAGGCTTGTCAGAGTTTAAAGACTAGTTTGGGGGTGCATGTCAGCCCACACATTTTAATTTACTTGTCAAGCTCATGTTAGGAATTTTGATAACTTTTCATAGATTTTACTGCAGATGTTTCACTAGCTGTTGAAGTACTGTCTGACAGGTAGGTATTTGGGACAGATACTGTAAAAACAATACAGAGAACACACCCACAGAGATGCAGTCTCCCACACTCATTCCAGAAAAGTATTTCCATTTCTCAGCTGAGTATCTCTTATCTCTTTTGGCAAAAGCCCTTCTAACCCTTCTAACAGGTGCAGGCAACACAAGGACCAAACACGGACCTCTGTGACTGAGGTACTTTGAGGACTGGACAGATACAGGGCCAGGATTTAATAAAAGAAGGCTGTGACAGCAGAGAGCCACCTGAACAGAGGAGACAAAGGGGAAAGAGAAAACAGAAGATCTTCAACCGCAGAGAAGGGAAGACTGCTATGTAGCCCCAAGGTTTAAACACTGCCCTGAGAAATCAGGCTCTGCTTAAATCTTCTAACAACATGATTCAGAGGACTAGAATAGCATCTGACCATCAAAAGTTTTGCCAACCTGCAATGAAAAGCCCATTCTGTGTATTCTTGCACCGTGAAAGAAAATGTGGGGGAAAAGAGGAAGGGAAGGAAAAAAGTCTGTTGAGAGCTCTTTGTTGTCAAATTTGGAAGACAGTTGATCTGTGACAATAAATTTCTCCCATACTTACATCACAGAAAGCCTACCTTGATAATTGACCTTAATTCCCTATACAAAGCTTTTGAAACTGAATTATATTTATTTCTTCCTTTATTCCTATGCTCAGCTACGAACAACTACACAGGACATGTGGGCAGATGTCCTGAGATCTGTGTGGGAATCACCCACCAGCACTGGGAGAGGTGCAGATGATCTTACACAAGGAGATATTTCAATTCCTTCTTTTCTGAAGGAAAGTAAATAAATCTGTCCATTAATCTAAAGGCTTTAATGTAATCATACAAACACTGTGTTTTCTTGATGGCTTTTGTGTATTGTAAGACAGTCAATAATGACCCTGTGAGGCAAAATAGCAAAATAGATGGTGACTTAGAGAAATACCTGGAGAGTGAGTAATGCCATTTTTACAGTGCAGTTTGAGGTGTCTTTAGAGAGTGATTTGGTTCTTTCAGTGATTCAAGCTGCTGTCCCTCAGGGTGGCATAGCACTGCATTAGCACACTGCACTAGAAAGCTCTTCATTCAGGGGAAAATCCATACCTTGGCTGCCAAACCAAGCTCATATATCAGACATCCCTGACTAATTTTTCATCTATAAAAACAACATAACGAGCCTGTAATTAACCCTATTTTCCTGTCACAACACAGGAGCAAAAATTCCTTAGTATAACAAATATCTATATT
>NW_009952891.1:3282809-3299373 GCF_000747805.2 Chaetura pelagica | reverse complement strand
CCCTCCCCACCTCAGAGCATTCAAAAGTGTCAGGAAATGTCTGTGTCAATACTAAACACACAGTCAGGACAAGAATTTGAGTTGAATTAACAGGTCCTTGCTCACTCTGAGGGCAGAAGTGGAGCTGTTCAGAGAAAGCACATACCTGATGCCTGTGATGTTCTTGAGAGGCAGTGCCAAGAGACAATGCCTGAATGGCACAATGTTAGAGAAGAGGGCATGTACTCACACATGGAGAACAATGTTGGCTCCACTGTTTCAAGTTCCTGAGATGTCTCTGCCTACCGGGTTGATTCAGTGTGAAAAACCTCTGACAGTTTTTCTTGCTTATGAATGAATCCAAATGCCATGCTTCTTGTGAGCACTTCCAGATGAAACAGACTGCACTAGATCAGGTTGCTCAGAGCCCCATCCAAATGTTCAAGGCCAGGTTGGATGGGGGCCTGAGCAACCTGGTCTAGTGGGAGGTGTTCTTGCCCATGCAGGGGGGTTAGAACTAGGTGACCTTTAAGGTCCTTTCCAACATCCCAAAATAGGGTAAGGCAGAAAACAGCTAAGGTCACTTCTGAGATCTGACCAAGCTGTAAATTATTTCAGAAGAAACTGATTTCCAATTACTTCAGCCTCTAGAAAATTCCCATCTGGACAATGAAAATTGTGCATGTAACCAATATAAAAGAGTCAAGCCAAATAGGTGCCCTCCAGCACTGCCTACATCAGCAGAAAGAGCTGCAAGAAGAGACTGTCAGCTTTCTCTGGAGCCACTCTTACACCAGCTCCACCAGCCTGACATAAGACACCAGTACAGGCAATATGACCTAACAGGTCATTAGCACCATCAGTACAAGATGCATGGAGCTGGCTGCAAGGGAGCACCAGCAACCAGTAGGGCTAGACTACAAGTTTGGAGAACTTTCTTCACATAAACAAACAAACAAAAAAAACAAACAAAAAAAAAATACCACAATAAGAGCTAATGAAACAGATCCAGAGGTGCTAAGAGGATGGGACTGGGATGCACATGAGGGTAGAAAATGAGAGTTAAGAGGACTGGGGAAGTGGTACTGATGTGTTCCTCTGGCTTTTAAGGGATTCAAGGTGTGTGAAAAGCAAAACAAACAGGAGACATTTTCTCTGTTATTTGACCTTTTTGTCACAGGGACTGCAAATATTCTTGGGGAATCTACTGGTATGACAGGCAAAGAATGACTCACAGAAAAAGGGAATATAAATCAGGAGAGCAATACCTGAAAACAGAGGTAAGACAAAGTGTATTTCTGAGACAAAATATGTAATTCTCTTTGAAGGAGAACATCTATTTTCTAATTTTTGCAGCCTGCACCTCTCAAAGGTCCGGCTTGGTTTCCTTTCCTTTCTGTTCCCACCACCAATTCCTAAATTGTTTATATGCCCAGCTCCAGCTCACAAAGTTTATGCAAATCAAAAAACATTTTCTCAGACTTTTTACACACAGCTTGCAGAACAGAAATATCTGAGGCATCCCAAGAGGTTTGTTTGTTTGTTGCAAGCAGGTTTCACTTTGCTAGAACTCCTTACCAGCTGAGGATACCCACACATTTGAAGGGCAGAAACAACATTATCCTCTAATCAGGCACATTTGTGATGAGTCATAAAAATTTAATCTAGTAATTCCTATATCAAGCCCTAAATCCTATATAAGCAAAAACATATTCTTTAGATATGGGTTGATACATCAACACTGACACTATGGAACTATGCCTGAAGTAATTCTGACTGCCTTTATAAATTAAACATTTCACATCATGGAGACACCCATGACAACAAACCAGCTGAAAAGCAGACTATTTTTTGTCACTAAAGAGAACTATCATTACATCTTACTCTATCTTTTTCAGATTTGATGGAGGACTATTAGCAAGGCACCATGGAAAACTTTCATCAAAACTGCCCTTTTTCCTCTACCCTAAATGAGTTGAAGCTTTAAATTCCTAGTAGGTGTTTATACAAAGAGCATAGAATGAATACACAATTCCTATTTTATAGGCTACTTTATATTTTTCAGTCTTTAGTAGATTTCAACAACTAAAATATAGCACCATCTTTCTTATGAATTCATACAGAGGTTGCAATAAAAATAAATGCTCTAATAGACTTATTTAGTTATTTTCTATGCTGCAAACTCACTGATGGGATTATGGTTTTGTCTTTTAACACACTTTTGTAATTGTTATTACAGGATCTTACCTCACATCACCAACTGGCTTATGGTCATGTCACTGTCAAGGGTTTCCCAGTTTGCTAGATTGTGTCTGTTCTTCAGTTACAAGTTAATGGTTAGAATATGACAAAAGCTAATTACAGATCTACAAGGTAAGAAGATAACATTTTTTAAAGAAAAAGTTTAGGAAATCAAAGGAGATCAGGAGAGAAAATATCAAGTCATTAAGGAGTAAAAAAAGGAGCATGATAACAGCCTTCCAAGGACAAGAACAAGGTAGCTTAGGAAAAAAATATAACTCTGGAAAAAACAGAATCATAAAATGTCTTGGGTTGGAAGAGACCTCTAAAGGTCATCCAGTTCAACCACCCTACCAGTGAATGGAGATGTGGGGAGAGGGTCAAGACCAATGGAAAACTGGACTGGACTTTTGGAAGAAGGAACTAGACCTTTGGAAAAGGGAACAGGAATTCCTTGGAGAGTAAAAACAGTCACAGAAGAAAGCACAGCCAGGAACTACAAATTCCAAATTTTGTCTTTAGGTTCAAATATTCCTTTTGTGTGATGACTTTGCCTTCAAACATGCTGAATTCAGTCCCAAGATATGGTTAGGGCCAACAAATGAGAAGTAAAACCTATATGATGTGACCTTACAACTAGGAGTGATTAGCAAGATACTGTATATTCTACAAACTGGCTGTGATGGTTTCTGAGCTCCTCACCTATAGATGTGAACTCTGTTAGCAAACACAGCACAAGAGTCTTCAGTGTGACAGAAGAGAAGCAGCTTAGTTACAATATAGAAAATATTTATTCATAGTTTAATACTGAAGATTTGATTTCTAGGTAAAAAGAGTAAGCAAATTAATTTGGGTGGGGGGAAGATATCCAAAGTATCTAATATATTTTAATAACTAATTATTGAAGTGTAGCATCATGAGGTAGTGAGAGATACTGAGTACCTAAAGAACTGCCTTCTGTTTATTCAAGGCCGATGCATTTTGTTGTGACATATCCTGTCAGCTTTTGTCACTTGTACCATGTTGCATTGTCTCTTGGACTGTTGATAATTTTTACAAAGGAAAACACCAGCTGAAACTTAACATGATATGGCAGTTGATAGATATGCATTTTTGTCTATAGTTTTGTTAAATAAACCTCACTGGCAATAGACTATGGAAAGGGCAAAGGCAAAAAGATCTCTTTTGCATAGAGAAATGTTACTTAAATGGTTGGAACCCTCTTGAGAGACTCCACATTTTCATATACAAGAGGAGCAGGTGCTGCTGTTTGGATGCAGAGAACAAGCTCTTATTAATTGTACTCTATAGACTTGATTCATTGTTCCAACAGAAGGAACAAAAACAAGTAAAATTAGAGAGTCTTATTTCCTTCCACCTCTCACAAGCCTGTGTCTCTGATATGCAGCACCAGGGAAGCAGTCAGCTGAATGTAAGTACATCCCTTCAGCATCCCAGTCTCTCTTACCAGGAAATAAAGGAATCTCTTCTGGCCATGACTTACTGTAGATCAATTACTGCCCAGTCACCTTCATCTCACTCTCACAAAGAGGATCACCTGCCTCAGTTTACACTCCAGGAATGAGTAGCCATACAGCCTGGGGTCTCTCCCTCATGTGCCCATGCAAGAGCCACACTGCTCTGTCCAGGGGGCTGTTCCCACTCCAGTTTAAGCTGCTACAGGTCACAACAGGCCCCTTCAGTGAGGGCACAGGGCCAGGAACATTCTGCTGATGGCCATTCCAATAGGGCTGGAGACTCAGCATCAAGGCAGATAGACCTATTTCCCCAAACACAAAGCAGTAGATGCATTCTTGCTTTGGGTAGGACAAGGAGAAATTACCAGTAACACCAATGTTTGGCTCAGATGTCAGAGAGAACGGCCCACAGAAAGCTCAGCTGCACGAGACTGGCTCAGCTCCATAAGTTTTCATAGCACATTGTTCATTTACTCAGTCCCAGAGGAAATCTTGCTTCATACCAGTCTAGGAAACTGATAATAAAACTCAACTTTTCTAAATCTTCTCAGTAATACTCCTCACTTAAGTAGAACACTAATTAAATCTAGCATTATTACCTACTAGCTGTACCTTAGATATTCAAAGTTCTTCTCATAAGAAAGACACAGACTATTGAGATGGCCCTGCAATTAACTGCACATCAGGAAACAAACATTTTCAGTTCCTCCTCACTCTTTGTAGGAACCCATTGTGTAGACACCATTGAGCTGAGGTATCTTCTGTGCTCTAGAAAAATAGATTTTTCTTAGCTTAATGGTTTCATTCTTTAATCTCTCAACTCTTGACCTCAATCCAGATGTGCATATTAGCTGGTGCACAGAGCAGCTGGATGCAGGAGGTAGCAGGGAGTTAATGAGTATCCTAAAAGGTTGTGTTTAGGTTGCATTATGTGAAATGGGATGGGGGGGAAGCCTCAATTCATTTGCTTGAAGCTTATATAGAACTAGACAGGTGGATTCAAAGAACTGTTATGGCAGGTGTTATGTTTTTATTTTATAATAATGTTTTTACTTTATCATCATATAGATTTCGATGACAGCCAGTACTGGGCAAATCCTACAAGAAGCCAAGCTGAAGCTCCTAGAAGATGCTGAACATTCTCAGCTATAATGACAACAGAAACTCTCTGAAGATGATGTTTGGTCCTGTAAGCTATAAAAGCCAGAATCTCAAGTGACTGTATCATAACAATGTCACTTTTATACAGCTTAATCTCTACTATATAATTAAACTGGTACATAAGTTGTAAAATAATTAAAAACGAGCCATGGTGAATTCTGCTATAAACATTTGGGCTTCAGTGCTAATTGCTTCCATTATAAATACTGCACACCAGCTTCTCCTCTGTGTAACTCCAGTGAATACATATAGTTGCACTAGGGATAAATTATACTTAACTACCTTTGCATGGTCAGACAAAACTTTATTGCTGTGGAGTGATTACAAATGGTCTAATCTCCATCACCGCTGTCTTGTAGCAAAGAGGAACAGACTGAATGTAGTGTAGGCATAGATCTAGTTATACCAGAACTGAAAAGCTCTTCTCCTGATAATTGTTCTACCCCAGTAATACAAGTATGGCCTTCACAGCACTAATCCTGAACCAAAGCTGTCTAGGAGTGGGAATCTGACACGTAGTAGTTTATTTCAAAAGCTGTTTATCTGACTCATGGTAGAGCTGTTTAAAATTTGTTATAGAGCTGTATAAAAAGAATTGTGCCTTAACCCACACTGAGCCACAGTTACAGGTGTTCTCTATGTTATTTATGATTAAGTTAGGACATAAACTGTTTCCTTTGGTTATTTTCTGTCCTTTCACATTGTGCTGAGCAGCTCAGCATGGGATTTGTGCTGCTCTGTACATTGACCAAGTAAGGAGAGTAATGAAGCCAGAAGGTTTCAAAACTTTCTGATCTCAGTTTCTGGCAATTTCTTATTATTTGACAAACTCTCCTTGGTTTCTTTTTTCTCTCTACCTCCCCATCCCCTTTCCATCTCCCTCTTCCCAGAATTTTTGCCTGTCTGTTCCTTTACAGTTTTTTGCATCCTTGAGCTTCATACCATCCTGTGCAGACCTGGGGCTTGTCCTGCTCTCACTGTGCCCCTGGCAACCTGCACCCAGCAGGGCTGGGCTGCCACCCAGCCTCGAGCAGGGCTTTACTCTTCTCAGCTCCAAGGTGCTTTGGCAGCAGCTTTCCCTCTTACAGCTACTGCCAAATCCAACAGAAGCAGCTCTGTCCAGCTGTTCTGGGACAAGCACAGCTGAAGTTTGCCAAGGTGTCTGTTCTGTATTTTTAAGGTGGGTAAAACATTGCAGTAGAAGTCACTCCTCTTGTGACATGAATCTGCTATTTCCTTATCCACATTTTTTTTACCCAGGTAGTTCCTTGACTGCAGTTTGCTGTCAATATGAAAGAAAACTCTTTAATAAAGAAAATATCTAAAACAACAGATTAAAACTGCAGAAAACTTACTGATAAGAAGGTTTTGTTGTTTACATACACCTACTTTAAAGTTGATAGACTTGATTTGTTCAATTTCTATGAGCTGAATATGGTGTAGTTGGCAAAGATAAACTGTAATCTAGGAAATTAGATTTTGGGAGGTCAGGAGAACAGTTCTTGAGCTTTGGCACTTTAAAAAGATAATAAAAATTAAGTTAAATTGAACTTCAAAGGAATACAAAACAAGATAACCAGGGCTTTGCAACTTTCACTCAACACACACCAAACCAGCAATCAGCTTTATTTTGTTTTCATGTCTCCTTCCCAGGTTGAGATTTGGGCAGGTGCTTGCTTTGCCAAGGAAATCTCTCATTTCAGGATTTAAGCAAGACTGGAAACATTCCTTCCTGTGTTCTGGCTTTTGTGGGCTTCCCCCTACTCTATCAGGGCTCCTTCCAACACAGGGGAACACAGTCCTCATCACTAGAGCTAACTGAGTAACTCACAAGATATTAATTTGATTAGCTGTAATTTTCCTAAAATTTTCAAACGGTGAAATTATCTAATTCAATATTGACTGTTCTTTACCATGTACAACACTTGCCCTTTTCCACTGTCAAGACTGTCCACTAAAAAAATGCTGAAAGCAATCAGCTTCTAACTCCTGCTGTGGCTGTGTTCTACCACAGATTTTGAACTGTCCCTCTTTTACACTGTTCCATTAAAGAGAAAAAACAAACCAGATTTTTTTTTTTTAACTGGGATTAAATAAAAATGTCATGTTACTTAAACAACATTTTTCTATTTATTTAATTTGATCAAAAGATTTTGAAGCTGTATCTCAGCCAAACTTAGATTTAACAGTCAGATTGATATCATCTTATTATTAGTATGACAGCAATAAAAATAGAGGAAGGAAGTGTAAAGTCAGCAGTAGAACAACAAAAGCAACAGACCTGACTGAATTGCATACTTCAGTTGCACTTATATTTTATGATTAGGAAGAAATCTAGACTTTTTCCCTCACCTACAAGTGAGGGAATCTTGTTTTTTTCCCTTTGCAGGAAAGGATGCTTTCAATTCACCTTTACTCAATCACTGCAATATTAAATGAGCCATGAAAAAAGCTGAGTTCAGAGCTTACACCTCAGGAGGATTTTAGAAACAACTGCATGCATTGACCTAACTGTACAGATTTATTCCTCTACAAATCTTCAGGCTCTCCTTTCTCTCTCTCTTTGGGACAATTCAGAGCTGGCTGAGCCTTCCAACAGTGCTTTGCACACTGATGCCTGAAGCACAGAAAACAGAAAGCAAGACCTTTGAATGTATCTGGAATTTGGCAGTAATAAAGAATTTGAGATAAGAGTTTCAAGAGAGTTCTGATTACACTTTAAGGTAAACCCTTCACACACACTGAATTTATTTGAAATTCTGGTTTAGAGAACAGCTTGTGCCAGAGGTATACAAATCAACTATCATGTTGACATTGTGAGCTGCAAAACTTGTGTATTACTGTCTATGATTCTAGATAGATATATTGCACATCACCCCCAAAATTCTGTCTGTTAATTCCTTCACTAAATGTCAGAAGTCCAAAGGTACTGAAAGACCAGAGGACACTTGAGGTACACAGACCTCATTCACATTCCACAGATACAATCACCACAGATAATCAAGTAGATTGAAGATTCAGAGTGAACACACCCCCTCACCCCAAGACTAGAGTTTAGCCAGTTAAATAAGTGATATTTGTCAATGTTCTCCTTTCAATATCTGTCTTGCAGATATGCCATTGGAAAATCACATTTTGCTTTAAGTTTCCTTTTGTCAGGACAACCCATCAGGAATTAATCAGGGCAAGGCATTACTTCTGCTGAGGGAAAGGTCAATTGGCAAGGAAAACAAATTTATGCAGTCAAGCAATTTTTAGTAAAACCTGAACTGTTGCAAACACAATAGTTTGTCTCTATTGTCTATTGTAACTATTTTTCCATAAAGTATAGATATAAATATTCTCAATATTCTAAAATTAACATGGTTTATTTACTAGTGGATGCTTCATTCTTCTTTCCAGCTACAAATCTTCAAGACACTAGGACAAGTACAGCCCTTCCATGGTTCTTCTGATTTCAGCAAGAGGCTAAATGAGTCCATTATGAACACCATGTGCTTGCCAAACCATCTACACTGTTTACTGAGGTACCTAGTGACTTCCTCCATCTCCAGAGAAAATTACCACTCATTACTTCATGCATCAGATTATAGCTAAATCATTGCTCTCATAGTACAAGTCTCAAGTATTTTTCAAATTCCAACCAGTTCATTAACTCTGCCACTCAGTCAAGATTACAGCTAAAAATAGATAGTACATGTCCTACTTCAGAGTATGTTTAGCATTACCACCAACTGCATCTCAGATTCCACGTGTGCTCAGATTGCACATCTTTGTCCTTCAAGAGAATCTGAACAGTGCAAGTCAGTAGTAGATAATTGTAATAAGAGCAAATGAGAGCCTGTAGGTTTTGGACCTGTGGTACCAGCTGGCACATGCAGGTTTGCATGATTTACAGTGGAGAAGGTATCTGCATTTATCTGGATTCTTTGTATTTGACTTCTTAGGAATACAACAGCACATAGACAAGAATAACCTTGTTCCACAAGTAGCCTGGTCAGAATTAGAACTGCATATTTAAAATGCTACCAGATTCACAGTAAGAAATTGCATTTGAACTTCAGTATCCATCTTTGATCTGCCTGGAAAAAAAGCTCACTTCAGGTACTGCCAGTCCACACAGAAAGAGCTAAGGGAGTATTAACTCTTCTCCCTCTTGAATACAGTCAATAGTGTTGCAATTACTCCTTTCTCTTATTATATAGCCATGTATTTGCCTTCCCCATCACTTGTTTCCTCCTGCTCTCTTCACTCAAAGCAGCACTGAAGAATTAAGAGCTGGAGAGGTTCCAGCCCCAAATGAAAAAGCTCATGAGAAGAGATAATCCTCATGGATTGATACAATTTCTGGTGGAAGAATTTCTCTACACTATATAGCTCAGGCCATTCAATACAAAGCTAACTCTACTTTTATCCCAGCTTAAATTGTGAACCACAATAGCATATAAATGGAGCTCAAACCAAAGTATGAGCAGAGACAGGCAAAGTTCTCAACCAGTTTTTTTTCTGAAAGGAGGAAAAAGTTTTCCTCTTTGCTTCTCCTACTAGCACCCTTCAAAATCACAGTTTTTGGCACAGAGAGAACATTGGAAATACAAGCATTTTATAATTCAAAATACAGTTCTTTTTAATCCCTATTGAAAGACTTTTCTCTTATGTTTCCTGTAGTCTAAAGACTTAAATTGGACATAAATGACCTGCAGTAGGACCGAAGTGTCCTAAATTGGCTTTATATAAGTAAGAATTAAGCCTAGAGTTATAAAACAAATGCTCCTCCAGACACAGATTTAGCAAGAAGTGATTCTACATTCATTAATCAACCCATTCAGCTTCCAGTTTCAACAAGTTATTAGAGGTGCTCTTCTGAAGATTAAATTGGCCTGTGATCTGTTTATAATCCTTTTTAGGGTTCTTTTGTGTTCGTTTTCCTTTTTCATTCTACTTTCCCAGTATTCAGAAAATTTAGAGGCTAGAATTAATGAGGACAGTCCCACAGTGCTTCAAAAGATCCCAAAGCTAAAAGCTCCTGCCAAGGTTAAAGATGAAAAGTGAAAACAACTCCATTGTATTTTAACCTTCAGAGGCCTTTTTTGCATGACAGAATTGCTGTGGTTTCCTGCTGCATAACAAAGTACCCACTGCATTCTTAGTATAAACCTCAGCCTTTGTGATCTCTCATAGCTGTGCTATTTAAACCACTGTTTAGGTAATAGAGAAATGAAAGTGAAAATAAGCCTGTATAAGTGTTACTCTCTGTAGCACTTGTTTAACTGGAAAACTCAGTTAATTGAACACTTTAAAAAATAATATATAAACCAGCTGTGGTCTCTAAGGCTAAGTACCTATTGTTTCTGGAATGTGTCTACATGTTCCTTCTGCAAGATGGTATCACACACATTTCTGTTGGTGGGGACACAGCATTTATTTTGGCTATTTCATCTCACAGGGTATATATCTTGCATACATCATGATGAAGGGATTAAGGAGGTCACTTCCTGAGCCAAGATTTGCTGATGGGCAGGAGCAAATCCATTCTTGCTTACGAAGAGTAAAGGAGACAGTTATTATTTATTGTATTATTTATTGTATTATTGTTGAACCTCATGCAGTTCAACAAGACCAAGTGGTTGGTCCTGCACCTGAGCAACCAGAGATATCAATACAGGCTCTGAGCAATCTGGTGTAGCTGGAGGTGTCCTTGCTTATTGTAGGGGGATTAGACTAGATGAGATTACTTTTGAGACCCCTTCCAACCTAAGACATTCTATGATTTTGTGAGTCTGTTATTGTAATTTATAGCAAATGACAATTGTACCACAGAATTTCCAACATGAAAACCTCTTAAAATGTTCATGATGCCACTCAAGGGCAGCTTCTATCTCCCCTCCTGTTTGGCAGCTGCTTCCTTAGAATCTTGTTCCATCTCTGGTTTTCTCTGCCTTAAGAAATGCCTAGTAGTAACACAAAGGCCCATTTTAAATTGGCATTTATTGAATAGTAAAATTGATTCTGTAAGTCTTGACAAGTAATATTGTCAATGAGCTGGAAAAGGAGAATTGAAAGCTACGGGTGATATTTGTTCCTGTGTGTAAACCTTCACACATCATTCTGGATGATGTGAACTGAAACCTATGCAGTAAAATTTTGCACAAAGGATGTTGAGACTGGTTGACACACAGAAAGATTTATTTCCAGTCTATAATTCATAGCATATATATTAACTCTATCAGTAAAAGTTACTTTGGGGAAGAATAAGAACAAAAGGGAAAACTTCATAGAATAGCAGGTTGGAAGGGAACTCAAGGATCATGCTTGTCTAGCACCCCACCCCGCTGCTGTTGTCAGCACTGAACAGAGCAGGCTTTGCTCAGAGGCTGGGGCTATAGGATAAACCTGTCATCCAGGCATCTTATTGAGTAATGAAATTAAAATGAAAAGCTACAACCAGGGTGTAGGAAAAAGGAGGGAAGATAAGGAATGTCTGTATCTTGGTAATGCTGTGTGTGTTCAGATGTTTTCAGCCTTTAAAATGAAGAGGCCTCCCCTAAGCCCTTTTAGATCTTTCTTCAAAAGTGATCACTAGTAAAAGTGGAAACAACAACCCAAAGACTCATATACAACCTAGAGCTTTGCTTTCATCTTCTGCCCTGTGGACTGTTTTATTGGCATTCCACTCTGAAATTCCATTACACTCTTGTCTCTGAAATGTCTCGAGGTAAACACTTCAAATGTTTGAAATAAAAATCTACTTTGCAGTCCCTCTCCTCAGTCGCTCAGAACAAGTTTCAACAGGAATATTTCCAAGAAGCAGGCAGAACATGAGGAGCAGTAGCTGTGGAGGACAGCCAGCTCTGTGTATTAAATACAGCCAGCAATAAAATCCTGTCCCTAGCTCTCATCCTGCATGCAATGTTCAGTCCCAGCTAAAACTCCAAATCCATCTGATTTGCCCGTATGTTTTCTGCCATTTACAGGACACAATGACATCGTAAAACTAGAAGGCTCTCTTGTTTTCTACATGGGAACTGGACAAGAAGAAAATTATCTATGTGTGTGTCCCAAAAGGCTGACCCTGACATAACAGAATGAATGTGGTAGCTGTATTTCTTACAAGTATAATCAAGATTCTATCTGGGAATAGACAGTCACAGGCCAAGTTGCAGCCACTCTCAGTTATGAAAATGAGAGGCCTTCCTTTACCAGAACCACAAGTGGGCTGTAGTTCATGAGTGTCTGTTCCTGTTCTCAATGAATGCTGGTCTGTGCCATGAAATGCTGCTGCCTTCTTTCCTGAGCCATGTGAAATATGGGTTTGGAACCAACCAAACCATGCCAAGAAGCTCGTGTGAACAAGAGACCAATAAGGCGGTATAGAAACATGCTCTTGCAGAACAGCTCACATGAGTAAAGTTCACCATCTAAAAAGTTTTCTTGAAATGTTGTACTCCCAGTAATACAGTGGTCTTCAAAACTTATAGCTATGTATAATGAAATTTTGAAGTATCTAGTAGGATTATACCAGTGGGATTCATTTTAGGCTTTCTCACCCAGTTGCCTGCTGACTCTCTTTATGGCCAATTGAATGAAACTGGCACATTTCCAGCATCATCTGATCTGTGTCAAATGCCTACCTAAAGAAATTACTATCACCCTAGAATTGCCTCCTTCTTCCTAAATTACAAAGGGAATCTAGCTTAGAGAAAATCAGCTGAGACAAATCACTTTCCAGCTGACTTGGAGGACAAGATTCACCAGAAGTCAATGGACTATGCTGCCACTCAGTAACTACTTGATTTCTTTTTTAAATAGGTAGCAGAAAATAAGTATCATTGTGACAGCATGCATATATGTAGATATTTTCTTATGAACATTGTTATGCCTGGCTACAAATGCATCATAATTCATTAAATGAAGTATTTCCATGAGAAAATGGAGATTAGTCCTCTTAGCAGTACTATGACATTTTCTATTTACAGAAATGAGAGAGTTCTGCAACTGCAAACCTGACTGCCTGTTCTCAGCAGAACAATGGTCACATTTATTTGCAAGCTTAGTTCTTCAAGCTAGCTGGAAGCCTCTAAGATGAAAGCTGCTCTACAAGCACAAGGTGACATTATTGCAACATTTATCTCCCAGTGGAATTTTAGCCCTTATTACCCTTTAGGTTACATGGCATCTTCAGGCACAACCAAAGCTAGCACAAGTTATTCCAGAGTTGTGTTGTGACTACATATTACAAAACATCATCCAAGTTCCAACTAGCTGGTTGCAAATGAAGAAATCCTCTATCATCTTGCCATATACTAATTTGTCACCCAAAAGATAGATCTTCACTACATTTTCCTGTGTCCAGGATATAACATTTCCCAACAGATATTTCTATGATTATAAAATAATTACAAAATTCCACATTGAGGGAGGAATCTGAGACTCCCTGGCACAGCAGTCATTGCTTTAACAAACTCCTACTGCTGTGAAAGCCATCACAGTCCAAGTCTGTGGCCAGAGCTGATGCGTGAACTGCTCAGTTCTTCACACCTTTGTCCAGGACAGAAGCAGCACAACAAGATGTCTCCAGGCTCTATGTATCATCATGGGCCCCCAATGCAATGCAGGAGACCACCATGACCAGGTTCTAGCTAAGTGGTCACTGGTAGGAGGAGATCCTGGAACCAGTAGCTGTCTTTTTTAGGAGATACAGCCTAGTGCCAGCCTTTCTCAGAAAGCCATTACAGGGTCTGGAAGACAGGAGGAGATGACCTGTAGTCACTATGATATGTTTACTTAGTCCTGAGGCATTGGATGAAAGCCCAATGGCCTCACCAAGTTGCTGGAGAAAAGGAGGTTTGCCTCAGCCCCACAGCAACCACCTCCCTCCAATGTAAGCACAGATAATCAAACCCAGGAGCTAGTTCTAACTTTCAAGATTATGTTTTTCTACTTAAGATACACTTTCACTGCAGAAGAAACCTGCTGTAACTCCATATTCACTGATGCAGTATCTGCTATTTTGTCTTTGCCACATAAAAAAAAAGTATAAATGCTAACACTGTGCTGAAGTCCAGATTTTCATAATTCTGTTCAAGATTTGCAGGCCCAAGACCAGCAGATGTTAAAAAGTATCCTGCACAAAATCTGTCAAATTCTTTCTCTACAACCCAAAATACATTACAGATTTTATCACATCACTAAATTAGTACCACAAATGTTTATAGTTGCTCCCAGTGACATTTTAAAAGATTTTTTACTAGTGTGGTAAATAATTGAAAGCCGTGTTTATTATATGGCTTTCTACAGAGTCTTTATCATTGCAGTGATTTACCATTTAAAGTTTCATAGCAACAATTATGGAGCAGTTGACATCCCATGGTAGTCACAATAATTTGTCCACAACTGAGCCACTGGCTCACATGGATAGCAATATTTAACTGAGAGCAGAGGATGTGTAAGGAACAGAACACCCAGGCAGACAGAGGTCAATTTCATAAAATGCAAGTAAACAAAAATTGCTGCTCTATGTTTTTCCACAGGTTATACATGCCTACAAACATATTCCTGTTTCCCGAGTTTTAGCACTCCTCACTTGCAGACTGGCAGACACTGCTGTGAACTTTGGGTTATTTGAGGTTCAAATTCACTCTGGATTGCACATACCCCTTTCCAAGCATATTAGAGCACAGCAGTTCTTCACCTCAGGATCTCTGTGCTGCATCCAACCCAATGCTGTGCAGGATTTGCTGACACTGAGCCAGCTTTCCTGGCTTTGCTTTCCACATCACAGGAAGCTTTGCGAAAGTTAACTTATTTTTCTGGCAAATACCTATAGTCCTGACTCTGAACAAGCACTTTTTGAAAGCTGATACTGTAGAAAAAAAGGCTTCTTCCTTTCCCTTTTTTGGAAGCTGCTCCATTACCTCTGAGTGCCCTGCAGCCAGGAGCAAGGGAAGAAGAGGTTTAATTTAAAACACTCTTGACCCATTTTACATGGGCTTTTGCTGAGATTTTGTGGCAATCTGGATCCTTATGATAGACACCAGAGTACATAGACACCTATGCCAGTTCTGCTTACAAGGTCACTCACAGGTGACACACAAGCTTGTGAAACTGAAATCTGGATTTGGTTTGCACAGCTCCACAGGCATGGGGCTTGAGAATGAAACCCAGGTCCCCACTGCAGCAGCTACGTATCAGCTGGTGCCTTCACTCACTGTTGTAACAGACAAACTACACATCTCCTAAGCATGGAGCACAGAAGAATTATTGCCAACAGTTTATTTCACTTGTGTCAAACAAAACAACCAAACTAAAAAAAAAGTGATCCAGTGAAAAGCTCTCAGAGCCTCACTAGCTGTGCTGTGCACCTCATTCAATCATTTGAAAGGGGAGTTTGCTGCCTCCCCATTACGGCAAGTAAGAAACAACAACCATCAGGTATGGTACATCTTACACACTTGTGCTTGTTGTGGCACCTATAGGCACCTACACAGTGCTTGACTTGTGAGCATCAGTCACTTTTATGCCACACTACAGATATCACCTCCTACTAAGCACACAGTCTTATTAAATATGTGGCATGCAGAGCAGAGAGAGCCTGAGCCCTCTGCAAGGGCTGGAGCAGCACTCTTCCCTCCCCCTGCCCAAAGCACCTGAAGATCTGCACCTTCTGCAATAACCTGGCACCCAGAAACCTGCTGCCTTCCCCACGGTGCCTGTGGCCATCATTTTCAACAGGCAGGTCTGGGCAGTCTTTGCCATATGTTTTTCTTATGAAGATGAATGTGAAAAGGTTGAGCTCAGGCTTTCTTTAGCATGACTGTATTAAGAATGAAGGAAAGTTAAGCTGAAAAAAACCAAGAGTCTAGAGGCCTTTAGAAGCTGAGCTCCCATTATTTTTCCTACTTCCAGACAAACACAACAGCTTTTGACTTTTAAAAAAAATTCAAAGGTCTGCAACTCTTACTTATCAGATGGTGGCTGGCAACACTCTGCCTTTTCCATGATCATTTGAATGTAAGATTGAAGACTTTAAGATAATTTTAATTTCTACCCAGAGTTATACCATCAAATCTTTTGAGAAACACCAAGAGCCCAAAAGCAATTCCATCTGCTTTTACAAACAAATAGATGACACTAGCCTCCTGTTGTTTGGAATGCTCTAAGTGAAATACAAAATAAAAAGAACATATTTAGATTTTTATCTAGATATATAATTTTCATTCAACTTAAAAATGAGGCTGCTACAGTCCTGACAGATGTAATTGCAGAAAGTGAGACACGAGTCTTAAACTTTAGAAATGCCACATGTAAAAAAATAACAAAGTATGGATTAAATCCCATTGATTTTTACAGGAGTTGTTTTTTGTTTGATTAGGATTTTTGTATATGTAACTTCCCCCACTGGGTTTGGAAAATTCTGGGTCGATAAAATGGCCTGTTCTTTTTATTTATGAGAATTATTGAAAAGAAGGATCATGCAATCAGTTTTATGACTTTCTCCACTGCTTCTGAAAGCAACGCCATAGGCAGTCCTGTCAACATTAGAATTTTTTTTGTTTCTCTGGGAAACAGAGCTGCTCTCTTCAGATTAAACAATCTGTGCTAGAAAGCCTCAATATATTACATATCCAGAAGATGGAGTGAAAGGCATAACAGCCATAACAGTGGCTGCACAGCCAGCCCCGGCCAACTCCAACAGCAGCAGGAGG
>NW_009952891.1:3274863-3282559 GCF_000747805.2 Chaetura pelagica | reverse complement strand
TGGAGAAAACCGCACCCCAGCCATAACAGTGGCTGCACAGCCAGCCCAGTCCAACTCCAACAGCAGCAGCAGGTATAACACTGTAATGATGCAGGCTGCCCTGACTGAGTTTGAAGTGCATGAGTGCTAACATTCCCAGATTAATAGATATCTGGAACCTTTTGGGTTTTTTTCTTCAGATTCTACAGAAACTGAAAGTAAATCATCCCTCCATGAATGCAATCAGCTGTTTAGTGCAGGACCTTACCCTTACCTGTTCTAACCTCCAGCTCACTCAACAGCTATGGCCAAGGTAACAGCCATGGGACACCCACCTCCCCACTCCTCAGCTGCTGATGCCAAGGTGCATTATCTGCAGACCTTGAGGTCTCAGAGGAAATTATTTAGTCATTAGAGTGACAGTCTTAACTCACTAAATAGCAGAGATGTTTCATCCCACGCAAATACTACCTACTATCTAAAATTCTTCATACAGAAGTACTTGCAAGTTTTTTCTGCTCTCCTCATTTTTGGGTAGAAGGAGAAACTTAGATTTACTGTTACTCACCATTTACAGGGTCAAGTCCTCATAAACAAAATATTAAATAATTTAATTTTCCTACTGTGAAAATCTAGGACCAGCAAGAGGTCAAGGCAACTTTTAAGCCATTCTTGAAAGTGTTAATCAAGTTGAAAAGTGTTTTTGTTCACCTTCTGAAGAGGGAAATTTATTTCCCTCAGTGTTTTACTGTGTCTAGAAGAAATTAATATTATTTATTAAACAACACTAAGATCACCTTTAAAGACCCCAACACAGTGTAAACAGGATTATTTACAAGGTGCTGACATGATAATACTCAGCTCCATGCCAGAAAAATTAGGGGAAAACGTGCCCAGACACATGGCTGTTGGTGTTTTGCCAGCCTGGCCACAAGCACTGAGATGGTAATTTAACTTCTGAGCACAGCAGCTTGTATGGTTATCACTGTCAAAGACGTGCTAAATTTACTGATCTTGCTGTAAACTGGTTTTAATGTGCAGGTTGAATCCTTCATTTGAGAATCTATTCCAGTCCAACCCGAAATAAAAAATAATGTCGCATTTTGTTCTTTTGCCGAAATCATCCAGGGTTTATTATTTAAAGATGACACTAAAGAATATGCTGGCTCCAAGTAAGTCATTCTCTTCAGAAAGACCAAAGTATTGGCACTACAGAAACACCATCACATCCTGCAGCCAGGCATTATGAGCACCTTGGGCAGCTCTGCTAAATGGCGTGAGTTTGCCTCTGTTTCCCTTAATGTAAAGGGAGATTAAATATGCAGTAACTTTTCTGATGCAGGGATATGTGAAGGACCAGACTGTGTTCAAAGTAGACATTCGTTGTTGAATAAAGCCAAGAGCAAGGTGGCTCAAAAGAGCATCAGAACTCTCTTCATACCTTTGCTAATACAGAGACCTGGGAAATTTATTTGCACAAGAAAAAGCTGCAGAAGAAAAGATAACCAAGCTATCAGATACAAATTTCATCTTCCACAACCTGTCATACAGCTGACACTCCAGTTATAAGTTGTATCTCTAGGAATTAGAACCATGCAGTATTTTGTGGATTGTATCTCTCTGATAAAGTTCACCTTCCAAAGAACAAAGGACTCCAAAACTGGAGATGGGAAGCTGCTGGTAAAGGAAATTTATGTGATTTAATCTTACGAGATGACATTTACATAACATTGAGAGATGTGGTACGTTAAGCCCAGGAATGTCACACTGCTGCCTGTGCAGCAGTGGGACAGAGGAATGGACAGTTAGGCAAATTCACACTTCAAAAGCAAAACAAACAACTAAATGACACATAGTTCAGCAAGCACCCTTCATTCTTACAATAAAATAATCTGCCAATACAGCCCCCAGGTCTCCACGTGGCACAAGAGGCACCAAGCAGTTTAGATAAAGGGTTGTTTTATCATTTTTTTTTTGCAAAGCAACAACTTCCTTGGAAGTGAACAGTTTCCCATAAAAGCAAGTATGTCTGTATGCATTCTTGGGTGTGAAATTCATGAGGTATCAAATACCAGATTACCCTGTTGTCCAGGAATGCACACACACCCCACCCCACAAAGGTAGAATGTAACAAAAATTACAGTGTGGATAAGATTTCTAAGCAAAAGAAAGAATGACTCTACTTACAGTGTTACCCTCCCCTCACTGAAAGCAGGTATTATCCTGCCAATGTTAATGCAGTGGAAAATTACATGGAGCTGGGGCATGCTGAATTTGCAGCCCACTTCACTATGACTTTGGAAGTGCTTCATTACTGCAGTGTTCTCCTCCTGCTTAGGAAAGCCCTACAGCTCTCACCCCTGTCTAGCTGGTGACTGCACAGGCAGCAAGGCCTAGCTGAGGAGGTGACACTGTAAGAAAATTTGACTGAATGCAGCATTTCCCTCCTTAGCCATGACAATACTTTAAGCATTGTTAAAAATCCAGTGATAAAATTCTAAACTTATCACCAGCACCTCCGAAGCCCTCTGTGTTCGAAAGGTTCAGTATTTTCTGCTGGTTCACTTATAAAAAACAGATAAAAGCAAAACCTCCACTTATTAATCTACGTGAACAAGAGAAGTTCACAAAAAGAACCCTTGGAGCTCCTTGCAACACACACAAGAGAACAAGGTCATGTCTCACCTGTGAGGAAAATCTGGTCTTACTAAGCTGTCTGAGATACAAATGTTCAGGAGGCCAGGACAAGACTCTGTTAACCTTGGAAGCCTGGAGAATGAAAGACCAATAAACACATAGAGGAGCAGTCCCAAGGTTAGATATTTCAGCCTGCACATCTACAGCAGCTCAGTGCTTTATCAATTGTTATATGATTCTGGCAGATCAGCCCTTGTCTTAGTGATTGCGGGTGCTGGGCATTATTCACGGAGACCAGATGTAGGGATTCCAGCAGTACACTGACCCTAGCAAGATCACCTGGCTGAGAAAGGACCCAGTATTTCTTACTGCTCACTGCTCTGTTTGGTAGTTTGCAGGTTTGTTGTTTTTTTCATTTCAGAGACAGCTACAGTAGTGCTTTGCACACCTCTGCAAACTGAGCTGAATCTCTCTGCAGCTACAGCCATCAAGGCAGGCAAGACGTGTGCCTGAATTGCAACTGGTGCTGTAGCCTCAACAGTTGGCAGCAGGTAAGGAAGGAGGTAAAAGTCAGGTTCACTACTGTGAAGGAAAATCCCCTGAAATGCTGCCTGGTAAAAGTGTGGCAGACCAGGAAAAGAAAAATATTAGATCATGAAACAACAGAACTTTCTGAAAAATAAGAACTGTATTTGTCTTCTTCTGACCTTTAGATGTGAGATGCTTGAGAATATACAACTCCCATCTCCTGGAGTAGATAAAGTGTTCTGATGAACAGTGTGTGTTCAGCCTCCTGCCAGATGGGATTACTTGTTTCTCCCCTGCTTAAGCCGTGTGTGCAACCTCTGCAACCTCACTGTTTTCAAAAGGGATTTTAAAAACTGCTTATTCTAAAAAAGTTGTGTCTGTTCCAGACAGGTTCTTGACATTCATTGTCAGTCAGACACTAGATCTTCACCTGATATAAAGTAACTACCTAAGAACTCACTGGCTGTTCTTTAGAAATGTATGAATATCAATTGATTAAGGAGGAAGTTATCCCTTCTAGGAAGCACCCTGGCAAAGGAACTGCCGGGAAACTTTTTCTCATCTTTCCTAGACAAGGCAGAGAGGAAAATACAGCAGGAAAAGAATTGGTCAGAATTATGCAACAAACCTTGTGACCAAATGGTGACCAGAAATCAGGCTAACTTGTGGGAAATCCATGCTCCTGTCACTGGAGTATGGTGCTATTTATATATATATTTTTATGCTTATTCTTTTCTTTATATATCTATATTGGTCTACTGTCTTGTTCTATTTTCTCTTGGAATACAAATAGTAAGATAATGTATTTAAGACACCTGTCACTTACCTGATTTTATGCACAGAGTCTAAATGTTCTACGTTTGTTTAATCAAATGTTTTAATAAAAATGAACTTTTTAATATGGGAGTGTTATTTTAATTACTTAGGGACTGCCTCAGTCTCAACTAACTGGTTTTAGCCCCTCCACCTTACCCATGTTTCCTAGTGCTTTATGCCTTGTCAAGTCCCAGTGGAATAAAAAAAAAACACAAGCCATGTGCTTTTGTGCCAAGGACATTAACTTAATCATTTTAATAAGAATATAAGACTAGTTAAAAATTTGCATTTGCAAAATAACCCCTTGCTGAAGTTGAAATCCTAAGGTGCCAGAGGCATTAGCCTCTGTGCATTTCATTAATTACATGTTTCTGGGCATCAACCACCATACTGTGGGCTCAAGAAGTGAGCCCCTGCAATGCTGGAAGGGGATGTCACTTTTCTGGTAGCAATTTAAAGCCTATGTCTTCTGTAGCTTATTGTGCTATTTACATCTTAGCAGTCTAACAATTTTACCTCTGAAGTCTCAACTGGAAAGTTCAATAAACACAGAGATCTATGGCTTCAGTAGGTCTGAAGCAGTAATGGAGGAGATTCCTGATGTGCTTGATATATTGCATCACACTAGAACTGGAGCTATCCAGCTGGAAAGTCATAAAATAACACAAAATAAAGTGCTGGAGCAGAAACGCTTCAGTCATTAACACCACAGATACTCAGCCATTAAATCTCCCCCACAAAGCAGAGTGTTTGCAGGGAGCACCCCGAGGCACGGGCAGGGACCCCACAGCTGCATGGGTTCTGTCTCAGGTCTTGGCAAACGTGCAGGTGAGATTTACATAAATCCCAGGGATTTGCCACAGGGTTTATCTAGGATGTGAAATCACATTATTATTTTGTTACCAGCACCACTGGCTGTTTCTGTTTCATTTTAGGGAAGTCCATACCCCAGACTGTAGGCTCTAGAACAGGCTCTTGCAGCACCTTTGTAATACAAAATTACTTTAGCTTTCTCCCAACGACTTGATAAAGACTCCTCTGTGCTCCAGAATCAGGGCTCATGCAGAGCACAGAGGTGTTCTCCAGTGGAACTACTTCAGCTGGCACCTAGCTGGTGGATTTGGAAAATGGAAGACAACAATGACAGCATTCATTGCCATGAAGCAATGGCAGTGTACTGAGCTGAGAATCAGACCTCAGAAGATAAATAATCCAATTTATCATCACCTTGCAGTTACTTCATTATTTTGTTCTAATGGAAATGTTTGCAAAGTACTAAATAAATCAAAAAGAGAAATCATTGCTGTGAAGACAACCCAAGGACAATGACTAATTGAGCCCAAGCCTGAGGGGGAGCACGGAAGGAAAGATAGGAAGCACTGAAGCAATGAGGAAAAATGGAGGAGCAGAGAGTCCCTGTAGGAGTCACAGGAGTAAAGAAGGCTTTATAGCAGGAGAGACAGACCTCTGAGCCTCTTACAATCCTTCATTATATATAGCTTTGTTTATTACAGTGTCTCTTTCCTAAGGGTGTGAGCTTAAGACTTAGATTTATACTTCACAGCTAATTATTTTCCAACCTTGAAACACAGGAAATAAAATTTAAAGCTTTGTCAAACCAATTGCAGGGAAGCTGTAATGCAGCCTTTGCTTACCTCCTCCACCACAGAGGGTATTTCAAGCTCAAGAGGCAGCCCGAATAAGAGATGTTCAAGACTGATTTCACCCAGCCATTGAGAGAAAAGTAGGTAATGATATGGTATCAGAAAGCCTAGACAGTTATCACAGGAACTCAAAATTGCATGTTCAGGGAAAATGGAAGACAACAATGACAGCATTCATTGCCATGAAGCAATGGCAGTGTACTGAGCTGAGAATCAGACCTCAGAAGATAAATAATCCAATTTATCATCACCTTGCAGTTACTTCATTATTTTGTTCTAATGGAAATGTTTGCAAAGTACTAAATAAATCAAAAAGAGAAATCATTGCTGTGAAGACAACCCAAGGACAATGACTAATTGAGCCCAAGCCTGAGGGGGAGCACGGAAGGAAAGATAGGAAGCACTGAAGCAATGAGGAAAAATGGAGGAGCAGAGAGTCCCTGTAGGAGTCACAGGAGTAAAGAAGGCTTTATAGCAGGAGAGACAGACCTCTGAGCCTCTTACAATCCTTCATTATATATAGGCTTGTTTATTACAGTGTCTCTTTCCTAAGGGTGTGAGCTTAAGACTTAGATTTATACTTCACAGCTAATTATTTTCCAACCTTGAAACACAGGAAATAAAATTTAAAGCTTTGTCAAACCAATTGCAGGGAAGCTGTAATGCAGCCTTTGCTTACCTCCTCCACCACAGAGGGTATTTCAAGCTCAAGAGGCAGCCCGAATAAGAGATGTTCAAGACTGATTTCACCCAGCCATTGAGAGAAAAGTAGGTAATGATATGGTATCAGAAAGCCTAGACAGTTATCACAGGAACTCAAAATTGCATGTTCAGGTGAAGAGGAAAAAAAAAAAAAAAAAAAAAAAAAAAAAAAAAAAAAAAGGTAACATTATTAATAAAACCTGATTCTGTTCCCCCCTCAAAATAATGGCAAGGCTTGTACCAGTTACTGGGGCTGGGGGTATTTAAAAGGTCCAAAGTAAGAGATGTGAGTGGATTGAGAAATTTCAACAGCTCTGTTTCAAATACTGAGCCAAACCTGTAGGAGGCAAGAAGATACAAGGAACCCTGTCCATAGGCACACCAAACCTAGTCTGAAGAGTCCACATGAGCAGACCTTCTTTGCTTTAAAAGCCTTTAAGGGTTAAATGTGAAACTTCTGGGAAGCAGAAACCCCTTGGTATCTAGTGCCATCAGCCTGGGTAATTCACACCCTAGTTTCACATTCATCCCACCCAACTTCAGGGACCTAAAGAGCATAATCACTGAAGAGAGCAAACTAGTGAACAATTCAGCCCACAGGACACCCATTGCCTGCTGAAACCATCATTATCTATCGAGGAGCACAGGTTAAGTGTGCTCCAAGTTCAAGCAGCTCAGTTAAGTGTCTAAAGCTTGATGGAACAAATCCTCACTAAGAGTCTTGCAAAGACCTTTGTGGCCACTGGAAATAATCATAGATTTCTGTGAGCTCTGGGTCAGGATTTAACTTCATCCTATTGTGGCAATAAAGCTGAATGAAGCATTAAGGGAAAATAAATAAATAAATATGGAATTTACTACACAGCTGAGAATTTTTTACTGAGATTGCTCGCTATTTTGGTTTACCAAAGCAAAATCTTGTGATATACCCTGTGTCATAGTTTGACTCAGGTCCGACAACAATGCTCTCGATCCCCCCTCCCCCCAACCCACATAGGGAAGGAGAGAGAGAAAAAGAGAGAGACTTGGCCGGATTGAAAACTAAACTACACAGCTTTAATTAAAACACTAATGAATCATACAAGAAAATATATACAATTATATACAGATAGATTCAGGTGTAGGCAAAAGCCTCTCACCACCCCCCACCCTCAGCAACTCCCACAGCACTTCCCTGAACTGGGAAGAGTCCCAAGGAATCCCGGAGCTGCTGCTGGAACAGAGCAGAGAGTTATGGGGGTCACGAGAGATCAAGCCTGAGGATCGACGGTGATGGATGAACAGAGTCCTCCCTGGACACTGGCCATGGACGGAAGAGAAGGGGAGAAGAAGAAGGAAGGAAGTTGTCTCCTGTGATCTCTGACCTTCCT
>NW_009952891.1:3195355-3272223 GCF_000747805.2 Chaetura pelagica | reverse complement strand
GCCATGGACGGGAGAGAAGGGGAGAAGAAGAAGGAAGGGAGTTGTCTTCTGTGATCTCTGACCTTCCTCTGAGCTTACGTAGATATATGGAATGGAATATCTTTGGCCAATTTTGCTGTCCATCTAACTCAGCCTCCTACGGGGGGGTCACAGATCTCCCCATAGTGTCTGAGCCGGCAGAGTGCAGGTGCAGGCTTGAAGCCTCAGTAGTTAGAAAAACATTCCACTGTCTTATCAGCCTAGCAGAACACACTGTTGCTAGTTACAAGAAAGCTTACTGAAGGAAAAAAAAAATCAGTAAAAAGAAAAATTGGCTTTATCCTGGCTCAAACCAGGACACCCTGGTAGGACATATAACAGTTTTCAGAATTCTCCATTGTCCTTCATAAAGACCAATCCAACATCTGAAAATCAACTTCAAAATATATATATTTATTTATAATGCCTAGAAAAATATTAAATGGTACTTTAAGAACTGGCAAGAGAACCTATACTTTTTTCCAAGTTTGATGTCAACAGAAGAGATGAAATCACATTACCCTTCACAAACAGCCCAACATTCTTTCTCTGTTTTTAATGCCTTTTGTCAGCAGTGCCAAATTCTTGAGTTACTTTTAAATGCAGTCATTGTAAACAGAGCTAAAACACGTCTACTCTAATTATGTCACCAAACCATAAATTGCCTTGATAGTGAAATAACAAGACTACAGTACTCTTGCTAACAATCCCTTGCTATCACTGAAATCAGTGAATCGTGTACATAAAGCAAAGAGCAGACTTTGGCCCCAGCAGTGTATTGAGGAATACATCAGTGAAAAGAAAGCTACCATCTACAGACAGTACCAAACATCTATAGTGACAGTGAATTTATAGCTACAGTTAATTATCTGTATTACTGCAGGGCCTGAAAACCTTGTGTATGAACCAGAATCCCATTCTTCAAAGAGACAAACAAATAAAGAACATAAAAATAGCATAGTGAGACACATACTGAACCCTGCTGGGGAACAGGCAGGGATTGTAATCCAGACAGACAGAGCAACAGTGCAGATCCCGAGGGAGGAGCCCTTGGCACAGCAGCTGCCCACCCACTGCAATAAGAAAACTTTTATGGAGGATCTAGAGAAAAGGTTGAGAGGTGGCTTTGGTAATAGAGAGCTCCTGCTGAGCACAGAGAAACCTTCAAGACACCTCTCTCAGCAATTAGCACCTGCGCGATTAAAGGTTTTAGCAGGGACCAAGTGAGAGCTGGTAACTCAAGAGTAATAAAAAGAGCATTGAGTAGGATTATAAAATAGAAGAGGCTGTGAGCAGTCCTGCAAATGAGGGCAGACTGCTTATTCCTGGTGTGACTGGGAAGGGGGAAACAGTGAAGAGATAGATACAAAGAGAGCTGGGCGACATGGTGGAGGGGACAGGCTAAGGAAGGGACCTTTCTAGAGGCTTCCACACAGTTGCCAAGACAAGAGTTGATACAGCAATTGCAATGGAGCTAAAGCTGCATTTCAGGCCTTATGAATGTGGGGTGGGGGGGAAGGGAAGTGTTTTGCAGCAAGAATCAGCAAGGTTTAGACATTGGTCAAAGCATCATCTACAGGGAAATCACGGTCAGGAAAAATTCTTCAACCTTACAGATCAGATTTTGTCCATACTGGTCTGGTAAAGCAGCAGCAGGGCAGGAGGTAAGATTAATGACTGTACCTACATGGAGTCAGTGCTGGCAGCTGGAGAGCTCTGAAAAGGTGTCAGAGAAACTTAGATGGTCCCTCAAACACAGGGCAGACAGTGGGAAACATCAACTAAGAGATGGAGCAGAACTTACGCTTGCAACTGGTGTTACATAGACACAAGCTAAAGAGGAGCAGGTGAGAGAGTCCTGGGGAAACCCCTGGCAGTGGTGGAAGGAGGGTGAGAGGGGCTCTGCCAGCTGTGTGCTCAAGGTAGCAGGGATTAAGGCAGCCAGAGGGGCAGGGTTGTGGGTTAGATGTACTTGATCATAGGAATGCAGCTTGGATAACAACCTTTGGGATCTATTTTAGTTGTAGATAGGTGTTTAAGACACCTAGGTATATTCTTTATTAATACAGGTATTTCTCTGCTTTTTGCTAGTGCAAATAGCTTTCATAAGCAGACTCTAGAGTGCTGTACTTGCTCATGCAGCTTTTAATATCTAGGCAGCAGCTGAAGTAGAGAGCAGTCATAGCCAGTCTTTTTCTCTGCAAAATCCTTGCGTTGCAAAGAAAGAAATGTGTCAGAAACTGAACTTCTATGCATCATTCATTTCCATTTGAACCAATACTTGCTTCTGCCGTTTGAGAACCGCTTTCGTGCGCTGCAAAGTGAAAAGAAGGGCAATGTTGCCACCCACAGGTGTACGGGCTTATTGCTGCAGTACATTTTGGGAGGTTTTCTTATGCCGCAGTTCACTGGAATGTTAATTCTAGCTTGATGGTGACATTTCAGTCCCTCTGAAGTCACCTGTGCTTGTGGTCAGAACTACAATGTCTGCACTTGTTCTGTTCTGCTTGGTTAGAGAGCTCAGGCTTGTATTGTGCAGCTGACTCATTTCTAGTACAAATAATTTGGGGGGAAAAAAAACAAACAACCAACTGGTTACAAAATAGAAATTAAAAGTAAGTCCTTCCATCTCAGCACTCAGCAATATGCAGATCTGGGGAAAGCATTTCAAATAATGGATGTGATCCATTTTAATTAAAAACATATAACAGCACATTTTTATAGTATGTAACATGTTTCACTTCATTTTTTTGCCATTCCCAGCTCAGAGATCCTTCAACTGTGATGACAGGGATTGTAATGATTTAAGAGTTCTTCCTTACAGAGTAAGACAAAAGCCATGTAAAACAAGAGCTCAGCCTTCAGGTATGATTGAAACAGGGAGAGTTCTGTTTACAAATACCACACTCGCTCCCTGTCTCGTTTCCTTTATCCTTGCTTATCAAGAGTTTTGGAATGGAAACAACATTTTCAGTAACAGCTACCTGAACATTAAAACAGGGTTTTATGTTTGAGCATATTTATTATAGCTTTTTCTTCCTTTCTTTCAGAGCCAGAGGACCCCAGAGTACACAGGCTAGTAAAAAAGGCTTCAGGGTCAGACTGAGCTGCAGGGGAGGAGGAAATGTTTTCTCTGATACGTGATCTGAGACTCTCAAAAACAGGTAAGGTAGGCCACCCAGGGGAGATAAAGTCCTGGCACTCTGCATAGAGATATTATATCTCACAGCTAGAATTAACTAGGACTAGTCAACTGTTCAGCAAAACACATGTGATGCTCAGTCTTATACATTTACACATTTTCTCTGTGTTTTTCTCTCCTACAAGTTCTTCTGTAGGGACACTAATGTCTGTAGCCTCAGATGAATTCTCTAGGGCTTTCCATCAGTATGGACTGAGGCTACAGACATTAGTGTCCCTACAGAAGAACTTGTAGGAGAGAAAAACACAGAGAAAATGTGTAAATGTATAAGACTGAGCATCACATGTGTTTTGCTGAACAGTTGACTAGTCCTAGCCAAAGTGTATTCACTATATGAAGCATGGATGGTATATCTTGAGACTATCTTGGATGTCCACATCAACTGGAAAACAAGAAAATCAGTAAGGGAAATTTTCCATATTGAAAAAAAAAAACTGGGAACTGTCTGAAATGTGTTTAGTAAATATAGGAGTTCAAATATAAGTTATTGCAGCCTGTACTTTTTCTCATGTAAAACATCTTACATTATAGTTTTCTACAACTGCAGGCATAGCACCTACATTCTAAAGCCTATATCTCAGCACAGTATTAATACTGTCCTATTTTACATACAGCAGTAAGTCTTTGTACATTCAGCAACAACACAACACCATTCAAACAGCTTTCCATCAGGAGTGCTTCATTTGTTGCCATATAGGATTTCACCAAGCAGGTGACGATGTCTCAGGACAAATAAGACCAAAACACCCTCAGGCGAATTAATGGAAATCCTCACTCACAGGCAAGTGTAATAAAAATGCATCAAGTTCATTCCAGAAATGGTGAGGGAGAGAGATCTGATCCTCAGTGAACTTGCTTTCAAGGCAACAGCTATCTAGGTGATCTTGAGGACACGTTATCTGACAGCACGATTGGATTGTGCTGACATGAGCAACTGCCCACTTGGGGCTTTTGCTTGACCAGCCTGTCACTGAGTAAGTGTCAGGGTACACAGACCATGACATTTATTATTCCATCCATCATAACCAGAACTGCTTGCTGACTTGCTAAAGAAAATCTGTTTCATGCGGAAAATACCAGAGAAAGCAAGTGCTGATTCATTGGACAATTTTGGTGGCAATAGAGGCTGTCAAAATGAGAAGCTGAAAAGGTTGATGCACCAGAGAGCCACATTCAGGTCTCCTGAATCTGGACAGAAATTCTACAGGGAATGAAGTACTCCCTGATGGACTCTATTCCTCCACAGGGGCATTTGGCCCCTAACAAAGGTAGGAAGGTGTTACACAGGGCACTGCAGTTACACAGCCCAGATCTCTTGAAAGCAGTTTTACTCAAAGCTCTTGCCTACCTGCAGATCCATCCTTTGAACAGTCTGCACCAAAACACTAAGACAACATAAAAACCACAACCATAGAGCTCATGACTCTACCACAGGAGGAAAGAGGGTAAATCCAAGTTAAAAAATTGAAACAGTTTAATAGTGTAGTTGTAGGTTAAAATTCTAAGGATCTTCAGAAAATCCAGCACACTTGTGCCTGAAATTGGATAATCAGTAATTATTTTTTCACAAACACACCTAGTAGGTAGCTAAAATTTTCCTATATCTAAAAGAAACACCAAGTTACAGCACAGGAACAGCAGCCCCTCAGTGAAGCACAGGGCACTGCAGGCAGTGCCAGAGGAGATCTGGCTGCCAGTCTTCCTGCAAGCCTAGAGCCACCTTTGCTCCCTCACTATGTGTCAAGTGCCTCTGCTCTCCAACAGTTTAGAAGCAGAACTAAAAATAAATAAATATCCTACTTTACTTTCCAGATATTTAGAACTAAATCCACTGCAGCTAAGCTACTATTTTCTGAGAGTTTGTTTAACCGGCAGCTTTGCTTGGAAACCGCTCCTCCCGCACGCTCCGGCCACCCGCACTCTGCTCTCCAGCCGCTTCTTCAGATGGCTGCTGAATGAGCTGGGTAAGAGATTAAAGACAGGGATTTAGAAGTGACCACTACTTCCAGCAGTTTATTTTTCAGCCAGCTGAACTCGAAGCACAGCTCACAACCAGAGGCATGCCTCTGGGTTAAGAACAAGCACGTGGGAAGGAACACTCCGAGACCTGCCACAGCCTTCAAAGCAGAAGCTTGCAAAATTACACCCCAACAGAGACCAGCAGGATTTTGCAATCACACAAGGCAAATAGTTGCAGTGGGGCACTTTAAAAGCACCACAGGAAGCCTATCCCGGATCCACACCAACTCCACAGGGAATGAGGCTCTTTTTGCACCAGAAAGGAAAATCTACAGAAGTATGCTAGTGATAGACTTGGCTGGCCTGAAACAGAGTTACAAGTGTTATTTGCTCCACTGGAATATCTAAAAGGAAACTCAGCCAAAATTCCAATGAGAAACAGATAAATACCTTGGCATCTGGCCAGCAAGTGTGCAGCTTGGGTTCATCTGCAGAGAACTGATGATACAAATCTTCAAGTGCAAATCCCTTTTCAATTAGTAATAAACTAGGAAAGTTATATTTACGGGGGGGAAAAAAAATACAAGTTTTCTCTTGCAAACACCATTTGCCACAGCACAGATGGGACCACAGAGTACAAGTGCCAAGTGCACAGAGCAGCTCTCAGGTGCATGGAGAGAGTCACCAGCAGCAAAGGTTGAGAACATGAAGGTAACAAGCCAGGAAAAAAAACCTCAAAGCATATTGTAAAGACTGGTTTGCTTCACCCAGCCATTACAGCCAGCCTGTCAGAATACTCACACCAGAAGATGCAGCAGTAAGCAACTTCCATCCACTTTTCTTCTTAAAATACACCTATACAATATAACCTTAATTAATAAGAGCTTACCTACTACCTCTTAGTAAGAAGTCTTTCAGAGTTCACTGCAGCAGCTGGCTAAATTGAATTCCTTCTTTATTAGCCCCAGATGAGTTCAATATTGCTCAGATGCTCCCCCCCTTTCATTGCAGCAAGGTAGGCTTCAGCCCTGAGCAGGTTCAGCTGTGCTCATCCTTATCTCCTCTGAGGACAATAGAAGTCTTTGTAGCAGCTGCCCTGCATGAAGAATTAGGACAGAGGCTCAGCCTCAAAAATCTTTTGGATGCAACAGTACAATTTGGGAAAATAACTGCTCCCAACCACAACTAAAGTTGAAATTATACTGAATGTGAGTAGAATGAGCAAGGGACACAAAATTGTATTTCAGCTGTCTCTGCTTAATTGTTCCCACCACCACCCAGAGAAGAGGCAGGGAGCAGCAGAGCAGGTTGCCCTGGCCCTGCAGTTTTGAGGGGTTGGAAGGATCCTGGGCTGCTCTGTGTGGATCACCAGCCCAAAGAAACCCACACTCATCACTTGGTGCTTGAGGCTGCTTTGTGTTTTTAACCTAAGTTCTGGAAAACAAACACAGAGATTTCTGATATGCCTTAGATAAAGCAATCATTGTTTTTACCACAGCCCCTTCTGTTCAAATCAAGGGTGGTTAATCTTCCCAAAGCAGGCATACCTAATCTTTCCACTCTCTCCAAGGGAGTGCATCATCATGGCCCAATTATTCCTGCAGAAGATAGCTGGGATAATTCTATCAGGATGGTTTGCTCTGAAAAACACGTAACTATCACAAAAGCAGGAAACTTTCGGTATCGCTTTGAATCTTCTTCTGTTAAGAAAATTAATATCAAATATTTTCTTGTTGATCAGCTTGATGAGCTCTTGTTTGTTGTCCTGTTCTGTTCCTAGCTGGCTAAATGCAGAAGTGCATTGGGAGGCCTGGGAGTTGTAGGTCATGGATTTCATTTCAACAGGGCAGGTTGCTGCTTTAGTTTACATTTCCTGACTTTTACTTTGAATTCCCCAGATAAACAAGAGTAAATCTCATTTAATTTCTTGAAGTAAAATGAAGAGAAAAGAAAAGAGCAATCCGTGCTGTTCACCTCCACACTTTTCCACCACTCTAAATGTTCTAACATAAGGATGGGATCCAATCTCACTGGTGTGTCCTGGGTAAACAAGGTGTTGTCCCCTGACAGGCTGTCTGCTTGGCCAGACAGATTTACTAGACCTCAGCAGAGCTGTGACTAACTCTGCTAGGAAATGTTTGAAAGATTTTCATGTTGCAGTGAGTAAACTTAGGATTATAGCAGGGGAGTTTCTCTGTTCTGACTATAACTAGGTGTGTTGCAAAAAATCCAGTAAGTGCCACAAATAGACACTCTTCACAAGTCACATAACCCCAGTTGAACTTCTCTGATGTTAATGAAACTGCCTCCTGGACAAACTAGAAAGTTTGACAGAAACCTGGCCAATTTCCAAACAGTATCAGGGTATTTTAAAGATAAATTTTGCTGTTTCCAATCCAGCAGCATAACCTTCTGTGAGAGATTCAGCTCCACAGCTCATGTCCAGGGACCGACAGGGTAAGCTTCCTGCCCAAGAAACATGAATGTTCATTTTACCCAGCTTCTGAACACTGAATGACCACAGAGTTCACTGAAATGTATTTCTTCTTATAACTATGTAACAGTTTAAGGGGGAAGAAAAAGAAGAAGGAACCTAATGCTGTCACTTTGGAAAGCATTTACTGTAATCAACCTTACAATGCTTTTTGTTATACAATACAAAGAATGTTTAATCTCTCTTGGCTGGAACGTCCCCTCCAGGGTTTTACTGCTTAAAACAGGAGCTTTTGCTTTGACTGTGGCAAAAACAGTGTCAATCCCCCTTGGGAGGCACCACTTTTACCCTGGATTCTTTTGGGAAGTTCAGAAGAATTAATGACTTCATGAGATGTGGGGAAAAAAAGAGGATTCCTTTTGAAGAGGGATCATATACTTCCTATATGTTTTGCTTCCCATGAATAGATCCAGCTCTAAAGTGTGTTTCATTTCACTGTCACAAATCCTTGAAGAGTTTCTGGTCTGAATGGTTAAAAAAATAAAAATAAAAATAAATATAAGCTTAAGTTTCCATAACACTCGTTCTTCATAAAATTTCCCCAAACACTTTCTTAATGCACAGGCTCAAGGTATTCCAGGTAGGAAGGGAAAAGGCAACAGAGGTCTTGGAGCAGAGCCACTAGTGCTCAAAAGTGCTGAGCTGTTTGTAGAACTGAAACTTCAGCTTTTTCTTCTTCTTTTCATGTTGGTTTAAAGGGAAAAGAAACAGTCTGCACATAATGAGCTCTGGCCTGAATATTTTCTAAAGCTCAGGCCAAATTTAACCTCTGAGTTTTGGAAAAGGTTATTAGAAAGTTACAGTGCAAGAAATTCCTCTGTACTTCTACATTTTTCCAGGCCTACAGACTGACAGATGGAAACTTCCCAAAAGGATTTTGTTTTGTTCCCAAGGAGCCAAAGAAGCAATTTCCATCTGGGTGACTTCATTAAACTGGGGAAGTAAGGAGCAAACAAGAAGTGTACCTCCCAATTGAGGTGAGCAAAGGGGAAGCACCACATATACATACACCAGTGTGTAAGTCCTGCACCAGGAACCACAGATACCTCTTCTGTTCACAGAAGTTCCATGAAACAATATAAATTACTTCCTCTTGTTAGATTATTTTCTCTATTCCCTACAGCATCAGTCTGCAAACTTAGGAGGACATGTCAGATGAACATCCAGACTGAATCTTTGTATTTAGCTGAAGCCAAACAAGGATCACCTTGTATTTTCATAAAATACATTAAAAGGATATCACAGGTAGAAGAGTGTGTGGAGTTGCATTAACAGCCAACTACCCACTGCAAAGATGTGTCACTGGGACCTAACCCTTCATCCTGTGTGAGGCCTTGGCAGAGACAACAGAGCTTTGGTTATGGTTTGGCTTTCACAGATAAAGTTCTTCTCCTTGCCAATGAATGAAAATATTCATATTTTTTCAATTTTTTTTCATTGCTTGGAGACAAATATTTATTTTATAATACCTAGATGTAACTGCTATCTTAACATCTGCTGTTACTTAACTTAAATGTTCCCAGAATAGATTGCCAGTAACAGAGTCCCCAGGACTATATTTCAGTAGCAACTAGAAACCAGTAGAAACTGTGCACGTCTTTTGCTAGATATATTTAGCAATTGCTGAAATATAAAATTAAAGGGTCACATTATCTCTGCAGCTTTCTCAGCTGTTTATTGTGCAACTCCCTCAGTGGACCCTAACTCCAGTGCAAGGTGATGAGCCTTGCACCCTGAGTTGACAAGGCTGTGTTTAGGGATGGGTTAGGAATAAATGCCTTGTTATTCCAAATGGATAGAAATGCAAATACTGCAGTCAAATAAAAAATCTTACTAAAAATCTGTGAGGTTTCCAAAGGAATCCAAAGACTTACATGTCTGGCTTTGCTGACACTCTATTTAGGCTGAGACTCATAACCCCTTTGGTGCCTCTAACTGTCCAGACCAAGGTTGGTGTGCTGTCACCACTGGCTGGGATGGCAGTTGTCCACTTGTGCACCTCCTGGTGAGGTTAGTGGGGAGGGACCTAACAGGTCCTGTAGAAGGACTTCATCTTCACAAGACTATCCTGCAGGCCAGAGAGAAACTGTGCCACTTGTCCTCCTTGTGTGGGCAAGTCCTGTACTGTGCACAGCCACAAACCACAGCAAACACTTCTGCATGTGTCACTTACAGGGTGCCAAAGCCAAGTATGCAATTTGTTATCAGTGTACAAATGAAAAAAAGTTAATAAATTTGGTTAAAAAGAAATCCCCTATGCTGGCTAGTTTCTTATTCAGTATTTTGATCAGCCCTGACTGAGACTTTTATGGATTAAAAGGGGAAGAAGTAGGCATAACAAAGACTGTGTTGGTAAAGCTCTCATTTCTCTGGTAGGTGCTAGATAGTAAATTATTCATCTTGAAGAAGGTTCATGGGGCTGGAGATCTTTGCAGTCTGCTAGAGATGCTTCTTAGTCATGTGTTAGATATAAATGCAGAAGGTAGGTCACATTTATGCTGCTGCTCTGTCTGTAACCTTCCAGATGATGGATAATTACTCATAAATGTGTCCTACAGATGCTCCAGGGATCCATCTGCACACATCTGATTGCAAGTAGATGGTTCTGGATGTGTTCCGAAGAGACCAGGGCTGTGTGAAGAAGAATGGTGGAGTTAAGGGATGCTTAGCAATTCAATTTTACAGTCTCTGAATAGAAAAGAATAAAGCAGTGATAATAAGGCTATTGATACAGTGACAGTTCCTTTGGAAAACAAACAACTGTACAGCTATGGAAAAGCAGGGGGTTGGCTAAGTGGGGGCAGCCAGCCCACCCCTCAGTCCCAAGACAGCATCAACTATGACCACAGTGGGCCTGAGACACCTGTCCAACAAAATTCCACCATCCCCCTAATGATATATCCCAAGGCTCCACTGTCTTTTTACCAGAAGATGTACTTTTCTTTACACCCATCTTCAGGCTGCTTTGCTACAAAAGAAGTCCACTCGTTTTTGTCTCTCCCCTCTGGCAGTGGTGACCCCTCTGATTCCTTCTGAGACGCTCCTGGGGGTGGTGTGGCAGACACAGGCTGGAGCCTCCTCAGCAGATGGGCCAGCCTGGAGAGCCTGCTGAGAGTGCAGGGAGCTGGAGTGGGGAGGTGAGATCCATAAGGTACGTGGAGGTGGGAGCAGAGCAAGTGTGATCTTCTATTTTGACTGACTGGAGACAACCAGAGAAATAAATGATCCCTCAAATTATCCACGATGAGTTAGGGCACTATGCTTCTTTCTTTGAAATTAATACTGAGGCTTGCAATTAATTTAGCTCAGAGAGATTTCTGCTCTGCAATTTTCTGGAGAAGGAAATCTCCATAGCTGAGACAGAGCACATAAGTGGGCTGCCAGATGTGGTGAAACTACAGGGAGCCAGCACAGGGAAATAAGAACCATCTCATGTAGGACTTAGAAATGGAATAAACAAGTTATTTTTACAAGCTGGAATTGAACATATAACTCAAGGGATGAGGAAAATGCAGCGAGTAACAGCATTTGCAGCTCAGCATATTCTATTGCTATTAAAAAAAAAAAAAATAAAGCAATGAAAGCAGATAGGAATAGCACAACTGAAGTACCTCAGAGTTTTTTTTAACCACAAGAGAAGTATTTTGAGAAGACAGCACTGTGGTACCTAGTTCTGTACTCTGCCTTCTGCACACTCCACAGTAATGGGAGATGTGACCCTGTAATCTGCTGCAGAAGTGCTGGTCATTTTGTGCTGCCATTAAGATGCAGAATGAAAGCTGCTCTTGCTCTCTCATGGACCCTTATACATTTATTTTTTTTCTTTGGAGTTTTGGACAATCCATACTAACAGTCAATTGGACTGGAGCTTTTCTTCATCCCTCAGGATGGAAAAATTGGACTGATTCTTCTGAGAAGTAAGAAAGCCAGGTATATAATTATCATAAAGTTGATTTGCAAAGTAGTGGTTGACTCAGCCCTCTTCTTTCACTTTTCAGCTCACACTAAGTCCCTGAATCTGTTGCAGCTTATCCCAGTGCATGGAACAGCACATCATTCAACATTATTAAGCACGGCCAAAAAGGTTCTTAATATTAAAAATAAGCAGCAATAAGTGAATGATCACTTGAGAAAGCATTTCTTCACTTGTGTTTTATCATCTGCAACAGAAAATTTTGCAATGAACCACAGCTCATTGTCACTTGGAATAGTTTTGATGTTGTTTCTGTTGTACTTTTCCACTACAGCAAAATTACTGGTTTTACCCCTGAAGTATCTAAACAGCTCAAGCCAGGAGATCAGACCTTCTGCAGGCATAAAGTCCTGTATCTACACCAATTTTAATACATCCAGCATACTAATCTGATTCCTTGGTCATACTTGTAGGAATAACTTTCTGCAATACATAAATAGCTCCTCATGGACACTGGATGGCCAGTGTGCTGGAGAGTGACAGTCAGGAGCATGCACAGCTTGTCACTGATGTGTATGAAGTAGCTGTGGGTACAAAAGAAGACATGAAGTAGGATCTTGGCAGGGGGCACTGGCATTTGGCTCTTAATTACAAACTTAGAGAATAATTTGGGGGTTTCCAGCCCCGTGTCAAGAAATATTTCATTTGCTTTTCAATGCATGGAAGACTTTCAAATGAGCACACACCACTCTGAGAAGACCCAAACCTTTCTCCACAGATTAGACCTTTGTGAAAACTAACCTGTAAGGTCAGAACCAGAGCACTGGGCTAACTGGGTCCACTCTGAGCCCTCTGAAGGACTCCTCAATGTCAAGCCTTTGGAAGTTTCTTCTCCTATTAAGCAGAGGCAGAAGCTGAACTCTTGTACCTGCTCCCAGACACTTGTTGGCAACTGAAAAAGACTATTCCAAAAATAAGACAAGATGTCTTTAAGCCTCACATGCACTTGCTTTTCATATTCATTCCATCAGTTATTCCACTTGCCTGTAATGGCTTTGGACTCTTTTATCTTTCTCTCAGTAGATTTCTCTGATGCTTTGCATTTAAATTCACCTTGCCTTCATCAAAGCACAGTCGACCTGTGAGCAATACATAAGCCAGACACAAACAAACATGCTGTTGTTTTCTTGGCTTTCTCTGCAGTCCCAAGCAAAGGATGTTTCTACATCCCTTTGAGAAAGACATCCCACTCTGCCCACGTTGAAAACAAACGGGTAAGATTGCACCAGCCACCTACTCCTCAGTCTGAGAAACAAGAGGAAAATCCCACCTAGCCATAAATATTTGTCACAATGATAGTTCTGAAAATAAAGTAGGCTGAAATGTTCCCTATCAGGCCAGGCTGCAGTTCCCAACTTTCTTACACCAATTATTGCCTATTTGGCATGCTTCATGCTCTCTTCATTAATGGGATGAAAGGTTTTATAGGGTAATAACCTAGTTCCAGTGAGCAAGTGCATTTATGGCACCAAAGGCCAAGTCATTTGTCCTTGAAGAAGCAGCCTTGAGGCTGTAGTGATTGGCACTGGTCTAAGATGGATAAATCACAACAGCAACATTTCTGTCCTGTAGAACATGGATCCATCACTGTGGCCACAGGAGTTCTCACTGCAGGAAGGCTGGGAGAGCAGAGATCACCTTGGTGGTGACACTGTTATGGGAAAAAGCAGGAGAACAGCAATTGACTTCACTCAAGTACTGAAGATGCTGTAGTTAGAGCTACTGCCATGTTAAATAGTCCCCAATGTTTTCCTCAGCCGAATCAAGGTTTGGTTTAAAATTTGCAACTTGAAATTGTGTTCATTACATTATTACCAGAACTTCTTGCTTCTCTGCCTCTTCAGGCAGTAGGCAGATGGCAATTGTTTTGTAAAACATTTCTCAGCTGAACAGCAATGACACATATTTTTCTCACCTCAGAAAATCCCAAAGCACATTACAAACTATCCAGACTAAAAGGGCAGATGAGTTTTCCTGGGCTTGGGTTGGAGCCATATAATAGCCCCTCTCATCTGGGATGAGAGTCTCTTGGCTAATGGACAACGATCATACCTGGCTTCCACCCCAGCTCTCCAATGCTATAATCTCCATTATTTCTGGCCATGTGGGACAGTGACTGCACATCAGGTTCTTGCTGCAGGTGCTTTTTCATTCACACAATCCATACAGAGAGATCTACCAGGAAAGGAAAAAAATCCACACGGACCAAATATTATGACACAGCAGCAACAACGTATCACATTGTAGACTCCTAATCTATGTGCTGTATAAAAATGTGGCATTCAAACACCATGATGAAGAAACTGTTGACTTTACTGGCAAGTATTGTAAGAAAGAAGCTGGCAAGTTTGTAGTAAGGTCTCTAGAAGGGTCTGTACTTGAGCAGGTAAAATCAAATGGGCAGTACAGACAATATCTGATTTAAACTGAGACTCTGGGTTGAAATTAGAGCTCTAGACCAGCGATTTCCTCATCAGATGACAAGCTCTTAACGTGTGAGCATGTACTACAGAAAGCAAAGATTTTTACCCAAATCAGTGAGCATAATACAGTTTGAATTATGCCTGTAAGAGAAAGTCTTTGGTTTCTTTCACCTCTGTAATCAATGCTAATTCAACCAAGGTGTAAACGAGTTAGTATTGGTCCCAAGAATTCTCAGAGCTCTAGTGTCCTTCCCTGAAAGGCATCCCCTCCGGCAGCCTGTGATATGCAGAGGGGCATCCTCCCCTCAGCACAAACAGCCTTTGAAGCTCCTTTTAGACAACCTTACAGAGTCTAGATGAAAAATCTGTGTTCCGATTATGGAAGACAGGTTGATAACTTGCAGAGCATTTCTTTTCAGAGGAGAGTCAGAGCTACAGCAAAACGGCTGAAGGAAGGAGGGATGCACAACGGAGACACACAAAATGTTTCTGCTCCAGGGCAATGCTGAAGGACAACATCTACAGCCAGCTCAGCAAAGGAAGAGATGTGAATAGCCTGTGGATTTCCCTGGCAGAAGATCTGGGAGATATAAAGTCATTCTGCACGTGGGCACTGGGGATTGCACAGCTGCCTCAGGTGGGCTGGATACCAACCTACTGAGGCACTGGTGAGATGAGGCAGTAGTTACTGACATACATACTTTTTCAGTTTTCTAGGTTGCAATAATTTTGTGCAGACACCACTGTCTAACTGAAAACTTCTGCTTGAAAAGTCTTCTTTAGCATCTCACTGACATAGTCAAAGACATTTGGGAGCAAGTTATTTCCCATAGCTATACACCAGCAAACACTCATTTCCATGCCACCTACAGATATATATATCTTTTTGTTCTAATATTGAGAAAAAATACTTGCATTCTTTCACTACAAGCAATCTTTGGCTTGAATTTTTAGCTGGTCAAATAATGTTGAAGAAAATATATTAGAGTTTCTGTCTGCACTGCTGGGATCATGCAGGCAAGCAAACTCTATTACAGCCACAGTTTCATCAAAGGAAATCTAAATCTCCTCATTAAATCTTGGTTGTTGTTATTTTCAAGAAGAAATAGTCTGCACTGCAGGCAAAATTATGGAGAAATGTGCAAATGAGTGGTGAAGGATGGCAGAGGGAGGCTGGGTGCTCCAATACTGGACATTTATACACAATCTAGTATCTCTCCATCTTACCTTAAAAAAAAACCCAAAGGAAAAAAACTCCACATGTACTTTTTCCTCCTGTATATGGGCAGCATCTGTCTGGAAAGCCATCGTTTGATGAGTACATATGCCAAAACTCACCTTTACAGAAAAGGGTCCAAAATTTGAATGGCTATATTAAAACTAAAGCAATTAAGAGTATACTCCAGTGAAGAAGGCACTGAACCCCAATCTGTGTATTCATTTTTAATTATTCTTTGCATCTAACACCCAAGTAACGTGTAAATCCTACATGATTTGAGATGCAATGCTTAAACAGAGCCCTCATTGCTCTTTCTATCCCTTTTACAAGTTTGCCATCTGTTCAAATGAATATAAAATTACTCCTGCTTTCCTACTGTCTTACCTGTTTTGGGATGAAGTACAAGATGATGGCCTCTGACATAAGGATAAGTATGACTACCTTCAACATTTTAATTCTTTTCTTAGAATATTATATTGTGGACAATGCAGTTTGAAAGGAGTTTAAAAGATTTCCAGTGATTATGTTTAAACTACTTAGAAGTAATCTAAACAGTTGGTAAAATTCGATTGGAAGCTAAATATGTTTGTTATCTTAAACTGGATATTAAATTTGTTTTTTTGTACCTCAAATCCAAGAAACTGTCTAGTTTCTCTTAAGAAATGTTAATAAGACCTTTTTCCTGCTGCATTTCAAATGGAAGATAGGCAGTATAAACAAACCTGCAGTCTGATTTCTTTGTTCTGCTGGGATATCCATCTATGCTCCACCTGGTCAGGGATACTTTTGTTTACATATTCTGCATTAAGTTGCTCAGCAAACCTCAAATTAACTCATGCCAGGATCCACAGCTCTGGGTGTTCAATGGACAGTGAGAGCTTTGCCCTGGCACTGACTCCCCTTGCTCTAATCCAGCTGGGAGATACTTCCTCAAATATCAGTAATAGGCGAGTTCAAGATTTAGGAGACTAGTGAATCATACTGAAGGACTTTTTTATAATTATGTTGACAATACTGCAGGCTAGAGTTTCATCTCAGTTCAGGTCATATGAACCAAACTCTGACTCCCTTCACTGGAGGCTCTCACCTCTGCTCAGGAGTTGGGACCACTGCCTAGCCAGGCTGGAAGGAACAAACCTGCAGCAGCTGGGTGCAGCATTTGTGCAGTGTTTCTGTCTTCAACTTTTGATATGCTGCAAAAAAAGGTGAAGCTGTGATCAGTTAGGCCTTACTGAAAGCTCCCTTCAAAGCCAGATTTTTATTTATTCTGAACTATTTTAAAGAGCTCCTCAAAAAAAGCTGAAGTCCCCATCATACCTACACAGGCTCAACTTCCAAATGTTTAGCTGTGTGTATAACAGAAGGCACAACTGTCATTATTCCTTTAATCCTTAAAATAAACTACCAGGAAAGCATTAATGGTTTTGCAAAGTAAGTTTGATTTGAGTTTTTTTGGTTGCTTTTTTTCTGAGAGCAGACTGAATTGAGTACAAAAAAGGAGGCAAGTTAAAAGATACAATCTGTAAAAAACTAGTGTTCCAAGGAGCAAGTGCATGCACCTAGGAAATCTTTGTTGATTGTTGCTAATATCTATGATAATTAAGCTAAAAATACACACAAAGCAATAGAATTTGCAGAGATTACTCTATTGTCTTAAGCCAATAATGAAGCAAGGAACAATTAAATTAATCCCATGACTCTCATTTCAATAATATAGCAGCAACAACTGTTAATCTATAGCACTCACTTTAGATTACAAACCTAACACCAAATAGGCAATTTCATTAGAGAGAATATAGCTGAGAGAGAAATGCTGGCAGGGAAAAAAGTCATCCCCATTGAAATCAAACCACCCTGAGAATTTCTTGCTGCTCTCTACCCAGAAGCATAATCAGGGAAGAGTTCTCACAGATCCCAGGTACACCTGCAGGAAGCCTTCAGTGTCCAAGCAATTCCTTTTTATTTTACCCAAAGGCTACCAGGATGCAACTGGCTAGGCCAGCTCACAAGGTGCCTCGGGCAGTCAGGGTGCCTGAACACAGGAATCATCGGGAAGGAGCAGCTGAGAGGGAGGGGAGTGATTTCACCCTGAACCAGAGCCCAAGGAACCACCCTGACATTGCTGAGAGGCCCCAACACACAAGACACATGTGTGTCCCTAAGGACAGGAGGAGCTGAATGAGCAGATGGGGAACGTTTTTTTCCCCTCTTTTTATTCTTGTCCCTGAAATCAACATAAGATCTACAAGCCAACCAAACTCACCCACAGATACCAGCACTGCTTGGCAGAGACAGTTCTCTTTTAAAATTAGATCCTTTCAGACATTTGCACAAATCCATAGATATCACAGGGCCTGTAGAGCTGGAGACAATAACATCCACAGAGCAATGCTGTAGGAGAAGGAAGGAAAGGCTTCCACCATCCCTGCTGGCAGCTGTATGGAGCTTATGGGAGTAAGAACTTTCTGTTCTCACTGAAAGTAGCAAGCAGGAATATAAATACTCACATGGAACGTATTTACTGAAGGACTGAGTGCCATACTAGCAGCCATTTCTTTTACAGTAGGACCATACTTCACAGGTACTAGCAACTTTCTGAAATAAAATCAGAGAATAATTCAGGTGAGAAGGAACCTCTGAAAGTCTCTAGACCAGACTCCTGCTCAAAGCAGGGACAACTTCAATGCTAAAGGAGGTTGCTGAGGGCCTTGGCCAGCTCAGATCTAATAAATTTCAAGGATGGAGAGCCCAACGTCTCTCCAGGGAATCTGTTCCTGTGCTGCATAACTCTTATTTCTCTCTGTTTGAAGGACGGAATTTCCCTTGCTGCAATGCATGCCTACTGCCTCACCTATTTGCAGCCTGCTACTGCAGAGCCTGGCTCCATGCTCTGTACAACCCCCTGTCACTAGTGCAAGACTCCAGGCTAAACAAACCCTGCACTCTTAGCCTCTCCTGATACACCACGTGCTGCAGTCTCCTGAATATCCCTTTGACCCTCTGCTGGACTTGCTCCCACTTCTTGCCCTCTCCCTGCCACAGTTTTCCAATTGTGAATGTATCCTCACAAGTGCTGAGCTGGGGGACATCAACAAGAGTTTTGACTGACTCATTAGCATTGGAATGGAGTTGTTTTAACATTACTTGACTGAAAAGGAAGGGAGATTTAGTTGCTGCTCCAGAGGGGGGGCTTGAAATCTATAACCAGTATCCCTGTTTAAAATTCTGTTAGCAAAATTTATGGCACACACTGGCGTCACATTTTTCCTTGAGTAAGAATATTTCTTTCAGCCATTCATTTTGCATTTCACAAGACACTTCTGCAGATGCAGTGAGCTATATCACTATTTCTGCTTATATAGCATCCTGAGATCTAGACACTTCAAAACCTGCCTGTATTGTGATGACTGTATAGAATATCTCAATGAAAGTCTACTGCTGCATTCTTGATAATTCATTTATACACAACTGGAAATACTCATTGCAACATTTGCAAAGGCTGCTCCAAGCCATGGGGTGGGTGTTGACAAAAGCTAACTTCCTGTGGCTAGATTCTTGGAAGAATTTATCCTACACATGGGATCTCCTTTATCACAACAGTTTTGCACAATATGGTTTCTCCCTAATGATATTTCCATTTCCCTGCCCCCCACCCCTTGTTGCAATTATATATGCTTTATACAAGTACATCCTGACTGTGCTGCTTTAATTTTGTTATAATGCTCAGAGAATAATCAGTTCTGTGTCTTCGAAAGAAGAACAAATGTATGCATGCAAAAATTAAATATTTACTTTCCAAAGAGCCATAATTAATTGTTGTGCGTGCTTTTCTTCATTATGGATGGAAAATTAAATGCACTCTGTATAATAATTCTGCTGGTATAATAAAGGATTATGTATGACAAGGGGAAAATGACCCAGTTCAGTAAGAAAAAACCACAAACCCTTCTCATGGAATTTTAGCTCATATTGCAATAATCTCTGGTCTTACCAAATACAAGTTAGGACCCACATATGTTGTCAGAGTAGCATTAATTGATGCAAAGTTAAAAACAAATCAAATTTAACAAAAGAATGCACACACAGGGAAGAGAACAACTGTGAGGCAACATGCATTATGATAAAGTACTCAATGCCATATGCAGCAACAGTATTTTTATTTAAAGTCAGAACTCCCAGAGTACAAGCTGCATTCATGGTCCTGCTGTTTGCCTAAGCAGCCTGAAGGCTCCCCCGACCCCACGCATCTACCTGCTTACGCAAAGGTGTATAGGCACAAAACACATCTGTTCTCTTGCCTTGTGTGGCACCTCAGTGTTTAATAGTTCTGTTATCACTCCAGGCTGAATGTACCCACAAGACAATAACTGAATCCAAGTATAAAACCAGATGCAGTATCCCTGGTGGCAGCTGGGGAGCCCAGCAGGCAGAGCAGCACCAGGCTGTGTGAACAGTGCCTTCAGAGCACAGGCTTCTTGAGGCTGCAAACTCAGCTGCAGAGCAACCAGCCCGGGACCTGGGGAGAATCAAAGGCTCACCCAGAGATCATGAAGGAGACAAGACTTATTTACCAACAGGGAGACTGGGGCACAGAGTGATGTAGAAACTGCTAAGCAGCTGCTGAGCACATCCATCCGTGAAGTCCTGTAAGAACAAAACTCTTTTCCCAATGCTAATGGGAGCTGGTGTAAGCATATTCTTTCCTCTCTTTATTTTATACTAATCCAAATGTTCTTTTTAAAGCAATTAATGCCACCTTCCAGATCTTAATGGTGTTATGCAGAGCTAGAGAGCCAGATTCTGCCTGCAGCTGCCCTTCTCTGGCTGCCATGCAGCAGGCAGGAGCACAGCCCACTCCAGATTACTGCCTGCTCCAGGTTATACTGCCTAGGGCATCCCACCATCAAGTGAAGGAGCTTCCTAAAACAACTTTAGCACATGGGATTGGGGTTTATGCCCAACTGCTCAGACAAGAAGTGTGTTTCTAGACATGATCACAGTCATGAACCACAGAGCTGTCTGGGAATCTTGCCTTGATAATCCTTGTCCAGTCACTGAGTTATGGACTGCACAGTGGCTCTGTGCCATATGCACAGGGAGCCTTTCCAGGAGCAGGGAACAGCCACACCATGAGGTTTTGTTCCTTGGACAAACACCTGGCAACACTTTTCCAGCACCACATCATCTGCCTTGATCTTACAGAATTAAGATGTCCCATGTCCTCCTTACTTTTCACTGCCCAGCTCTGGATTTGGTTTCCTTAAAGTTTGAAAGAGAGCACATGAGAAGGCTCTTTAAACTGTTACAGGCTAGCTCATAAGTGGAAGTTAGACCCTCCTCATATGCACTGCAGCAATGATTTCCTGGAAGAACAGGCAAATTTTGAAAATTAGGCATAAGACAAATAATTGAAGGGCTGTTGTTTCACTAAAGAACTGCCTGTGCCTAGATAGCCCATAAAACCAAATCTGACATTGTCTGTGCTCATGTCACTTTGGTCCTGAACAGATACAAACCTGCAAACACAGGACAGTGTGGAACAGTAATCTTCCCTCTTCCAGACTGAATAGAAAGCACCTCTTTTTGGTTGATGTGTTTGACAATGAGCAGTAGATACTTTCAAATTGCCTTTCTGTCCAGTACCTTTCACCAGACGGTTTATTTCTGACTCTTGGTCCTGCAGAGTAGAGCTATTCTGAAAGAACTGAGCTGCTCACTCACTTTCTCATACATCATCTCCAGAAGCACCATGACTGTCCCAGAACACTTCTATTATCTGGCTGTCAGTGATAAAATGAAGAACAGAAAGAATATGTTATGTTCAGTAAATTACCTTTTACTGAAAGGGTAAGGAACGGTCTGAATAGTGTGTTGAACAGCATGGTAAGTTTTCCACATCAGGATAATTCTCCCTCAAGGCTTTCATGTAAGAAGAAAACAGAAAGATAGCACCAGATCTGAAAGCCTTAATCTGTAGAATAATTGTAATAAGACTAGATATTGGATTACATTCAAGACACAGCATCTTTTGATTTCCTAGTAAACAACTACTGGTACAACCAACACACTGATGGTGACTGGACTATCTTTTCAATAGTGATTTCACCCTCATCTTAGGGGCACTACCATCAGGCTTAAATTCCTTTGCAGCAGACAGATGTAACTGTGTGACGCATTTACACAGCCTCTTCATCTCCACGTGTTGTTTTGAGACTGCAGACTGTATGTGGAGGTGGGCAGTGCTGCCAAAGGGATGCATCCTGATTCCTCTTGGACAACAGAGCCCACTTGGCTGTTACACACAGCCCTGTGTGTGCAGATGTGAGTTATCCAATGTCTGTACAGCAGCTGAGTCTGCCAGGAAAGCTGCTCATATTAGTTAGAATTAAAATTAGCAGATAGTTGAATTTCTTTAGGAAGCCCTTAAAATCCTATTTGTGTTATGGTGAGATAGAGAGTGGCCTGACACCCAACGAGAGAGCTGCTTCGTTTCAGACAAGCCCAATCCTAGAAATACCTTCAAACCTCAGGCCTTTGGAAACACATAATAACAGTATATATTCCAAGTATGCAGAGGGATTTAAACAGCTTATTCAGGAATGGACATTAAACATTGCATCTCAGTGCTAACACTCCCTGAGGGAAGAGTAAGTAGGAGTTAGGATTTAACCTTTTGGGATGACAGTATGTGGCATATGTTTAAGATAATTAGTGGAATAGCTGAGTGAAAAACTGTCTTAAAAATAAAACTGATTCACCAAAGAGGCATTCAGACTCAGCTTCACATACTATGAACAATTGTTCCTATAACATGCAACTGTTAGTGGTCACTACAACAAAAATCAGGTCCGATGCCTCTAACTATAAAAAAAAATTCATCATCAGTGACACTGTAGGAAATAGTCATGACATCTCATAAGTACAGCTGTCACACTGAGCTGTTCTGATTAAGAGCCATAGGGGTTTTTTCAGTAAAAACACATACTCCTCTCTAAGGAGTGATGATGAATGAGAACTGAAAGTCTAAGAGGGAAAAAAAAAAGGGGGGGTTATCATGTGAGCTTCATTCCTTGATGAGAACTTCATGTTTCTGTATATGTAAGAGATAGAGGCTACAGAGCCCTTACCCCACATGTCAAATGGACTTCCCTGGAGATCAGCAGCCAGCTCACTGTTGTGTTGTCCTTCAGCCATGGATGAACATCTACCTCCTCCTTTAGGCTGGAAAGCAGCTAAGCAGCTTAGTGCTGTAACATTAATGGTATGTTCTTAAGCTTAGGAGATAGTGCTTTATGTCCTACAGATTTTTAGCAATTTGAGCAATCCTTCTGTTCTTTTCAAGGCTGCTTTAAAACACCTATAAAATAAGCTGAGTTACTTAAAGCTACCCTGATGTTTAAACTTACAGTTGAACTTTCCAAAATAGATTTTATGGTCCTTCAGAGTCAGATGCTTAACACAGTTGTTTTATGTTTACTCAGCTTCCCCCATTTTTATTCTGGTTCATCAGCAATTTCTGGTAAAGTTTCCAGACCAAATCTGTGAATGTTCACTCTACCAAATTCCCTGAGGTCTGGGAAAGTACAAACTTCAGTGGAAACTTTCCCCATACCTAGGACACTGACAAAGCCCACCTGGATTCTCCAGCATCAAATGAGAATTGCCTCTGTGCCATCTTTTCCTTACCTTAGGCAGAAGGAGGGATCTCACTGTCCATCTATCACTCTGAATCTTATGGAAACCATACTTTTGAGCCCATCCCTCTATCAAACATCGTTGAAATCAGCTGACAGTAGCAGAAGTTATTTGGAGGGAGGAGGAATGATGGACAGACATACCAGACTCCAGACACACAAAGTCCAAATCTGTTCCTTGGACCTGAACTCTTAAAGGCCACTACTTGGGTATGGAAAGGGGTCTCCTGGGCTTTCACCTTATTTTCTTTAGGAAACAGCAAACGTGAGCTGGTTTGTAAAAGTTGTTGTTTACTGTTTGCTCCTCCAAATAAACTTTTGCTTCCTTCCTACACTGTGGTAATCAACCTCTGGCAAATAAAGTGGCTCCTGATCATCTCACCACAGGACTACTTGTTGTTGTTGTAACAATAAGTGCTGGAGCAGCAGGAGGGGTATCCAAACCGCTTGTTTCCAGCACATACAGCTCAGAGGAGGACACTGGAAAGATGGAAGGAGGGGGCAGGGAGAGAGGAAGTGGAGAGCATAGAGAAAGAAGAAGAGAAGAAAAAAGATTAACAGGTCTATTATTTCTCCTAGATATTCAGTTTCCCAGAGAGGACTGAAGCATGTTATCCCAGCTTCCTTCTGATAAATACAGCACTGTACAGGTGCAGGGATGCCAGGCTCCTCTCCTAGTGGAGGTAGCAGCACTAAATGTTGTTTCTCAAAGACCTGTAAGAATCTGTGGGACTGGTCATCCTAATGGCTGAAAAGCAGTCTCAACAACCAGAAAGGAGGTATTTCAAGTCCCATTACACTTTAGTTTTCCATCAAGCTTCCTGAAATATCCAACAGCAGTACGCAAAAGCTCGTTCCTCATAGGCAGAGCAGAACAAAGAGCACACAGACCTTTCAGAGACACAGGAGACAGTAGAGGGTAAGGAAGGCTTGGGAGGAAATGAAATAGCTGCTTTTCCTGCTGGAATTTTCTATCCTGTAATTTTACCTAGAGCAGAACTGTGCAAATTTGCAGTAATGACTGAGAGACCCATTGTGAGCTACTGAACCTTGTGAATTACAAAGTAATTGGAAAAACACAATGAAAACAAGGATGTGCACCATAAAGCATCCCTAGTTCATTTAATGGCATGGCTATAGGCCTGATTATTTACAAGAACACTTTGCAATATCCTGCCATACTTATGAGGGGATGCTTAGTGAAGGAAACAAACAAATGATGAAAGCCTAATAAAGAAGAGTTTCATTGTAAGCAAGACAGGCAGAATTGTTACAGCAGTAAAGATTATGTCTATGAAATGACATTTGGGGCTGTTGCACAAATCCTCACTTAGTCCTCTCTGTCTCAGGGAAGGCACCTCCTCCATGCACAGGTGGCACAAGGCAGGGCTGAAGCCCTTGCAGCAGTTACCTGCACAAACAAGGAGCCTTCCCTTCAGCCATGCTCATCCTCCTGCAATCCATCAGCATCCTTTTTCCCTTCCAGTCCTGGCAGCCTTTGCTCTCTTGCTGCATGGACCTAGTCTAGCACCAAATACAACACTGGACACTAGAAAAGACCATTAAGCTCAAATGCTGGCAGCCCCTCCATGGAGCTAATGGCAGGAGTGATGTTTCCAGCTGGGAGCAATCTGATGAGGTATTCTGTTATGGTTCAGCCCTGGGCAGAGTTACAGCCCAGTGCTCTCTGCCCCTAGGCTAGAGTGCAGAATGCAGGGAACGAATGTAAGGAGCTGGCAGGAACAACTCTGCTTCTGAGAGATGGGTGCTGTTGAGGATGCATGGTCCAAAATCATTCAGAGAAGACAAAATCCTCTAGCCATAACACTGACAGACCTCAAAATTAGTAGGGAGCTTGTGAATGCACAGCAACAGGCAGAGTTTGAGCCACCAGCTCCCTACTGAGCACCCTGGGGCTGCACAGTGCAGGTGGCACCACCAGGCACATCCTGAGTTCCCTGACAATCCTAAGATCCTTTTCAAAAACAGGAAAATATTGACCTTTGCTTTGTCATTTCTCTCTACTTCCAGCTGTGATACTGATACTTGCCCTTCACACACCCAGTAATAAATGAGGAACAAGTATCAGATGATAAAAATGTTTATCTTCCCCTCCTTTTTTTTCTTTCTGTGGATTTGTTACAGATGTGATGGTTAGTGATGGATGAGTTTAATCCTTCCCTTTTTCTAAGATCTGTTCGTTATTTACTGGTGTTCTTGAAGTTTGTTGATCTATATCTACAAAAGGAGTTTTGTAATATGTAATGTCTGCATTAATGGGATTTCAGACCTGTATAAATCATCCAACCCTGATACTCGTTGTTGAACACAAATTTCTGAGGCAGATAAGTACCCACAGCCCCTTTGAAAATCTTACATAGTGCTTTTTAACTCTCTTATTTTTTAAAAACCTGTATGAGGAACCCTCCCTTCTTTCTGTCCTCCCCCCCAAAAAAAAAACAACAAAAAACCCTGTGCATGCTTTTGGCACTCAAAGAAATTGAATCCTTCTAATGGTTTTGCTGTTTATTCCTTTCAGGTTGTATTTTAGCTGAGTGAATTTTAAATCTTTAGGTTATTTGTATTTGTGTTACATTGGTCAGAAAAGACAGACTGGCCTTACCCCTGCAGATGTCTGGCTCCTTGAGGGCGGGTTTTTGCTTTGAAATTATTAAAAACTCCCATAAGTCTATAACATTGAAGATGTGCTCATTTTTCCTGCTAAATTTTCCTTTTATTATAGGATTATAAATATAATAGGATTTTCAATGTTTGCTGAGTTAGAATACTTTCCCCAGCCTTATTTAATCAACACAACTAATATTTGGACACAACCTCGGTCCATATAAATCATCTGTGGCAGACAGTCACTCTCAACCCTGTTGTGCAAATATGGCAGGCTGACCTTTAAAATAACATTGCAGAAATCACATTTTACATTTATAGATGTCTGCTTCCCCTGAGGATCCCACAGCACCACAAGACACACCAACTGCCAGCTAGGAAGCCAGGATCTCTGGTGTGCAAGCTAACGGACTGCAGTGCCCTGCATGGTACAAGGGAGAGGGAAGATCTTGGCCATGGAAACCAGCATAACCCAAAAGATATCTCCAAACCTTTGATTCAGTTGAAGATTTCATTGGGTAAATTCCACTGAACTCATCTCTGTGAAGCACAGAAGGGATGAAGATAAAACAGAAGAGGTGAAAGCCCAAGCTGAGCACACTGGAGGAAAAAAACCACACTGCCCTGGTGGAGGAAGGAAAGAGAGTGAGGAGACAAATCTTTGAACATCAGCACAGCCACTAACCTTGGGTCAATGGGCTCAGCCCTCCTGAAAACAGACACTCAGCCATCCTCACAACAAAATGAGCTCTTCTAATGGCTGCAAGAGGAAGAGAGAAATCAGCTTGGCAGGTACACACAGCTATCCTACATGTCACATTGTCCCCTGAGAAATATTTTTGCATCCAGAAGTTTGCAGATTCTTTCTAAATGTGACCAAAAAAAGATATTCCCTCTTCCCACACATCTTACTTCAAAAAGAAATGAACTGAAATTGAGTGATAGGAGATTTGGTTTTCTTACCACATCAGGTTTGCCACCTGACTCACCAAGCGGCAATACATCTTGGATGAATGTTTGGGGAGGACCAGTTTCTGTCAGATGGAGAAAATTCTGGCTCAGGAGTCAGTGATACCTCTTTGGAAGCTCTTTTATCATTTAGCAAATAACTCATGTTTAAATAAGGTTTGACTGGGGACAACCTTGTAAATAACAAGTAAAGATCTCTTCTCATTTTTAGTTAAGCTTTTTGCCTTCTCAGAAAGTCCACTGAACATCCCAAGGCTCCTCATTTACATAGAGAAGACATTCCTCTGCATGCTGAGGCATAATGGATGCTGTAAGAGTAAGACAGCATCTTTCCCAGTCACCCACAGTGAGAGGTTACTGAGGACGCCCACACAACAGAAAGCAAATGAAGGGTTTCCATGTTTGTGTTGGAAGTGCATCTGAGGGAAAGCACAGTGAAAAGCTCTGATAAGGGCAGGCTCAGCTGGATTTCTGAAACAGCCAATCACTGATACAGTAAACACTCCTTTAGGAAGCCCCATGCAGCATGGGTTTTTTACAAAAGCACAAATGGAATTAATCTTCATTAAGATGTGAATATCTAATCCTACAAACAACAAATGTCACTTCATCCTTCTCTTTCAGGACTGATATTTTGATCCATAAGACCTTAAGCATGTTCCCATTCAAGCCAGTTAACCTGAATGTGCATGTTTCTGATGCTCCAGATGTTCCTGGAGCTCCTGATGGTCCAGAGCTCCTTATTACTCCTGGTGAACTAGTGCTAGTCCAGCCAGTCAAAGCCATGCAAAACACATCTGACAACACACTCACACAGATTAGGCCATAGCAGGTTCCAAACTGCTTAGAAGTCACCCAAGCCCTAGAAAAGAAATAATATTAGTAGTGCTGCCTGCTGGGTGCAATTTGGGAGAAATATATATCAACATCAAACATTAGCAATTTGATTTTGTCTGACAGGAAAATGTAGCCTTTGGAATGGAAGACTGTAAGAAAAAAACATGGCAAAGCAGGATACATCATGAAACTTCTCCCAGTACTGAAAATTGTTTAAGGGTTCTTACTTTCATAAATCTAGACCCTAGGACAAGCACAGTATTTTTGTATCCTGAGAGTACAGCATGGCTGTACAAGACAGGGACACACTTCTTAATAGAATGTCAGAGGCAGTAATGCATTGTTTTTCACCAAAGTAACATGAATACCATGTATCTTCACTACTCAATGGATATAAGGAGAAAATAAATTATTCAGGCCTTTCAAGCCACAGGAATGCATTTTTTTTCAACAAAGTAACATGAATACCATGTATCTTCACTACTCAATGGATATAAGGAGAAAATAAATTATTCAGGCCTTTCAAGCCACAATGGAAACATTCTTGGTCTTGAAAATGTTTGAATGTTTATACACAGGTAGAAGAACCACCAGGGTCAATATCTGTATATACACACATGTATAGAAACCTTTGCAAGATCTGGGTCTATTCTTCTCAGCTCTTATTAATTCATATAGATTAGGAGGCAGAGGGTATTTCTGACCCAGCAGCAAGAAGAAGTTTCTTAACTTTGACTGAATGAAGCACATACGTTTTTTGTGAGAAACAAACTTCATTTGGTAACTTCCACTTCATTGGTAACAACCACATGTAAATTTTTCAGTCCTGATGTTCATCTACGAGACTCCAGTAAGACTTCATGTTCTATGCTGAACTCCACAGAAGAAACAGAAATGACAATAACTCCCATTTTTTAAGATCAGACTCACTTTCAAGATACACAACTGAATAAAATGAAAGCTGCTTTCTTTTACCACCCAAGATGCTGCTGCATTTCAAAGAGGTGATAGCCAAATGCATATAGATGATAAGAAAGAACTGTTCAAGGAATTACTCTCAGCAATGACTAATATTTGATAATAACAGCCATGAAATGAAAGCAGCACTAAGTTTTATTAAATAATTTTCCACTGCCTCCACACTGAAGCATTAGCATGTGCAGCAGGGAGCTTAACTAAATTATCAGTGAAGAAAGTCCTGACAGGATCTATTGCAAAATGTATCAGCAGTAATGAAATTCCAAGTCCATTATTGCTCTTGGAGAAGCTGTCCTACAGCCATGGAAGGCTGTAAGGGGGGTAAGAAAGGCAATCCTAGTTAGCAGGCAATGACAACTGTAACTATCAACCTCCTCCACTTCATCCACCTTTCAGAATCCCTTGACCTTTACTTACTGTGCTTTGGTATGAGCAGATGACAAAGAGGGGACTGAAAGGCCAAGAGACTCTCAGCTGTGACTCACTGCCATCAACCCAGAACCCTTCCAATCCTCACTACACTTCAAGGCTTCCAGCACAGAGTTGTAAAGGCTCATTGCTTATTCAGCAGGTAGTCCCTCAGCAGAGGTAGACCTCACCAATTGAAAAGTGCTTCTCTAGCACACCACAGAAATGAAATATATGCAGCCTAAGTGCATGTATTTCACAGTCAAATCTACTTATTGCAGTTGTGAAGAACTACTGGTGGTCCTATGATACAGAGATCTTGGCATAGCCAGCTCTGACAGCATAACAAGCCACCAGCACGTGTCACAGCCCTTGGTGCTCAGCTCGGCTCACACAAACCCCAGAGACTACACTTCCCCTTTCCTATCAAGAAGGGAACTGTTCCTGAAGAACTTTCTCTGAGTAAAACACCTTTTGGTTTGGCCTCCACAGATACCATCACCCACAGACAAACATTTGGCCATTGTATCCTCACTAGGTATGGTCCTGTTGTCTTCTTTATACTCACTTGATTTTCAAAGCACAAAGGTCTAGGGACTCTAGCTTTATTTTCATGACGTGCTGCTTTGCTGGAGATTTTTCTTAAGGGCTTTTCCTCCTTTCTTCTCACACTTGGATGCTTGCTACGGGCATTTGAGAAAAGTGAAGCATGAAGCATAAAGAGGAGCAGCAGTGGCCAATCAGGCCAATATACATTTAAAGATACATTGTAGAGACATAAATGAGAGAAATGCAGACAATTAAGACATACATAATTGTGTACATAAGAGATTCAGCTAAAGTTTAAATTTAAAATGCACTGAAAAACCCCCACATCTGTTGCATGAAGTGGTTGGACTAGAATCCATTTTGTTCTCACAACTCTCGTCCCCTTTCTGTTGAATTATGAAGGGTTATTAATTATTGCTGCTGGCATGGTATTCTTGGCATGGTGCTGTGCTAAATAAACATGACACAGGAAATGCAAAGACAACATGTTTTATACTCCCACCTGCCTATACTTTCTCACCTCTTATACACGTCCCTCTGGGCTCCTTGCTCAATGCCAATGCTCACTGCAACAGGATGAGAATGTCATCCGTGTGTGACCAGCATAGCAGCTGAGTTATGAGAACTACAGGTGAACAGCTGAGATTCCCCTCAGTGCAGACAATTTTTTAAAAAATAAAAATAAAATGAAAAACAACACCTGGTGCAAACAATGTTGCCCCTTCACTTTTGTTCCTTCGTGTTGGGGCCGGTACTGTATCTCCTGATGCACTGTAAATCCCATTGTTTAGTCACCTCAGAGCTAATTATACATCTACTCCTTAGTTTCTTTGATCCATTATTTTTATGAGAAACTGAAATATTTCAGTCTAGCAAGATATTCAAATGAAGACACCTTGTTCACGAGCTATAATTATCAGCCTAGAGAGAAGATACCTGAGACAAGAAATCTGAACAAAAAATGAAAATCAAAACCAGATGCCATGTCTGAAAAGTGCTCGGCTACATTCACACTGAAAATCAAGTCTGACTTTCTTGCAACTAAACGCCAGGTAGACCACTTACAGGTACTGTGGATTTATCAGTCCCTAAATTAGCAAGTACAGTGTTCAGCCACAGGTTCTTAGACTTCATGTAGCAAACACTTGCTGGAACTTGCGGTCTGTTATTTAGAGGGTCAGACAAGACAGGACAATGACTTCTGGTTTTAAAACCTTTAAACACCATTAAAACCTTTTAACACCATTCCCTGCCCAAGCTTCCACCCTTACTGGAGCCTCAGCAATTGTTGCAATAAAAGAATTGCACTAAACCAAATTATTTTACCACCTTAAAAGAAAAATTTTAAATGGTCATTGGTCAGAGACACTACAAAATACACACAACATCAAACACAGGCATGCTTTGCTAAAATGTGAAATGCCAATTACTTTTTTTAGGTGCTCAGCTTAATCATGAATGCCTGCTCTTGGATCACTTTATATCATAGCAAATAAAGGAAAGGTGAGATGTGAACTCCAGACATTGCAGCTGCAGGAAATCACTGTCTCTGCATTGCTGGCATTCTTGCTCTTCCTACTTTCTACCTCCATGGATCTGAACTCTCAGTTCTCATTCTGATTAAGCTACGGGCATTTGAGAAAAGTGAAGCATGAAGCATAAAGAGGAGCAGCAGTGGCCAATCAGGCCAATATACATTTAAAGATACATTGTAGAGACATAAATGAGAGAAATGCAGACAATTAAGACATACATAATTGTGTACATAAGAGATTCAGCTAAAGTTTAAATTTAAAATGCACTGAAAAACCCCCACATCTGTTGCATGAAGTGGTTGGACTAGAATCCATTTTGTTCTCACAACTCTCGTCCCCTTTCTGTTGAATTATGAAGGGTTATTAATTATTGCTGCTGGCATGGTATTCTTGGCATGGTGCTGTGCTAAATAAACATGACACAGGAAATGCAAAGACAACATGTTTTATACTCCCACCTGCCTATACTTTCTCACCTCTTATACACGTCCCTCTGGGCTCCTTGCTCAATGCCAATGCTCACTGCAACAGGATGAGAATGTCATCCGTGTGTGACCAGCATAGCAGCTGAGTTATGAGAACTACAGGTGAACAGCTGAGATTCCCCTCAGTGCAGACAATTTTTTAAAAAATAAAAATAAAATGAAAAACAACACCTGGTGCAAACAATGTTGCCCCTTCACTTTTGTTCCTTCGTGTTGGGGCCGGTACTGTATCTCCTGATGCACTGTAAATCCCATTGTTTAGTCACCTCAGAGCTAATTATACATCTACTCCTTAGTTTCTTTGATCCATTATTTTTATGAGAAACTGAAATATTTCAGTCTAGCAAGATATTCAAATGAAGACACCTTGTTCACGAGCTATAATTATCAGCCTAGAGAGAAGATACCTGAGACAAGAAATCTGAACAAAAAATGAAAATCAAAACCAGATGCCATGTCTGAAAAGTGCTCGGCTACATTCACACTGAAAATCAAGTCTGACTTTCTTGCAACTAAACGCCAGGTAGACCACTTACAGGTACTGTGGATTTATCAGTCCCTAAATTAGCAAGTACAGTGTTCAGCCACAGGTTCTTAGACTTCATGTAGCAAACACTTGCTGGAACTTGCGGTCTGTTATTTAGAGGGTCAGACAAGACAGGACAATGACTTCTGGTTTTAAAACCTTTAAACTGTTAACACCATTCCCTGCCCAAGCTTCCACCCTTACTGGAGCCTCAGCAATTGTTGCAATAAAAGAATTGCACTAAACCAAATTATTTTACCACCTTAAAAGAAAAATTTTAAATGGTCATTGGTCAGAGACACTACAAAATACACACAACATCAAACACAGGCATGCTTTGCTAAAATGTGAAATGCCAATTACTTTTTTTAGGTGCTCAGCTTAATCATGAATGCCTGCTCTTGGATCACTTTATATCATAGCAAATAAAGGAAAGGTGAGATGTGAACTCCAGACATTGCAGCTGCAGGAAATCACTGTCTCTGCATTGCTGGCATTCTTGCTCTTCCTACTTTCTACCTCCATGGATCTGAACTCTCAGTTCTCATTCTGATTAAGCTCCACACGTAAACTCCATCAGAAGCACCAGTTGACTTGTATTTTCTTGGTGAAAGAATGAAACGAGAAAAAAAAATGGGTGTGTGCATATATATATATATCAGCTAAATCATAACTGTGGCAGACCAACTGAGATAGGGAAGCATACAGATTGGCATTGAGCATATCTGCCCAGTTCTTGTGACTGGAGACACAGCTCTCAGTGACTCCCTGACCTCCACACAGACCATTCTGCAGCCTCCCTCCTCTCCTCCACATGCTCACCTCCTCTGAGCTCTCATACAAGCCATGACTCTGCCTCATAGAGTTACAGGGCAAATTGTCTCCACAGTGCCTACACAGTGACTGGTACACAGCAAAGTTGTGCAAAATCACTGACCAGTCTTGTTATCAACAAAGAATGCAGCAGCTGTGTGAGCACATTTCTCCACAACAGACCTGGGGATGCCGTCAAAGTATTAAGAACATTTGTAACCCTTCTTCATACCTAATAATTACTTAGAAGTACAAAAACCTAATCAGCTTGCACAACAGATCTGTCCTGGCCTATTTACATGACCTGCTGCTGTGCCTGAGCTGTCAAAGCAGATTTCCCTCCCCATTCAAGTACGGATGTGCAGTGACAGGCATGTTTGTGCTGGAGCCTTGCTTACGCAGCCCAGAAGGTCTGCATGTCCTCTCCACTTCTTTAAAGGCTTCTTCATTTCAGCTGTCATTTGTCTGTGCTATAAATACTCAAACCTAGACTCACTGTCCAGGCACACTGACTGTCAGGGCCAAAGGTATATAATGCACACAGACAGGACCAGACGCAGCAACTTGCAGAATGGCTACAGATCACTTGAAAAGCCGTTCGATATTATTAAAACCTCATCTCTCGTTCCCTTCAACTGCAAAGCACCATGACTTTGTTTCCAATATCATATAACTGGTACCACCTTGCTACCAAACACCATCACCACTTGACCTAAACTCTTTGTGGATGCAGTGTCCAGTTCTGCTGGGTGTTAGCACGGGACTAGCATCGTTCCTCCTGATACTATCTCCTTTCAACTCCATTTCCCAAAATACAAGCACTAAATTCAAGCTGCAAATTTAATTTTAGTCCCTAGAATGAAAATACTCCATCTTACCTAACATGCAAATCATCTATTTTAGGCATATTTTTAGCCAAAACTCAGCCAAAAATAGGTACTCTGAATTGCCATTCTTGTCCTTTCCCAAGCAACTACTTTTCTTTGAGAACTTTACAGAGAACTTGTGGATAAATTAAATATTTTAAACAGTGGCATGAAATCCTATCCCCTCCATATCCATGCCTGGCAATGGTGGATGCTCAGTATCAATCAGGACAACAATCATACAAATAACAATTGTACTCTCATTAACAGAGCTTGTTTTCTTTTCACAGGGAAGATGCATTGACATATAGCAAGACAGACATTTATGAGAATCAGCTAAGTATTTCCTCCCCTCACTTTGATGTACTTACTCTTTCCAAGGGATTAACCTCCATTTGGCTTTACTGTATGTGACCTTGCATGGTCAACTCATTCACACATTCCTGTCAACAGCCACTACATCGCCTCCCAGCACTAGTTTGAGGTTCTCTGTCTCTTCTCTTTATGACTTCTTCTCTGGACTTGGCTGCTTTGTGTCTTATGAAAATGATGTGCAAATCCCTCAAATCTATGTCCCAATTCTATCTAAGTTAATCAGCAGGCTTCGTTCTGTTAGTCTGCTTTTCCCTCTTGGAGAATGTCCTCATCATAACCTTTATTCACGAAGCAGATATCATCTCCAATTCCAGAATATCTTTCCATACAGCAATATGTTTTTCCTCCTGCAGGGCTCAAAACATCAGCAGAGTTCTCAGAGAGGTCTTAGAGCAGAGCTGCATCATTTCATAGCCCTGGCTCTCGTTGCCCTCCTCCAGCCACTCTGTGTTATGACATCATCACACTCCTCTGTGCTGTGCTGAGATCACATTAAGCCAGTTACATATATGAGTGCAATTTGATGGCACATCTGCAAACTGATTTCCAGGTAGCTGTTAGAGGCAGATGACATCACCACTGAGAATGGGGAGAAATGAAAGGCTGGCACAGTTCAATCAGGTTCAAAATGATGCAGAGAAGCAGTGGGTTATGTGAGTGTACTGACCATGTAGATATATTTGTTTCACCTAGACAGCCATGGGCACAGACTTCTCTGAAAGCCAGTGGTAGCAGATGTCTAATTTTCATGAGATCTTGAAAACACTATCTAAAGTCCATGTAAAGCTTTATGAATTGATGTAGGGATGGAATATTCTGAAACTTTTGGAGATCTTGTGGCTCTACAGAGGGAAACCCTGCCACCTTCTAACTCCTCTATCTTAAGGCTAGGAGAGCACAGCTGATTCCATGTATCTCATCTTAATATGCAAATGTTCACAGCACCTTTTCATTGGCTTCCATGGGAAAAGAGCAGCCTCAATAACCTGAACCTATCTACCTGCTTTGGCTGCTCTTGCCAACACCTCACAATGTTCTAGGCCTTCCCACACCCCAGCTGCAAGAGTGTTGTTCCATGAATTTAAAAGTCTGAACTCCATTCCTGGCTTTCCTGCAGACCTTCATGGCCTTGGGTAAATCTTTTTGCTTTTTCTATTTCTGTTCTACTCTTGTTTCTCAGGTGAAAGATCCCTTGGAAATGGATCTGTCCAGCACAGTGTTGAGATACCATTGGCCTCAGCTGTAGCCTCACAGGATTGACTGGGCAGTACACTTTATTAACAACAAAAAGTAACCTGCAAGTAAATGTTTCATATCAGGTCTTACTCCATAAAAATTTTATAACATGTTGTTTGCATAACTATCTTTTTCTCTTGAAATAAGGCAAAAGAAAAAAATGTCTTGAAGCTCAAGAGATTTGAATTGATTTGTCATTAACTACCACAGGGACATATTGCAAGGTCTGGTTCATATGCTCCCTGTCATCTTCCTGACTGTTGCACATTTACAACAGATGGGCTGGACTCACTTGAGACTCATAGCTATGTTGCATGCCCTGATATAGCTATGACAATTGTTCTTAACCCTCTAGGATACCTCTGCCCCTTGTTTATTTAATGTCTTCTGAGAAAACACCATCACCTACTTATCTGCTTTCTGCAGTGATCTGACAGCACACAGTACCAAGTCTATATCCTACCTCCTGTTTGCAGAGGTTTTACTCTTAGGTCAGCATATTTGTTTCCATCAATGCGCTTTTGTTTACTGCCTGGGAAAAATGCCTGTGGCAAATCCCTGCTATTTTGCTAAAATCCAGGGAGCACTAGGCAGAAAAGGACACAGTCATTAAGCAAAATTATTAGAAAGATGTTAATCTCTCCCAAATGCACAATATTATTTTTTTAAAACTGCTAATGTCTTCTGAGAAAACACCATCACCTACTTATCTGCTTTCTGCAGTGATCTGACAGCACACAGTACCAAGTCTATATCCTACCTCCTGTTTGCAGAGGTTTTACTCTTAGGTCAGCATATTTGTTTCCATCAATGCGCTTTTGTTTACTGCCTGGGAAAAATGCCTGTGGCAAATCCCTGCTATTTTGCTAAAATCCAGGGAGCACTAGGCAGAAAAGGACACAGTCATTAAGCAAAATTATTAGAAAGATGTTAATCTCTCCCAAATGCACAATATTATTTTTTTCAAACACTGCTACAGTTGCTCATGGAGCAGGTTCACAGTTATATTAAGACAGTTCACACTTATCTTAAAACAGATCTTATACCAGTTCAGTACAGGTGACTCCTTTCTAGGCAAGAAAGAAATTGGATTGCAAGGAAATTTTTTGAAGGTATCCTGAGTGACCTGGAAGGCCTTTTCCTTCTGAGAATTACCATCTGGACACCAGAAACTGCAGAGTCTTGGCAAATGCTCTTTATGAAGACAGATAAATTGCAGACTGAACAGCAGCAATCAAAACTTTGCAGTTAAATAGAGGAATCAATGCAGAGGAACAAACACTATATGGGAATGAAACTCTAGTTTAAACAAGATCATTAATTTCACGGTAGACCAAAGTGCTTAAGCTTTAAAGGACTTTTTACTGTCCTCTCCAAGAACTCAGTTTCCAACACTTATTCCCAGGATGCAGTCTGCAACAGCGGCTTTGGAGGTGACTGCTCTTTCTTCTTGAAGATCCCAGTGACCTTCAGGATTTTAATATAAAAAATACATCTTCCTTCACACTGTCTATGAAAGTCAGTTTAGTACTGGTAAGGTACATTTAAACAAAACTAAAATAATCGGCACATTGCTGGGCCTTAAGTGTGTTGAAATGAGAGCTTAGAAGCTGAGAATGTCTTTCTACTTCAGGGAGTGGCCTCCAGCAGCTCTCCTGTGCAGGGATGTTCTCATGGAAAACTGCCCAGTGGTCCCAGTAGCCACAGAGATTGGACACTGTGTCTTGTCTTCCTGCATAGAAGGGATGAACATCATGTGTCTGAACTATCTAAATAAGGAAAACTCTAAATTCTTTAATTCACATGAAACAACCAAGGGGAGAGTTCTCTGTGAAAAAATACTTGGGCACAGCCTGAGTTCATGGCAAGCTTACAGAGTGAAGACATGTGACATGTTTGGGGGGAAGAAAAAATGTGTATTGTCTTTCCAGAGTGTGCAAAAAGACATTTTTCCTCTGGTTCCAGAACTAAATGCAATATATAGGATTGATTGATTGATTGTTTCAGTCTTTAACAATATTTCTGGATATGATGGAACCTTAATACCTAGATTTTTTTGAAAGAGGGGGGAAAAAAAAAGCGCAGCTTTGTTATAGTCCAGATCTTATAAAATTATGCTTCTTAAAATTCTAGTTGAATTTCAGATATTTGGAAAGTTGAGTAAAATTACATGGGTGAATTTTAGGCTACTATCCACACAAAAGCTCATTTACAAATAGAATAGCTGCATCAAAATGACTTTTCTTCCAAAGCTGTTTTTAATGTAATAAACAGCAACATCGTTAACATCACATCGTTAGGAACGACAGAGATAAACTGTGCTGAGAAGTGTTAATTTGAGATTATACACATTGCCCAGACTTCTGCAAAGTAAAAGTAACAAATACCATAACTAACTCTACAGAAATACACAAGAACCCGAAATATGAAAGCAACTAATATCTGTAACCTGCTTCCTTATTCTTTTCCACTTTTTAAGGTAAAAGAACAATAAAAGATGGTGCTTTACTTGCAGCAGTCCCAAAATATGGTTTTGCATTACTCCAAAGAAAGTGGACAGGAATGGAAAGGAGATGAGGAGATGCAGAAGGAAAATTACATTATTCATGAGTCTTCCCACTGTTGTTCTTCAGAACTTTCTTCCACTGATCCTTTCTGAAACACAAACAGCAGGTTTTGCTGGCACAGCTGCCCAAATATTCACCTGTCTTCAGGTACAGTCACAGCAATCTGCTCCAGCAAACAAAACCCTGGGATTTCAAAGTACTCAAGTACAATTCCCCCTCTCACTGCCACAATCAGCAGTAGTACATGGGTCTACTGATGTTCAGTCTACATCGTGTACTACTTCATTATATACCCAGATGCCTCCAAAAAGGACGTGCATAAAATTCACCTGTATATTCAGACTTCACAAAAGAGATACAAATTTGCATTTTAGCCCTAAAGAGAAAACTTCTCATCTAAAGTGCTGAATGCTCCAGTGGCTTCACTTGAAATACTGAGCATTCAGCAACATTCCTCTTTCCAGGGTCACACAAAGTTTATCTTTCCAAATCACTCAGTGCATCTATAATCAAACTGCATCTTGGCTTTAGTCCTTAGGTTTATATCTTATTGTCTGTCACTTTGTTTCCAGGTTTACAGAAGGTCAAAACCCCTTGTCCTTCACATCTGCTCTCACCAAAAACATATCTAGTTAAAGCCAAGAGGCTACTGATGGAGCCTCATGCATGACTAGAAAATTTAAGGTAATTTCACAAAATCAGGGCCAGAATGTTTTCCGTTGTGGTTTATGTTCAGCTGCCAAGTGGTTACTTATGCAAATGGGCTGTCTAATAAGTAGAAGTGTTTCAAGGGATTAACTCAATAGCCCTCCTGATCATTATGATAAAAATTGTAATGATGACTCTGGTTGAATTCAGTTCTTGCTGTGAAAGCTACTAGGTTAATCAAAACATGAGGGAGTCCACCATCCACTTTTAATTAATAAATTACAAGTTACTGTTGTAATCAGTGTATTAAATGTGACTCTTTCTGCAGCACTGTAATAAGGTGGCCTTGAGCTTACACGAAAGGTCTCACTATTTCAGAAAGTAATTAAAAGTGTATTTAAAAGCACATATTACAGTCCCATTAAAATGAATGGTTTTTAAACATATCATTAAAGCTAAATACACTGATCAGTAATTTCCTAATTAGACTGGTTTTAAATAAACACAATTTCCTGAACACCTTATTAGTTTGAACACTGACTAGCCTTAGTGCCATGCAGCGGCATGGGCAGTGGCATCCAGAGCCCAGCACTATGCTTGGACAGATCCTATGGTGTGGATCCAGTTCCAGCCCAAATCCTTGTGTAGTCCTGCACCTGTCTCTTTAGGGATCTGCTCTGTTTGCCTCAGTCACAGCTGCTACCTGCTGTAAAGTGAATGACATACCTGTAGGCTGGAGTCTAATGATTACATTCTCTTCCATGACTCACAGGACAAATAAAACATTGTCTACAGCAATGGCTTTATTTCTTTGACTCATAAATCCAAGGCTGGAAGTATGAACTTCATACAGAGCAGCAGAACAAAAGGCAAAATTGTCTGTAGGACCACCAGTTTTGCTGAATCATGGAATCATAGAATGGTTTGGGTTGGAAGGGACCTTAAAGATCATCTAGTTCCAACTCCACTGCTTTGGGCAGGAACACCTCCTGCTAGATTTTGTTGCTGCAAGCCCCATCCAATCTGGCCTTGAACACTTCCAGGGATGGGGCTTCCACAACTTCCCCAGGCAACCTGTTCCAAAGCAAAGAATTTCTTCCTAACGTTTCACCTAAATCTCCCCTCTTCCAATTTTGATCCATTACTTCTTGTCCCCTCACTACAAGCCCTTGAAAAAAAAGCCCCTCCCCAGCTTTCCTGTACCCCCTTTAGGTACTGGAAGGCTGCTATGAGGTGCCCCTGAAGCCTTCTCTTCTCCAGGCTGAACATCTTCAATTCTCTGAGCCTGTCTCCAGGACAGAGCTGCTCCAGCCCTCAGATCATCTTTGTGGCCCTCTTCTGGACTTTCTCCAGGAGCTCTATGTCCTTCTTATGTTGAGGACTGCAGAACTGGACACAGTACTCTAGGTGGGATCCCACGAGAGCCAAGTAAATGGGAAGAATCACCTCCTTTGACCTGCTGGCCATGCTTTTGATGCAGCCCAGCACGATTGTTTTCTGGGCTGCAAGCGCACATTGCTGGCTCATGTTGAGCTTCTCATCCACCACCAAGTCCTTCTCCTCAGGGCTGTTTTTGATCCATTCTCTATCCAGTCTGTATTTGTGCTTGGGATTGCCCCGACTGTGGTGCAGGCCTTTCACTTGGCCTGGTTGAACTTCATGCAGTTTGCACAAGCCCACCTCTCAAGCCTGTCCAGGTGCCTCTGGAGTGCATCCCTTCCCTCCAGCACGTCAACCTCACCATACATTTTGTGTTGTCAGAAAACCTGCTGATGGTGCACTCAAAGTGACTGTCCATGTCACCAACCAAGATGTTAAATAGCACCAGTGCCAGTACCAACCCTTGGGGGACACCACTCATCACAGGCCTCCTTCTGGACATCACGTCATTGATCACCACTCTTTGAGTGCGACCATCCAGCCAGTTCCTTTCCCAACAAGTGGTCCATCTGCCAGATCTGTATCATTCCAGTAGAACCAGAACTTGTTGTGATTCCATTTGAGATAATGAAAATATTTGTTCAATATGAGAACTAAATCCTGGCATCCATAAGGTGATAAAGGTATGTTTATCAGTTGTGCTGAAGCAAAACAAAAGCATATTCTTGCATTTGAAAAAAAAGATTGGTATGAAAAATTATCTTTGCTTTGAAAAGTAAAGCAGATTCTGAGTCCTGACACTGGAAGGTATTTAAATGGTGAAGCAGATACATAAATTTTGCAATTTATTTCAATCATGGGCTAAAATTACTAGATCTCTCTGATGTCTGGAGGAACTTGAAAATTCATCAAGACTTCTGAAATAAAACACTGAAATTTTTCTCCCAGGTTGAACAAAACTGGAGAGAAATACCAACTCTACATTCAAATCAGACCATGGCAAAGGTACCTATTATCTCTTTATGCAAAGCATGTTCGTAACAAAGGAAATATAAAGAAAAAAAAAAATCTTCCATGTCAGTAAAATTTTATGAGAACATGAAAAACAGTAAAATCTTTATCTCAGGCACCTTATGCAACACCATCCTCCTAGCAGCATTCTTCTGTTTGATAGGTTTTACAATATTCGTATTGAAGAAACCATTCTTTCCAAATGCTAAATTTGCAGTTACATTCTTATCTCACTGCTTTTTAAAAAACAATAATTCTGCTTCAGAAATGCTGATGTTTTTTGTTCTCAGAGAATAGATCAGGTAATATACAGCATACTTTACTGGCCTAGTTCTAAAAGTGTTGAAGATCAATAATTCTCAGTGATTATAGCTTGCTTAGTGAAAATGTGATTTTTACTTAATCCAACAGCAAATCTCCTGGGTATTTTATAGCATAAAACTAGGACTTAAATCTGACAGTAATTATGTGGTTTTATTTATATTTGATTATTCATTATTCATGTGATTATTGATTATTCATAATGTTATGGTGTGTAAATCCAAACAAGTAAAACTTCAACTTCTTTGTAAATTCAAACAAAAACATACAGCCACAGCCAGATGCAAATTAAAACATCAGCTCCCAGGACTGTATCAGATATTGCACAATATTCAGTATTGCTTCCATGCCTCAGCACTGGGGAGAAATCTTCTGCCCTGATGACTGTCACTTCCGACTGTGAAAATAACCTTGAAAATGTCACAATATCAGGGCAATAAGTGGGTATTAAAACCAGATAACAGCCTTTGTTTCTAAATTTGGGAATTTTAAAATCAGCCCCCTAATTCTGATATCCCTCCAAGAGCCTATCAAAAGTTTTTAAACAAAGGTTTCTGTCCAATAAGAACTGTTTTATTAACTTAAAGGCTTCTTGTATCACACATTTTCCCCATTTCCATTTTGGAAAATAATCATGCCTTTTAAAAACATGCCATCATTTTGGCAAAAACATCACTGAAATATGATCAACTTTTAATTTAAACCAAAGTGGAATATTCCAAATCCTCAACTTTTCAAAGAGTTTCCAAATGGCACAAGGTCAGGTTTATACTTTCTAGCTTATCCCCCTTGATAACACTGTGCAAACATCATCACAGTGCCTCTGAAGCCCAGCACATTTGTGCTTACCTGCATTTATCAGCTACTCAGATGCCAACAGATTGGATGACTCTACAAACCCTCTGCAAAAACAGTATAAGATTATGGACACATAAGAAAACTTTGTTGATTTTTTTTTTCTGTTAAAACTTATCCTGTTCCTTCTTTCACATTGATTTTTCAGTTTTCCCTAGGAAAACTGATTAATCTTGGCAGCCTGACAGCATGTAGAGTAACTCCACATTTGATTTCTTTGCTACAGACCTTCTTGTTAGAGTATCTTTGAAGAATGTTTTTTTCTTTGGAAAGTAGATATACTTGAGAATGTTTTTCCACAAAAATTTCTGCTGGGAGATCAAATTCCTGACATTTCTTCATTTCCTGGATTGTCTATCACCTATTTTAAGGGTGGTGATGAACATCAGCCATGTCCTGGCATTGGCAATTAGAGGGCTGGTGTTTGGTTTGAGTGGAACTGATTACTTTAAAAAGATTCCCCTGTCAACTAGTGAATTCAGGACAGCTGTTTTCTTTCTCCTCCCCTGGAAACCTGCCTTTTTGGTCTTTTGCTTTCATAAAGCACAAAGAATATTTCTAAACCATCCTTCCCATTTCTGAAGCAGGTGATTGCTCCTTTTTTGAGGAATTTGTTTCTAAGCTCAAAGGCAAATTGCCATGGAAATGGTACCTGCAGGCACTTGCTTAGAGCCGGACACTCCTGCTGCCAGCCCTAGAAAAGTCTCTACAGGATTTATTAAAGGATAATAAATGTTAGCTCATTCAAGACAGCATGCAAGAATCTTGAAGAACTTCTGCAAGGAGACTGCAGAAACTGATTTCATCTTTATAAAAAGGTTAATTACAAAGGCTTGGAAATACATTTATTATTTACTACAAGCAGTAAAAGCCCACCTTGGACACAGATGACAATTTAGCCCAAAGATTAAGCTTTCTACTATTCCAATGTTGCAGCTAAATAAACTTCAACATGGAGAGGGCACATGAAGGATCCCTCCTGCCCTCAGTGAACTTCCTGAGGAAGGTGGTGTCTCCAGCACCCACCCAGCCCACTGCTCCTGCTACGTGAACCCTAGGGGATGCAGCCAGCCCACTGTACGCTGGAAATTACTGGAAATGAGCACAGCCCCTCACTGTACGAGCTCTGTAGGCACCAAGGATCACTCCTAATGCCAAGCACAGCCTTGTCTTTTACTGAAACTTACAGTCAGTTTAAGTCCCCTGCAGCATTCCCACAGGCTGGCCAGCGCCCTCTGACATGCGCTCCACACAGATCATGTACAACAGGCTTCAGCCATCAGGTTTGGGGACAGCTGAGCAGGCTGACAAGAGGCACTTGAATAATTCGGTCAATTGGTTTGACGAAGCCAAACTCTGCTCTTTCAGCCTCTTCTTACATTGCTTGAGTTTCGTGGGAAGAGGATTTGTTTGGCTTTCTCTTTTGTCAAAATAATCTTTACTAGCTGTTGAATATGCCACTTTTCTTTGTAACTGTGCTGATACCCACGGACAGGAACACCTGGGGCAGGTCAGCCAGGGGGACCTGGGCAGCCTGAGCACGAGGTGCTCTGCAAAGGGAAGGGGAGGAAGCAGTGAGCCCTGCGTCCACTCCTGCAGTGCTGCAGGCAACCGAGGCTTCTATCCTTGGAAAGGTCAAATGCTTCATAACAGGAGCATTAGAAACTCGGCACCACGCTCTGCAGAGCTCAGCCCCATAATTCACATGGCAAACACCGCAGTAGGAATGCAGCTCTGCTGTCCTGAGGGAGCCACGGGCACCACGGAAGAGTCAAGAGATTTTACTCCATTTTTTCCTGCCATTGCAAGGATGAAATCCCACACCAACAAAATCAATTTATTCCTTTGATGAATGCATTAACCAGGAGAGAAAAATAATAATAAAAAAAACCAAATCTGACCTTATAACACTTGTGACACACTGACAAGAATACAAAAAGGCAAGAAGTCCTATATTTAAAAGCCATCATCCTGCTGCTGTCAGACTGTACACTTAATGTCAGCAGTAACCTATAGCAGCTCTGCCATGGCAGAACCTGCTTCCACCACATTCAGTTGGAGCAAGCTGGGCTACCACCTTAAATCACCACAATTACTTATGAGTCCCTTTTACAGTCTCTGGAAACTGAAGTTGTCACAAAAAAAACAATAATAATCCAGTTTTAATTACATAGCTGTGTACTTAAAATGAGCCACAACTGGTCCTGCTGAGGAGCCCAGGTCTGTAAAGGATGGAAACAGAAGAAGGCAGAACCAAATTGCAAACAAAGAGCCAAGGCATAAATAGGACTTACAGAAAGATGGAGAGCTTCAAAGAAGTCTTTGTAAGATTAGCTTCATGGTCTTACATTGCAAATTAACAGTCATAAGGAAAATTAGCATTTTCTTTGGGTCTGCAGGATAAGAATATATTATTAAAACTTCAGATTGATGAGATTAATGCACTCACTTAAAGCAGAAAAAAAAATAATTTTTAATTACTCAAAAGAAAAGCCCAGTAATTAACAACCACCAGGAACAATAAATCAGACTGTGTGGCTTCATTTCCATCACCCTTATTAGCTAAAAAAATTGATAGATCAAACCCAGTTTCATTCTTCCAGAAATAAATACACCATTATTTTTAGCCTCATTTCCCAAGACAGTGACTTGGGCTGCCTGCCTGCTTGTCCACTATGGTAAATTTTGAGCCTGCTGGCCAATTCCTATTTAAATTAATGAAGACATAGTGGTTTCAGAAATTGTAAAGTCATACCCCTTTTGGGAACAATCTCTGGCCAGGAAGGACTCAAAAAAATGCCCTCACTTCAAAAGGCAGCAGCAATGCTGTGTGAGAGCTCTTTGCCTCATTTCACAGAAATTGATAGTGGAGCCATGCAACATTTTATATCACAGAATCACAGAATTTTTTTAGTTGGAAGGGACCTTAAAGATCATCAAGCTCCAACTCCCCTATATGGGCAGGGACACCTTCCACTAGACCAGGCTACTCAGAGCCCTATCCAACCTGCCCTTGAACACCTCCAGCGATGGAGTCCCCACAACATCTCTGCACAGTCTGTTCCAGTGTTTCACCATCCTTACATTGAAGAATTTATGCCTGATCTCTAACCTAAATCTCTCTTCTTTCAGCTTAAAACCATTACCCCCCGTCCTCTCACTGCAAGCCCCTGTAAAAAGCCCCTCCGCAGCTTTCCTGTAGGCCCTCTTCAGGTACTGAAAGGCCAGTAGACCTACTTGTGATATTTTATAGGAAAACATATTCTCATGGTGTGTTTATTTATCCTCAATTAATGAATTTAATATTACTAATATCCAATTATCTAGATGTCAAAAATTTTCTTTGGAAATTCCCTCCATTTGTCCTTGAATTCCCATCGGCTGAGAGGACAGCTCTTATTAGCAAGCTGATGAGCAGGCTGGGTTCTCTGAAGTAAATTCCTAACCATCTGATTACAAGATATTTTACATTACTACTAAAGTATTTACCCAGTGGATACAGTGTAACACAGCCCTCTGTTTGCATAACTCTCCTAAGGCTAAAAATAAGTTATGACTTAAAATTAATAGGCACCACATTGGAAGTCAATGTAATGCACCCCGACCGAGATCCAGTTAGTAAAAAATGAGGTGCCACACTCCTATTTTTAGCATTAAGTTACGTTTTTTCCTGGACATTCACAATGGCTACTTTCTTTATGCAACAGTTATAAAATGTGACCATCCATTTACTACTTAAGTTGTTTTAAATACAATATTATGAAAGTGTTTATAGCAAAAACTGCAAAACTAATAACCAGCATTACCCAGAGGTTGTGCTAGAGCAGCAAGATGTGTTTTACATAAACATCAAATTTCTGCTGGTGCAGAAGTCAACCACCAAAGGAAAGATGACAAAGCGCATGGCGGTCACAGCTTAGGAACCAGCTGCTCCTACAGTCACTTCTATGTTCTCTATGGTCAGAGCACTTGTAGGTGACAGTAGTGGACTCATACCAGGAAAGAAAAGATTTTGATCTATCCAACAGGGAAGGAGTGAGGACAGACCAGAAAATGGCTCTTAAAATACTGAGTTTACGGCAAAGAGAGCACTCACTTTGAATGCTGGACATAGTCCAAAGAAATAAATTATGTACAGCCCAGGAACAAGAGAGCAGTCAAAAATGCAACAGCACAATTGCTTGAATCTTATCATTTTTGCAGCTGAACAGTACTGGCAATGAAAACATATAAAAGGCCCCTACCACCAGAACAGTAACAATCCCAGCATCAAGGTGATTCCCAGTCTGCCTGAGAGGAATGATCTGGGCAGGAACCATGTGGGACACAGCAGCTGGCTGAATTTACTGTGTATTGGCTCATCACCAGAGGTTAGAAAGCCTCTGTGAATATGGAATGAGAAACTGTAAGAAGAAAGTCAGCATTTTAAAACTCACCAAGAAATCCTTTGTAAGAACCTGTCATATTTCTAACTGAAACCTGCTGAGATGTCCTTTTATAGTTTGCTTTTTTTTTTCTTTTTAAATCAATCCTGATGTTAACCATTATTACATCCTGCTTCCTGTAGTAATTGCAGCAGATCAGAGAGATGAGCCTGAAACATCAATAGATACAAGTAACACTAGACTTTGGGGACCTTCAAATCCATTCACTGCAATGTGGGTTTATCTTGAGCTAAACAAAACTAGAAAACAAATCCAACACAAATGGAAATGCAGGTTGTCAAGTAGCGTCTACGGGGGCCTTGGTAGTCCTTCCAGGAGGACATAACACATGGCAGTGCAAATACCCATTTTCTCACTAAATGAACTGGACCTGGAATAAACTCAGAGTACACTGTGCTGCCAGACCCATCAATCCTAAAACACCTTAAATACATGCTAAATGGATTACCTGGCCAACACACCATTTCACATGGTGCCAACTCATCTGCTCATCTGGCTTCCAACATGTGACAAAACATGGGCAACAAATTCCAGGATGTTGGCATAACATCCTGCATGATACTCACAGCACTGAGCAGTGCTAGCTGCTGACAGTTTCACACACTGATAAATTCAGGCTCATTTCTTTTTGCTTTCAGAAGCTTTTGACAATCAAACAGCAACCTGCTGAAATGCTCTAAACCATCCTAGCCAGGATGTGACCTAGGAGCCCTCCTTACTCTTAAATTCCAGCATTTCTCATAGACCTCAATCAGCCTGGTTATCAGAGCTGATGCAACAAAGCTGAAGGCCCAATGCACATTTGTGTGGTACTTTCATGCTCATGAAAAGCCTTCTTGACTCTTGCTTCTACCTCTTCAGCAGTTGAATCTACAACTTGCCATTCAAGGCTCCAGATATTCAAAACCAATAATTTCACTAGTGTCTCAACAGGTACTGAGGATCTTCTGCTCTCTTTTGTCTAGCAGGGTATATTATTTTCAAGAAGCAAAACCTTGTCTTTCTTGACCCTAGTGAGTCATACCATCAAGTAAAACTGAGTAGATTATCCCTAAAATGGAAGGTTCTTTTACAATTGTTCTGCTAGTTACTCCAGACTTGTGTACAATGGCTTTATCAGCTGACTGCAAGTAAGATCTTCTCAAAATGGAAATGAAGATGTGTAAACATTTGTTATACAATTTCCCCTAAATCTGTCATTTATCAATATTTTAGTCCATGTTTAGCCTGAAGCCCTTTATTTTACACAATCTTCATTAACTTTTAGCACTAACATTATTGTTCACCAAAATCTAAAGCAAAATATTAACCTGGGCATGTAAAACACTCATGTATTTTTACACCTTCCTGTGGTGCAGCATGCATAAAACAAATGTAATTTCTGTTTCTCTGTTTCCTTGGGGGACTTACTACTCCAAAGAACCCCACCATCTGTTGGAAAGACATTATTTTGATCCTTCTTTATTTGCCTGCATGTAACTCTGAGAACAAAACCAACACACCTTTACAAGACAGACAAACTTCAAACAGCCCCAGTGCAGGAGGCAAACTCCTGTGCAGCCTTTCTGCTCCCAATGGGAGAGATTTCTATTGCAACCTGGCTAGCAAAACCATAGAATAATTTCACTGTAGCGGAGTAGTTATAAATTCATGACAGCACAGCAGAGATCAGACTGAGGGCTGCCTCATGTAAACCACTTGAAGAAGTTTATGCTCATCAGAGGGGAAGGTGGATTAGATGACTTTTAAAGGTTCCTTCCAATCCAAACTATTCTGTGATTATGCTCCCTTCTGAGCCTCCCATAATTAAGTTAAGTTTATTAGGATAACCATTACCTGGGTGTGCCCAGTATTGTGAAGAGCTTTCTTTTCACATATTAGTGAATTATGTTTTAATTCCTTATTATCACCCATGGAAGTAATCTGAGGAAACCCATGCAAACATAATATGGGACTTTGCACCCATCTTTGCCAGCTGCCCCCTCTATGGAGTCACTGTGCTCTGAGCTCTACCCAAGCATGTACAGAAGGTCTGAACAAACCTTCTGACGAGCTGAGCTCACTCTCCACATTTAAATCAACAGATTTGTGTATCTTTACCTGTACTTAATTTATTCTTGATCTTTAGCTTCTTAATACAGAAAAATGCACTAAGAAAGAGTCAGCCAGAGGGCTGTTTTTATCAACTGATTATTCAGTATGTTTTTCTATTCCAAATTTGAAGCCCTTAAAAGCACTCCTACTCCACTGCATATTAAATCCTGTGGATGTTTCTTATCTCATCTACTTATCCTTGTCTCATTCTGTTAGAGACCCTTCCTGTCAGATAAAGCAATTTCTTTTGCTTGATTAACTGCATGACTTAATGTTATCAGCTGCATTAGGGGACAGAAGCATGAGACAGGTTATCAGGGAATCAAAGTCAGCCACAGCCACACAAATCTCTGCAGCAGCAGCACCATGAGGTTTGAATAGTGAATTGCACATTCCCAGAGGTTTACCTGCAACAATAAAAATGTTTCTTGTAGCTTTCAAAGGAAATAGGTAGATTGACAGCAGACAAAAAAATTCTACAGCATCACATATTATTTACAGAACTTGAGATGGGTAAGCAGCAAATTCTTGGCAACCTAGATGTGACATTCTCTTGTTAAGAAGATATGCTTAAATAACTATAAGTATTAAAATGAGGAAAGTTAACATTAGCTCTAACCAGGTGTGTCCAGGCAGAAAACCCTCCATCAGAGTAACCTCTCAGCTGCCTGAAGCCTGAAGAAATCCTGCCAAGCTTTTCACACTGACTAATAACTCAGTTAGTGCTGCTTAAGTGTGAGGCCTAAGTCCATTTTAGCCTGCTAAATGGTGGTTGAATGTTTGAAAGAGAGCTGCCCACCTCACCAGGAAGGCATTTTAAAGCCCCAGAGAGTAGCAGAGTTATGCCAGCAGAGTTACATCAGCATGTGTTGAACACGGCATGGCAAAGCCTGAGCTTTCCCAGGACCTGAATAAGAGCCATTGCAGCAATAATGAGCTCAGCATCTTCTTCACCAACCATCTGCCTTCAGCTCATCTGTATCTTCAGCTCATGAACTGCTTAACTGGCATAATATTTAGAATTTTTTCTGGAGAGGAAATACAATGAAGCACACTGGACAAGCCATATAAGGAATTTGCTTTTAAATCAAGCAGCTTAGTTCAAATCCAATAATGTAAGATATTTTTGTCCAATGGCTTTCATCAGTCAACTCTAGTACATCAGCATCCACATCAAAACTGCTGTATATGGTAGAAGTCTCAGAAAAGGAACCAAGACTGATAAAATCTGATAAAGCTGAACAGGGCCTCACAGAAACTCTTGAAGTTTGGAGTACAGGCCAAACACACAGCTTGCTAAACTCCTGTCTGAAATTAAAACCCTTGTATCACCTCAGGGAGAAAAGCCTCCCAGAATAAACATCACAGCAGCTAACAAGAGCTTGAAGTGAACTGCAAAATAATTAAATTCATCATGTGTCAAGGAAAACCTGACTGATTGCTGTAACTCTGATTAGTTGTTCCCCCTGCTCTGGAGAGAATTAGCATGAGAGTAGAAGATAACCTTGGTATTTCGGTAAATATTGAAGCTATCTGTTTAGCAATGTGGGTGAGGTTATCAGCCCAGAAGAGGCTTGTTTCAGCTAATTTTCACCACCTCTTCCCTTCCTACTGCTGAGACATCTGTAAGGGTGGAAGCATGGTTTTCCCAAACAAGAAACCAGTCCAGTCTTGAGCACTTCTGAGCAACTGCTATTCTTCATGCCTTCTTTCACCCAGCTAGATGATACAGTAGCTTACTTCACTATCTGCAACACTGACTTACTAGAGACTAGGATTTCCAGCCCTTTTTCTTCTTTTATTAACTAAAAGGATTTACATCTCTAAGTCAATTCCCAGCTTTGCTGCAGTTCAGCCATTCAACAGGTGCACACCAAAGTTAAAGTTTGGGAAATCATATATAGATATATAAGTTCCCAAATAAGATATACTTATTATTTGAAGTCCAGTCTCCAGGTCTCATTCTGAGATGCTCAGCTCCAGCCATCTCACATGCTGCAGGAGGAAGCAATAGGTCTCACTATGCAAGTATATTAACTCTCCAGAGCTTTTCTAATTAAAGACACTAGTTCCACGCCAAGGAAATGTGCTTGCTGCAGCTTATTTTAGCTCTGCAGTTCTGACAAACCAGTCACTTTTCTTCTTATGATCTTGTGTAATTGGAACACAATTTTTTTCTGAATAATGAATGCTCAGAGATACCACTGCTCATGAAGCAATGTATTTTCATGATAAAAATAAATCTATAAAATGATAGCTTAACAATAACAGAAAATTTTCCCCTGTAAATCACTGAAGCAGAGAACAGTTGGGGTTGGCAACCCCACTCCAACTCCTGCTCAAGGTGGTGCCAACTTCTACATCAGATCAGGTTGCTCAGAGCTGTGGCCAGTTAAGCTTTGAGTGTCTCAAAGGATGGAGGCTGCACCACCTCCCTGGGCCCCATGGAAATATCTGACACTGCAGTGTGAGAACATTTTTCCTACCTAATCAGAATTTCACTTGCTGGAAACTGCTCACAGTCCCTTGCCCTTTGCTCTGTAGCTCTGAAGAGCCCATCTCTGTGCTCTACAATTTCTCATTAGATGATATTGCATTTATTTAGTATTTGAATTGCTATTTGATACTCTCTCCATTTTCAGCTTTTTAAAAAAGGCCTTATTTTTTTGTGAAAATTACTGGATAGAATCAGGAAGAGATGCATTCTACATAAATGGCTTCTGTGTGTAAGGATCCTGTCTGCAGAGCAATGGGGTGAATTAAGACTCCCAGCCAAAAACAGCCCTAAAAAATCCTCATATTAGCCAAAGAATTAAAGTTTTCTCATTTACCTTTCCTTTCTGCTTTATTTTCAGGGGTGTTTGATAGTGCTGTTGCTCCTGGGAAATTCAGCTCTTGTCAGCACCAAGCACCATGACTGATTCTCAGCTCCAATACAATGCATTGGCCAAAAAGGGATGAGAATTGACATGCTTTCCTAACTCTTTTCAAGGTTTTTTTCCTTTGTACTGGGCCAGGATTAACAAAAATTTCTAATTCTTGCAACTTGTCTCAACCCACACAAAATGTTGTGCCTAAGGACTTTATCCATTACTTACCATGCAAAAGGGAAGCAAAATTGTTCTTCTTCCCCATTTAAAAAAGGGGAATACACACTTTCTTCCTTATATTCCACCTCTGACAATGTCACACAGCCTCGTATCCTTCCATGGCCCATCAATCCAGGAGCAGTGGGATCCTGTGCACTCAACCCTGCAGAGGCTTATCAGGCTTTTCTTTCCTCCTACACCATTAGTTCACAGGCAGACACAGTGGATGTGCACACTAACCCCCACCGAAACTGAAAATTTCATCTGGTGAAGCTCAGGCAGATCCTTCCCAGGCATTATTTCTAGCTGAGAGCCTTACTTATGCTCAGCGGCAATCCGTGGGATTTGTTGGTCTCTCTCCTCCTCCTGGTGGGGAGAGATGTAATAGCTTGGCACCAGGAGAAGAAGGGAGAAGAGGAATCATGGAAGGGATGTGTCTGGTGAATGAGCTGCCCCTACCTCCCCTTGAGGAAATCCACATCGATAGCCAGAACACAGTCACTGAGCCGAAGAGGAGCACTTTCCTCCTGCTGGAACTAATAGCATGTGAGCAGCACAGAAAGGAACTGCTCCCCTGCCCAAAGTCTGCTCCATAGCAAAGGGAGGCAGAAAAATCAGGCTGAAAAGCTGTTTCAACTTCCTCCACCACCAGCTTTGAGCAGCTCTCAGCCTCCTGATATGCAGCATGGAGCTAACAGCAAGCAAAGAGAGGCATGAGCAAGCAGCACCTTGCAATGGAAGGCTGAAGAGCCACAAGATGGAGATTAAGGGTGTACTGGCTCCTCAAAGGAGCCAAGCAACAGCAGGACAAAGCCAACACTTCAGTGTTGTGGAAGAGCCCAGCACAGAGATAAGATTTCCACTAGCCCTGATGATTTATCTTGCACTGCCCACCCTTCCCCACAGCCCTACCAGCTGCCGTGACACTGCAGCACACAGAACATCACACAGAACAGCACAGAAACGAGAAAAAAGCTGGGAGTGAATAAAAGGTCAATGCAATATAGAGAGATTAATAGAGTTTTCTGTGCTGCTCCCCTTGGAAAACAATGAGAGCTCAACCCTTTGTCTCAACGTACCACTGCAACTTTGGGTAGGTTTTCAATAGAAAAAATACCACACGGATATTTTATTCTGTTTACTTTTCTGCTGCTTCTCCTTCCCCATACTGCCTTGGGAAAAAGTAGCTAAAGGAGTTTCAGCTATTTCCAACTGCTGTATTAAAACAATATAATTTTGGGTAGCCCCAAAGCATTATTTGTAGCAAAAGCCAGCACAGTTTATAAGTAAGCTTTTCACATCAGCAGATCACAGGCAGAAACTGAAAAACTCATTGCATACTTAAGCACATATGCATCTCACCTAAATATCAAACATGAATTTGAAGTGTGAAATGCCCACAGCCCACACACTGCATCCTTTAAAGTGCAGAGGGAGGAACATCAGAGGTGGGGTGAATAACAGCCCAGATGTGCACTTCATTCTCTGTTTCTTGCAGAGCAAGCCCAGGGGCCTGGTGACCCACTGCATAGAATAAATGCCAAATCTCATGGGAAATGAGCCCAAAACCCCAACATCCCTTACTGCCACCAACAGCTCTGCAAGAGTCAATAACCAAGCCTCTTTGTAATTTCTGTATTATTTAAAAGTTCAGCTGTTGATCCTAGCAGTCTGTTGCATCACAGCATATTTTTCTTCTCTATTTAAAATGGATGATGTGGGGCGAGAAAACAGCAGACTCTTCTTTCTTCTCTGTTTGAATCTAACTCCACAGCAGCAGCCCTTCTCACCCAGACCTTTACACACTGTTCTGACGGGCAACACACAGGCTACAACACCAACCCTGAAAGATCTCCCTGTAGCACAAATTGAGCAGCACTACCAAAGAGCACAGCAGCTCTTGTAATTCACTGTCTACTAATACGTTATACATCAATCAATAAGTCAGAAGATGTCACTGCTCACTAGTTTTGTGGAACCAATTAACTGGGTGATAAAGAAGATTAATTTATTACAGAATCAGCTAGGCCACTGTTTGCAGGAGGAAAGAAATTGCTTAATTAGATTTAACAGAGAAATTACTCCCATTTATACACGTACAAATGTATACAATAAGATGTAGGAATACATAGACCTCAACTCCAAAGAGCTGCAGTGTGTAGTGTCCAGTGGCTTTGCATGGCAGTGTGAAGCCTGTGCTGCCGAGCACAGAGAGCTCTGCAGCTGAGCCCCCCGACTCTGCAAAACCCCAAAGCCCCTGCAGCACCACAAACAGCCCCACACTGCAGCCATGGAACATGCCTCTTGGTGCTGCTAACTGTTCTGTGTTCAGCCTCAAAACTTCTGCTTGGGAGTGGCTGTGATGTCTTGCAGTCTGCTGAGTGAGAGGCAGAGATTTAAGTGAGACTGGAAGTGAAGGCTGGAAAAGAGCAGCATGGACCTTCCTTCTGCATTCCTTCTGCACTGGTGGACAAGAATCTCTGAATACAAAGACTTAGGAGCATTTAAGTGGTAAAAGGTAATAAAAGAAACTAAGGTACTTCAGTGGCCACCAAGGAGCCTGTGTGAGCTGTGTTGCTCTTAATCCCAGGGGCTCAACAGGGATCCCAGGAGGGGGCAGACACATGGCCGTGTGTAGGTGAATGGCAGCACACAGGCCAGCACAGCATCTCACACGGTGCAGCTCCAGGATGACTTAGCTGCAGCTACCCTGCCCAGTGGCTGCACCCCTGGTTTTACCATCTCAAGCCAGCTGAGGTGGCACTGCAGTGTGCTGTGACATAGACATGCTCCAACAGCATCTGCATCACTCCTGCTTGTGTTGCCAACCTCCATGACTCATTCTGCAGTAGCACATCTGGTAGCTGGGCTCTGCCAAGCCATGGTGGGTTTTCCCCTTAATTCTTCTGCCTACAGAAAGATCAGAGTTTTCCTTTGGGATTTAGCTGCAGCCTCACACAAGCCCTGAAGAGCATGCAGCACCTGGCACTAATGCTGCAGAACATCCCTGTCAGTTTGATACCACCAGTGGAAGGGGGAGATCCCCAGCAGAGCAAGGATTCACCCATGGAGGCAGCCGCTAAGGGACCATGACGGGCACTGACCCCCACCCCCATGGCTGTGTGACCCCGAGTCACATACAGGGGTTGCAATACAGCTGAGATGAAACAAAAGCCACTGCAGTGTAAAAAAGGTTGGCATCCACCCAGCAAGACTGCTGCTTCATGGACTGATTTTAAATGCATGTATTTGGACAAGGAGCAATCAATATTGTACAGAACAGCACAGCACATACATTGTCTCCAGCCAATTATGCTGCACTCTCTGCTATACAATATTCATTTTAATGTTACTCTGAAAGGAGAGAGCATGACAGGTCAGCCAAGTAAAGTTAGCCTTTGCTATACACCCCAGCCCTCATTTCTTTGAAAACCCATGTCGATAAACGGTGCAAATCCTGACAACTAGGCCCTTACAAGGCACAGTTCTAGGAAATCCATTTAAACTTTTATCAGATCATCACTATTTTCTCTTGCCATTGCCACACATTATATTTGGGCTCTACTGCCAGTCCGGCTCCACACCCAGCACAGCATCACCCCTTCTCACCAAGCACCCACTGGTGACAGCACACCCTGGGCTCCCTGGGGAGGGGAAGGATGGGGCCCTGAGGACTTCTTCTTCTTCTTCTTCTTCTTCTTCTTCTTCTTCTTCTTCTTCTTCTTCTTCTTCTTCTTCTTCCTCACCACACACAGGGAGTTTAGGGCAACTGAGATGCCAAATCAAGCTTGGATACCTGGGGGCCTTACCCTGTCCCTGGGTATCTGACTATAGATTCATCCTGAGGTCACAAGGCAGCACTGTATGAAACATTGTGTTATGCACCAAGGATGTTGCTCTAAGCCAAAGTGCCTGTCCTCAACACAGCACTGCACTCTGCTGGGTCACAAATGCCATCCTTTTCTCTCAAACTTCATCTGTCTTCTCTGAGGCTGAAGCTCCTCTCAGAGCATCTTCAGCTCTAATAAGTTAGCCTCAGTCTGTCTGACGTCTGTTTTGAAATCTTAGAATGACAAAGGAAAAACCAAAGCACTAAAAAAGCAATTATTTTAATGACTCACTCAGGGTGCAAAAAGATCCTCAATTGTTTGAAGCCCATGATTCAAAGGTATGGCTTTTACAAGCAGCTGGCCAGCACAACACACTGCTGCAATGCTCCGTACAGTACCTGGAGGCACTTCTCTATCCCTAATAATAGGAAATTAACGTTTGGAAAATCTTGAGTGTTCCCAGGCAGGAAGCATTACATGAAGCAGCAGAATCAATATTATTTATACAGATCTCATTATTATAAACTAGAATTGCACACCGTCACTGTAATGAAGCGTTACCCAGGAGACCACTGAAAAACCTGAACAAAATGCTGTAATACACTGGGATGAAATAAGAACACAGGAAGAAACAGCCTTTCAGCTCATATGTCCTTATCCCTTTAAGCAGAGCTGCCTCAGCATCTGCTGCGCGTCGCAGGGGATCGGCACGTCAGCAGAGCACTTTATGACACCTGCAGGACCTTTTCCTTCTCACCTGTATTTCTTAATTTAATTCTCCCTGTTTTCTTTTCCTACTGATGTGAACATGCCTCGTGTTGATGGATTTGGCAGTAAGAAATGCTAGGAAATAGACATAGTAGGTACTGCCCTATTTCAAGGCACTACTGGACAATCTTCATGCACAAAATCCCTAGCAGGGACAGGCTGAGCCAAATTCCTCCTGAAAGACTGGAATTTTGCTCTGCTGAGCCCCACAGGCTAAGTTGTGCCCTCTCTTTTTAACCAGCAAACTACAGAAATAGCAGCAGCAGCACATGCTTTGGAAATCAAGTCATATTTCCCCTGAGTTCGGACTGTGCCCAAAGGGTGAGCAGTTTCTACCTGTGCTTTATCATAGTGGCTGTGGTGCCACTGAGCAGCTGGGGTTCCAGCTCTGCCTGTGCATGGTAAAGAGGTACCAGCACTACAGCCTGGCCAGGGGCTTTACCTCTGCCCAGACATGGCCACTGGCTTGGCTGGAGGTAACTGGTTTCCTATCTACAGCCAAGGTGGCTTTTTACTTTTAGGTGCTGGCTGCCTTGAATGCAGTGCCCCAGGAGCTGGTGAGCCACTTGCTCAGCTCCCACTGAAGATCCTTCCACCACTGTGACCAAGAGATGCAAACCCCAGGGAAGTGGGAAAGCCAATATTATTTGTACTCTCACTGAAGGAGCTGCAGAGAGAAGCTCATTAGTATTGATATAGAAACTCAAAATCAGGCCACTTCAGTCCCTCCTATTCACAGGCACACCAATTCTCCATAGGTACATAAGTGAATACAGAACAGATCACGTGCAAACCAGCTTCAGTTCAGATGTGGATGCACTTCAGAATAACAGTGGGCAATTATCAACTTTTGGTGATTTACAGCAGAATTTCCAGTCATCATCTCAGTTGTTCCTATCAGAGACCCTAAGGAGCAGATGGGCTGTTTCACTGCTAAAGGAGTCAGGGAGAGGTGAAGGTGGGTATCAGGGAACTAAAGGTCAGCTAACCTGTATATGATCATCCATGGAAAATAAAATGTCAAATAAACCAGGTATTTCATTTGCATCAGTACGTTGTTTGACAGAGAATAAGCCTGAGGCAGACTTGCATAGGCAGTAGATTTTCAATCTAGAAGTGTTTTATTTTTTAAAGGCTCCCAAATTATTTTAAAACTAGTTAACTGATAAAGAGACAAATAGCCAAATAGTTTCTGTCCTTGATCTAACCCATTCAGTACATTGCTCAATTATCTGGGAAATACACAAAACCATTACTGATACAGCATGGCAGTATTTGGTGCCAGGAAGAGCATTAATGAGAGGAACAGCTCTGGAAAGCTGGGTAATATCAGTTTATTTGAGCAAAGTGCTCTGAATAGCTGCAAATGGCACATTGCCTAAGGACGAAGGACACAGAACATGGATGACTGCATGAATTGCATCAGCAATTAAGAAAAGGAAATGGGGAGGTTTGTACCAAACAAGCCACACATGAACCCCTCATGTGATGCTGTTACTAAGAGGAGAGACGCAATCCAAGACTACATAAATAGGAGATGAACAGGCAAGTGCAGGCAAATGGTGTTATTTCAGCATCCAGTATCCAAGATACCATTGCTAAATGCTGTGAGCAGCTCTGGTGACCATATTTCAAGGAGAGACTTGCAAATATAGGAAGGATTCAGACAAGACTCTGAAGTTATATTGGCTCTGAAAAAGTTGCCTGATAGCAAAAGGCTTTTGTAGCTCAAGCTACATAGTTTTCCTAAGAGGTGGTATGTATAATTCAGCCACGGTCTACAGTTACCTCCAGACTCTTGATAGCATGCAGCTCCTAGCCCAGCCAAAGCAGATATATTGCAGAAGCAGTAAATTAAGTAAATATTTTAAAGCAGAGGGCAAGCAGTCACTTGGAGAACAGCCTTGGGGTGTGATCGACTCCACTCAGCAAGAAGCATGGGTGACATGCAGAGAAAATGCTCAGGCTCAAGCTGAAGTGAGGACCCCAAAGCAGAAGGTACAGGCAGCATGTGGAGGGGCAAAGAAGCACTTCTGGCTTGGACACCTGAGAAAGGCAGGCACCAAGGGTCCTGCAGGCCAGAAACCCCTACCAGCCATGCTTAAATGTTCTCCCCAGCTGACTTGTCCCTGACCTATGTGTGAGAGTGTCCCTTAACACTACCAAAAGTGAGGTTAATGCTAGTGGAAAAACTTGCAAATGAATAAAAGAAAATGATACTTCATTTCTAGGGGAGCTGACTGGACTGCCGGCTGGAGCCTTTTGTAACACAGGACACATGAACTTGCTCACATGAATGTGAGGAAGTTTGAGCTGTGTTGCTGTACCTTCCCACTAGGACCATCACAGGATGTAATGGATTAAAAAAGACAGATTGATAAACAGGACACTGTCTCCAAACTGAAAAATATCATGTAAAGTGACTGAGATGTACAGTCGGAAAAGGGTTCCCAAAAAAGTACAGAATCCTGCTACAGTAACAGCAAACCCTACTGGATTATCATACATTGCTTTAGAGAGTACCAGTGTCACAAGGTATAAGGAAACTTGACAAGGTCCGTGCCTTTATGCCTAATTATACATAAATGAAGTACCCTCTCCAGTCACATCTGCTGCACTTTCCAAACTACCATGAGCACTTACATCAAAACCCATGCATGCATTAGCTGGAGGGACTGTACACACGGTCTAATTAAAAGGAGGGGGGAAAAACATGCAACAAACCTCCAGAGTGATGAGGCAATGTTCCACATGTCAGAACAGCAGTCTTAATTCATGCTTGGAATTTGACAGAAAGCTTTTACTAAAAAAGTAATGCAGGCAGTTGCAGTAAAGGGATATATTGCAAGTGATGGAGGTCTGCAGCAGGAGATCTTTTCCAAGCAAAAACTACTACTTATGATAAATTATTTAAACAATTCAGTATTCATATGTGAATGTGGGCATCCATACAAGAGAATTGCCAATACATTAGGTTTAAAACAATCTCAGGAAAAAAAGAGAACTCATTTTCAGTTAAGTTCCCCCATGTCCTGCCCTTTCAAATCACTGTGAAGATCATCTGTACAGTCTAAGAAATCCCATTATCTCCCTGCTCTTGTCATAAATTCAGCCTTGTCTCTTTGATACATTACGTTCCTTTCTGTCGTATTTTACTAAAAATTACAAGTCAGAGTTCTTAAAGCCCACACCAGTAAATTGGATTTTTATAAGCATATTAATGCAATATATACCACCTATATATAGTATAAATATAGTATATGCACATCTAGATGGGATCATGATGTGCCATTAAAAAACAGCACTATCATTTCCATAGCTCTTAAAGAGCCTATTGTGATCTGTGATTCATGTGTTTTCAGGAGCTGTGCTTGTCACCCAGACCTCTCTCTATACCTCCTTCATTTTGCTGGTTAAAATAGATTATTTTTTTAGTTTGTCTACGCAAGAAATTATTCTGGAACAGCTATTCCTGTGTGAATGCCCTCAGTCTGGAATGAAATGCTTTATCATTTTGATTTAGCTTTAACCGTATGCTCAAAACTTTAAAAAATTCTCTTATTCCAGATGAGGAAACCAAAGAACAAACCAGCCAGCAAGTCTGATTCCAGTTCACACGATGGATTAGTCCAAATATCCTAACATTGGTGCTGGGCTCAGCCTAAGGGCCCACATGCTCCATTTACACAAATGCTCATAAATCAGGGCCCAGTCTGTGCTCCTGCTGCCCTAAAAAAAAAATGTTGTTATTATTTGGGTTCATCACACTAGGCAAATTTCTCACTTTCTCCACATAAAAAATAAGCCCATACACAAAGCACATGGAGTCAGAAAAAATCTTCCCACATCCCTGCCATTTTCCCAGATAAGGAAGTAATGGATTCAGGAACCAGACTTCTGCTGCATTGATTGAGCACATTAACAAGCAATTTTATTTGGACTGTATTATTAGACTACAGTGTCATTATGGTTTCCTTCTGAACAGTTACCCACTGACCCAGCCTTATTCAAAATTTAGCAATCCCTCACATGCAGCCCACACCTCTGCATGCATGTTATTTTCCCCAATAAGTGTCATTTTCAAAATTACTAAGAATGCTGAAATATATAAAATAAGAAAAGATGTTACTTAAAAATTAAACCACAGAGAAAAATGTTTCTTCGGCATCAGCAAATTTCTAGGAGCACTGTGCATCTTCAGCACATCCTTGGTGATGCAGTGGGTGATGCAGGCTGATGCAGTCAGACACATGCCTCTGTTGAAGCATTAACATAAAAACAGCAAAAATGGTTTTGGTGCCTGATGTGTTATCAGCCTAAAAAGGAAAAAATGCCCTTCTCTCCCCACCTCATAGCCCCACAAACTCAGCTTAGTATCACAGATGTGGCTTCATGGCAGCTCTTCCCACCCACCTCTGCTCCCATTGCTCAGCACCATTCCTGAACTGAGCTGCCCTCTTAGAAATCATCTTTTTCTTTTTTCTTTTTTTTTTCCTTTTGCAAGTTTTTAAGTTGAATCAGTTCACAGCACAACCAACAGTGATGAAGCAGCAGGAGTGCAGGACACTGCTGCTGGAAGCAAAGCTGGTGGCAAAGGGGAGGGATGGGCAAACATTGGTTTTCCTAGTACTCAGAAGCACAGCCTAGAAGCCTCTTGCACCAGCCAGGGTTACATTCCCTACCTGCAGGTCACACACCACAAACTTGGCATCACCGGAAAACACTCCTTAGTAGCAAAGTGCATTAGCTGTACATGAACACTTTTCCAGGGGTCCACGTAAGGGGAGAGAGAAGACTGCAAACACCATCACAAGATACAAGTGCCTCATCATAATTCTTGTTTTCTTCATCACATTTGTAAGTCAAATGCTGTGTTTCCACCCATTTTACAGACAAGCAAGTGAAGCATATGTGGGAATACAGAAAATACACTTATCTGAGAGATCTGGACACTCACATCAAACAGACTTCCATCAGGAGCCCACAGGGACTTCAGTGATGTCCCTCGGGCAGGAAAGGAGCCTGTAGCAGTGCAAGGAATGAAACCTGAGAGGCTTCAAGTCTGATTTTGGAACTGGCTGCTGCTATTCTCCCATTTAGTGCCTTCTTCAGGAAAAGCTTCACTACAAGACTTTGAATTACCTTAAAATTATCTTGTGCTGTACAAATGTGTCAGAAACAAACACTTAAGCAAAAGAACAGAAAGACTAGCCTCTCATTTTCATGTGGTTAGATTTATTTTTGCAGTAACCTGGGTGCTGGGAGAGCAAGCTCTGAGTCTGCACAGGGTCCGGGTGCAGCTCCTCCAGACCTCCAGCACACACTGCCTGCTTATCTGCCCTGCTGCAACTACCCCCAACCCCACACTGGGGGCTGGGGCAGACATTTGCACTGAACCCAAGGCTACCACAGCTGACCTGACCCTGTAAGCAATGCACAGACTCATCTCTCCTTCATTAACAACAGTTTTGGCAAGACTCAGGGCTCAGATTGGGACATCAGCAGAGCAGGAAATAAAGGAAAGCCAAGTGGCCCCAGGACATGCTGGCAAAAGCAACAGGGGATTTGTGTCCAGTGTGCCATGCTCTAAATACAGCTGATGACACTGCAGAAGTACATCTGATCTCCTCACCTGCCCCAGGGAGGTGGCAGGTGAGTCACAGCTGTAGGTAGGTCAGGCCTCACCATGCTGCCAGCAGGAACATGCTGAGCAGCCCCAGAAGCATTCCCAGCTGGAGGCAAGCAGCCAATTCGCCTCTCTTTTCCCAGCCAGTAGAAATGAAAGCCCAGCCAGGAGCTTTATAGCCTCTTTATTTAAAAAATAAAATGGAAATAAACTTTAGAATGACATTAACTAAAACTTTCTAAAATAAAATTTCCATTCAAAGGGGAGGCTGAAAGCAGGTATTTCCAAAGCTGCTACCTCCCCATGGTACTGACACTTCCCACACCCTGACCAACCCCTCCAGAGTAGCTGCTGCTTCACCCTGCTCCAGCCTTGTGCTCCTTGCTCTAACAAAAAATAAAAGGATCATTGTCTGCAAAGACAGGCTTGCTAGGAAACAAATGTCCTAACAATCATGTAGCACTGTCAGGTTAATTAGCACATAAATTAAGAAATGTTTTGCATTCAATAGTACAAGGCATAACCATGGCCCTCCATGACACAGAAGAGAAAAAAGGCTGTGGGAATGGAAATGAATAAAGTAGCAGGGAGTGAGGGCATGACTTTTTGTCATATCTATGGCCCACAATGCAGTGTCCATACCCAAAGCAAATTTTAAAATTTACCTTCTTTATATCCTAGCATCTCTTTTTTCTCTAATTTTATCTTTTCTAATTAAAAAGTGAAACTGTTTCAACCACACTATTTATGCATTCAGACCATAGCTGGGAACCACCATGCCACTCCACTATCAGGTCAACCCCTTGACCCCAAGAGCAAGTACCACCACATCAGGAGAAATTCACTCATCTGCAACCACACTCTGTTCCTCGTTGCTCCCCTCACACCAAGGGAGGATCACCTGATGATGACATCTCAAAAATATATTTTTTTAATTATTTCTATTAATTTATGAAGAACCATTAATTACATACATCACGGAAAAGAAACTTAATATGGGAGAGGTCAAAATGCATCTGTATTCAAAGTAATAACTTCAGAGAGCAAGTGAAATTGATTTTTTCAAGGCTCCTCCTTACCTGAAGAAGGCACAGATGTACAAAAGACTTGAATAAACCTATTCTTCTGAATGGGTAAAATGAAAAAGATCTTACCAGTGACACCAAGTCAGGCTACCAACAAAAAGGTATGGGGCATGGGAGGCAAAAAACATGATTAATGACGCCTTAATCTTTTAATGCGATAATTTCTGCCTTGCAGGAAAGTCTGATAAATACCACAAAAAGTCACTCCAGGAGAATCCCATAGGCATTAATCTTGCTGCTGAGCCCTGGCAGGTTTTTGGTGCAGCAGATCACACAGTCAGATGCTCCCTTGGCACAGCAAGGGAACTGCTAGGACAGCAGACAAACATGAAATCTTATTTCTACTGTAAAAGCAGCATAAGTTCAAAGTCTGCTCTAGCTCATAACATGGGCAACCCCATCTGGAGCTCTGCCACCCCCTTACACACTGCAAGAATCCTACAATTCCTATTCTACCCATGTCAGTAGCTCCTGTACAGAGCCTGAGGCTATTTCTGGTGCTCCACCTCAGCATGCCCAGGCCACCTCTTACTCACTACTCCATGCTTGCTCCATGTCGGGACAGGCCAGCTGCTTCAGCTTACTCACATCCTGTGTGAGCAACCCTGTGGTCCAGCCAGTTATGCTCCCAGCTGGTGTGACAAATGACAACCCACTGGGACCATACCCATCACTCTTCTGCCTTCATCCCTGCAGGGCAAGCAGCCCAGGAGGAGATGGTATGTAGCAGCCAAAGACAACAGTTTTTTAAACTTTCCAAACCAAGGTGAAGCAGCTCTAAAGAGGGAGTTCACATGAACTGCACTTTTCAGACTATCTATTAATTTTAGGAACATTGAGCATTGCAGCTGAGGATTTGAGCACCAAGGTAAAGTGTTACTTGAAAGGCAGTGTTTTGTGGAAAGGATCAACAGATGGGGAAGGACAGGGATGGAGAGAAAGGATGTGTATATGTACGCAGACAGGTAGGTTTTCTTTTGACACATCCTTGGTCAATGGGCACCAGGAGTAGGAAAAGTTTTTAAACCATTCCTTAATTTTATTTTTTTAAATCTTCCAATTTGAACACACTTCATGCTCTTCTACCTTATTTTAGCAGTCACAGACCTTGAGAACAGGTATTTGAAGGACAGAGCAGCAGCTTTACAAAACCATTTTCCAGAGCTCTTGTTAGCCCTGAACAGGAAATAACTGGGGTGAACACAAAACAACAAACAAGGCACACAGGCTTTGCAAGCTGAACAAGTGCAAATTGACAAGACACAGCTGTACACATGACACCACGCACACTGGAGGCACAGAAATTAAAGGAGAATTTCAGGAAATGCATCCAGACATGCCAGAGGTGAGTAAGAGCAAAGGAAGGGAACTGATGGGAGCTGGGTGAGCCATGCTCACACCACAGCCCCAGGCAGCACACGTGGGCACTGAGGGCAGAGTCACAAACTGGTGAAAATGGACATTGGATTGGCCCACTGCTGCTCCAAGAATTGCCACCCAGCAAAAAGCTGCTCTCTGAAAACACCCAAGTGATGTGTACTGGGGATCTGCACTGGGACGAGACCACGGCCAAGTGCCCCAGAATGGGGAGACAGGTCCCTGCAGCAGCTCAGGGTGCTCTCCAAGTGACACATGAAAGCTAAAGATGTCACTGACAGTCAGAAGGGGCTCTATTACAGCAAGCTCACAAGACATGCAGAGAAGTAACTCAAGTAAACCACCCAACAAACACTGTTCCCAGCACTGATGCCTTAAATTAAAAGGAATCTCACTCCAAGCAAAGGCCACTGGCAGAGTTGCTCTATTTAGCAAATTCTGGTTTCAGTGCTCAGCCACATAGTTCCCTTTGCACGCAAGGGCCACACAGAGATTAAAACCTCCCTTCACCAACACATGCTAAGCAAAGGAGGCCACCAGGAGATTACACAATGTAGTATCACCTTTCATCCTATTTAAGCCAATAAATTCCACAATTTACAGCAAGCTACATAGGGAATTGCATACATGTTACATATGCACTCTGAGCATCCCCAGATATCTACCTGGCCAAAGATGAAGGTGCTTTATTTTATTACAGTCCAAAACCCATGCCATGAACTCAGACTGTTGGAAAGGTGGCACCAGTGATATTCTGCTTATATTGGGGATCCTGGAATTTCAATGCAGTTTAAAAATACACATTGCTATTTCCAGCTCCTTCCTCACTCTTCGTACATTTACCTCACTGCATTTTCCCCTGGTCATTTTAGCACATTCCCATATATCCCTTTCTCACCTTCCCCAAAACTGCCTTTATCAGATCCTGCTTTGCATTTTGTGCCCCCAAACATTTCTCTTCCTGCCTGAGAATAGCAAGAAAAATAAGTTTTGATATGTTGAAAGCAGAAATGGATTGACTAAGGAGAGTCATCCCACACTCTTCTGTAACAGCAGAAGGCAATACATTTGCCTTTAAAGGAAAGTACTACCCTGAAACAACTTTATTTTCTGCAGTATGTCAGTATCTAAACCATAAACCCCTTTGCCTACTTGCAAGCCTTTGAAAGCCAGGCTGTGCTGACATGTAATGACCTGGGGGACAGAAAGAGCAAACAAGCTCAGATGGGCCAAATATCCAGTAACAGAAAGGCTCAGAATTAATACAAGCTACAAGGACAAGAAATAGGTGAGTGGTGAAACTGGTTAAGGAGAAGATCAGGAGGTCTGACTGAGCTGCAGCTTCCCAAAATACACAGCACTTATTTATCAAGTGAACATTAAGGGACCAGCACCTACTCTAGGAATTACTTTTTTTTAAGGTCCCAGAGCTCATAAACCTTAAAAGACTCCATCAATGTAATTTATTTTTCTCCCCTTCTACTCCCTTTCCTTTCCTGCCCATTCATGTAAATGGAGTTTGACAAAATTACAACTGAAGATCCAGGCTTCTGGCTATGATTTCTGAAACTTCACTCTCCCAGTTAATTTGCAAAAGGCTTTTTCAGACAGCAGAGTGCCATCTAGATGAAGGAAGGAGAATTTGCTGTGAATCAGCCAGCTGGAGGTAATAAATCCTTCAGGGATGCATCACAGAATGCCTACAAGATGCTTTGCAGAACAGCTCTTTGCAGACTGCAGATGTTTTGTGGCAAATTTTTTTTTTTAAGTACAAAAATCCTCCTGTGGCTGAATGAGCAATGCTCTCAAATGGCTTGTGGAATGAGACAAGAGCCCTTTTAGTTTAGCATTTGAATATTTATGCATTCTCATAGTGAAACATTTTAGGTTCTTAATTTTTCCTGACTTTTTAAGGGTTCAGCTGGACACTGAGGCTGGACAATTTTGAGGCAGGGTTTCCAGGCAGGCCCTCATTAAAGGACACATGTGGATAGGCACATCTGGACCTGAATGAGGTACTGCACAAAAATTAATTCTCATTTTACATATGCCCAAATATGTGATTATAGAGACATTATGAGGAAGCATAGGCTCTTTGAGATGTTTAAGACAGGCTAAAAATCTTGCCTATGAGTGGAAAAAAAATTGTCCAAGATACCTATATGAACACAGTGGACAGCAGTTGCTGCCAAACAACACTAAGGCACCAAAAAACATATACAGTGATCTTCTGTTCTTCTGTGCCAAGAAAGCAACCAAGTACTTACAGACTAAGCATCTATGTTTCCATAAAAAGCAGTAAGAAAAGATCAGAAAAGTCTCTCCTAACTTGTTGCACTTCACTTGTACCAGATTGTGTGTCAGGGCAGAACAGTGAAGATGCCAGCCACTCCACAGAAATACCAGCAGCTGCATAACACTTCAAGAACAACACTGGAAAATGCAACGACATCCTAAACTCATTTGTGTGAGACCCAAATGGGTCTTTGCTGCCCAGGAGGTTCCTTTTGGTTTAGCTGAGCCTGAGGACAAAGTGATATTGTAAAGGTCATGGGGGAGGATGAAATGCCCACAGAACTGCTTAGGGCAGGAAGGCAGCTTCTGCTGCCTCATCACCTTTGTTAAAACCCAGCATGGAAATCAGCCCACTGCCCCTAGCTGGCTCCCTTTATTCCAAGCTCTAGTTTAAGGAAAAACTCAACTGAAGAAAGATCAGGGGAGACAAGCAGCATGAACATGAATCACTTTTCTCTCGGGCCTATCTCGGGCCTGTCAAAACCTTACAAATTTACCATTTAAACTGAGCAGCACTGTAACAGCCAAACAACAGCTCCTATCATTAGTCCATATTAAAAAGATGGGCTGCAGCAGCACAAAGCTGCCCTCCAGGAGCACAATCAGTTCTTCGGGAGTTATAAAACAATAAACAGGCACAGCAATGTAATAAATTATAGAATCTAGTGAATACTGCAATTAAAACATTTTTTGTTTCCTATTTTCATGCTTCTAAATATATTTCCTACTGTTGCAGTCAGGACTTTTCTACTTTCCCTTTCACAAACCTTCATGCAGAGCAAAAACAAATTGCAAAGGGACTTATTTTGGAGAGAAATGAAGGGCCTGCTGCCACTCATATCACATCCCCACTTCCCTCTACCAACTCTTCAAGAGGACCAGGAAGCCAGGGGCTGGATTTAGATTCAGCAGGCAGGCTCTCCCAGCCTGTAATTATGGCAACAGCTTCACAACAGTTTTACTTCAGGTCTAATTAAGACTCTGTAGAGTTGAAAACAAACAGAACTTTGGTCTCTCCAATATGTTAACACTTTAAACGTGCAAAGCAAAACACTGAAAACAAAAATGAATGGAAATTAAGAAAAAAAGAGGCCTATGCCCAGCATTTTGACATAAGGCAGGGAGTCCTTCAGCAGCATCACCACTGGAGATAGTGAGATGGCAACTGGAAGGACAGAGCCTGACCCAGCACTCCTCACTCACTGGGTAGGGGCCACTTGCTCATTGCTACCCAGCACTGTTTGTTCATGCTATGATGCTGTGAAGCAGGAGGGAAATTCAGCATTTCCTAGCTTCTCATGGCAGAGACATGGGGGCAGGATGAGAGGCTGCACACACTGCTCTCTGGTGAGGGGCTGCACACTTTTACAACTGCAGGATAGACTGTGACAACCTGAGCTTCCTTTGGACAACATGAATGTCACCTTAGTTTGTATATTGTGTGTGTAATGTAGCTGCAAAAAACGGACACCAAATCAGAGTGGGTTAAAAAAAAAAAAAAAAACACCACAAACCCACAACACTCACAAGAGCTGTGCCAGACACCAGAGATGAACTTGCCTGTGTTAAATGGAAAGGGGCAGGGTCCCACCAGTGCAAGTGTGTGCACAGCAATTTGGTCCCAGCCCACCGATTTCCCTATTTCCAGAGAGACAAAGGAAAAAACACAGTTCATTCACTCTTATCCTAGGCTCTTGCCTTCTATTAAGAGCGCTGGGTGATGAGGGTGTGCGCTGAGCTGCAGCAAATGGTGCCTTCGGCGCGGCCGGGGCGCCGAGCCCAGCACAGCAGCTGGAGTGCCAGTGCCCTCTCCTGTTCAGCACACAGAGCCCTCCCTGCTCCACAGCCCCTGTGCACGCTTTCGGAGCTGCCGGGAAGGACTCCTGGACATAGCCCGACAACCTGCTACTGACTAATAAAAAATTGTATTTATAAGGTTAAAGGGCATGTGAAAATGCTGCAGAACTTATTGGGCACTGCATCCTCTTCACAGCGGTCCAGAGAACGACTGCTTGCATGGGGCCGCTTAGGAAGAAATAATCCTCAAACTATCTCATTCCATTAAATACAGCAGGCTTGGCTCTTCTTTCCAGAGCACATCTTCAGTGACATTCAGTTTTACTTTCTGTGGCTGTAATTCGAACTCCAGCTGCTGCCAAATGTATTCACAAAGTCACAGAGGAGGAAACCAAAGCCAAAGGGGAGTCATTAGCAGGTCTGACATCAGGGAAGTTTTTATTCCTGTTATACCCAGACTGTTTTCCAGACTCGTCACACCATCACTTAAATATGACAGCACAGACTTATCCTCATTTTTCAACAGTATCTAAAGTTGCAGTGATGCTACCAAGTCCTCACTGACAACTCTTTTACAGTTACCCTGAGGATCACTGAAGGAGGGCTCCCTAGTCTAATATTATCACCCATACTAAAGAATCCAAAAAATGAGCAGCAAACCTTTTCCTGCTGCAAGACAGGAATACTTTCGAGGACAAGGTCCCTCAGATTTCTAAGGATGGGCAAAATATCAGACTAAAGTGGGAAAAAAAAAAAAAGAGGAAAAAAAACAACACAGAATTGTTATTGATGTGTCAGAGAACTTTCTTTTCTTCTTCTGAATCATCACTGCCTGCTGTCAGGCTGTAATTCCAGCCATCAGGCTGTTATAATAGAGATTTCCAACTCTTATGTTTGGAGAGAACTGCTTGACACTGTGACACTTAATAGGCCAAAATGAAGACAAATGAAAAGAATCCACAGCTCCCCAGTACAAACTTAGCTGAGCAAGTGCTCTGGCAAGGGCTCTGCAGCTTGAGCAGTGAAGACACTCCTATCAAATAGGATTTTCTAGTTCCTGACCTGTATTTGTATCCTCAGTAATTACCATTTCTCTCATATCACCTCAGTGCCATGATGCTCATACAATCTCAATTTCTCCAGTGGCTGGGGCCAGCCAACAGCTAAGGAAGAAAGGAGGTGAAATATAAAACTGCTGCCCAGTCATTGACGATTCAACTGAGGGAATAAAGAGACTGTCTCATCTCTACAGAGAGCACACTCAGGCAGACTAATGAATGAGCTGAAAACATGGACAGCAAAAAAACACACCAGTTAAGTGGTGTATGAACATGTTCAGCATATTTCAGCTGTAGAAAGCTTGCACGCAGGCTTGCGCATGACAGAGGAGCTCCTTGAAACACTACTAGGCAGAGCAGGGCTTTGGTGACACCACTGTCACCAGCACCAGGGGAAATCGTCCCACAGCAATTTAGGGATGGACAGTACCTCCTGGCAATACCCACCTGTATGGAAGAGCATCTTCATCAAATCAATCAACTCCTTCATATCAAAAACACCAGATTTGGGGCCTTCTGGCCCGAAACAGCAGCAGCTGACCTGGGAACTTCCTCGAGCTGGTTGATGCGCTGTGTGGGCATCCCTACAGGGTACCAGCCAAAGTGTAACCCAGTTGAGGACAGAGCCATCTATTCAGGAGGTGATGTGGATCATGAGAACAGACACTTATGGTGGGCATGTCCCCCCCAGTCAAGGTCCCTGCTGCAGCTCCACATCAGCTACTGCAAAGAAAATTCACAGCACTGCTGCCAGCATCTGTTGCAAATCCACCCCATTATTATCTTCCCTTAAGCTCTGCATGAGGGCTAAGGGAGTCTGCTGAAGTTTTCCCTCTCTGTAGGACACGAACTATTTAATCAATTACTTTAAAGACATTTATAGCACAAAAGGTATCTCCAGAAATTCCTAGCTACAGTTGATATCTATGCCTAACAAGGTGCTTTTCTCTATGAAATCACTGCTGACAGTGTTTTCCTTCCACCTGCTCTGCAAGGAACACAATTTCCAGCCACTTTCAAGATTTACGTGCTCAGGTAGGCAACAATTACCCCAGCAAAATAGCATCCATGCTTAGCTAGGAAAGGGACTTCCTGTGGTACAGCATCACTGCCACAGGGACACTACCACCCTTGGTGCTCCTGAGAGCCTCCACACTGAAGCATTTGCTTCTTCTCTTGTTTACAGCCAAGAAGCATCACTTCAAGATAGAACATACATCAATTGCCAATGTATGATAGAACATACATTCAATACTCACTTCTGATAACTAAAAATGTATTCATACCAGAACATTTCCACTCTCCAAAATCTCTTAAGTACCTAAATACAGGAAGTGTTTGATCACACTCTAACTGATGGATTTCAGTCAATTTGTAATACTTAAACTTAATAGTTATCTCAGCTAGCTACCATCCACATTAGTAAGAAAAAGGTCAAGTTCAAAGCACACTCAAATCAATATGGCTTTAAATTCACTCATTTGAGATTAATCTAAAAAAACCCACATATTAAAAACTGCCAGCTAGACATTTTTATAGGAACTGAATCACAGACCTACCAGCACCACAGGGTTCCAAAAAATGTTTCAGAGATGGGGAAGATATCCAGCAAGAAGCATTAAAAATGGAAGAAGTCCTCAAAGATTCAACAAGGCATGGGTTCTGCTGTGTAATTCCAAAGGCAAGGAAAAAATAGGGGCCACCTAAAAGATAATTCAGGAAACTGCCAGCTGAAGAGCTGTTTGGTGTGCAGGCTTTTGCTTTCTTTCAGAGGGAAACATACTTCCAGCTTCATACAATTCTTATAACATGAAAGAAAACATTGGTGTAGCAAGTCTGATCAGTAAATACTCATTTTAATATTTATTAATTGCAAGTAAAGAGTGAGACCCAAATCTTGGTGTAAAAGCACCTAAGTGGGTCTAAATCTGACCCACTGCATGCAGCACTACAATCAACAGCCATGTTCACTTCAACATGACTTTGTGTTTTAAATCATGCCTCCACTTAATTATCCATTTAGGTTTGACCAATCCAGTGCTTTTACCAAAAGAGCAAAAGGTTGTAGCATCTCTATACAGGATTGATCTTTAGGAAATGGGGAAAAAGTTAGCTGCATGGCTTAAAAATTTTAAGGGTTCCCTCAAAAATATGTAAAACTATTTCAAATGGGATAGAGATTTTAAAATCTGATCCACAGCTCATTCTACAACCAGAGCACAGCAGAAATATAACAGAGTCTATGCTTTAAGTGGCTGAAATTCACCAGAATTAATGGGGAACCTGGAATCACGTAAAACTCCCATTGAGATGAAAACAATTCCTACTGACCCTTTGGTGGACTTTGTCTCAACACCATATGTCCTATGTAGATAACTTCAACACAGACAATGCGAATTTGAGGATGTGAGGAAAGGGAAGAATGACAGAAAACATGCCTTTATTGCTAAATAAAGGCAGAGTATGGAGGTGCTACCAGGAGGTGCAAGGAGGACAGGATTTGTAACAACAGGATGCAGATCCACAGCAAACTGCAATGCCTTAGTTTTACTGCCATAAACAGTTAGAAGTAAAAGGCAGTTAAAAAATATACACTCCTCTTTATGGCTGTCCTATCTCCTGTTCCAAAGTACACATACTTTGCAGGTGCCATTCCTTCAGTCAGGAAGGTCACAGTAATACAGCTGTGGAAGAACTGAAGCAGGTATTGATCTGGACTATTAAGTGCCTAGTTCATCAATACTGATGGATGGCAAACAGCCCTGGCAGCCCCTCTTCAGCTGTCTCTGATTGAGACAGCCAGCTAGAAGGAAATTAAAACTGTATGTAAAATCATTTATCCAAGAATTTGAGCTCAGGATAAAATGCCAGCTGGATTTGTAGAGGTCTTTAACTCATACAAGGTAAGCTCAGGGCAAACTTGTGTGCCATCAGTACACCCAGCCAGGCTTAAGTTTAATGCAGAAAAGCAAGAGGCTGATTTTCTGGGCTTTAAAAATAGGAAGTCCATGGAAAGTAGTCTGTAAAACAGAACTTCAGTTACACCTGAGCTGGAACTACAACAAAAATTTCCCTTTTAAGCCTTTGATGAGGGGTCAGAGCCATTAGTGTAGATTTCAAGCTCAGGATTGATTTTGTTCAGAACTGAACATCTATCTGTTCCCCGGCTGTGCCCCAGAGCCCAGACAGCAACCAACCCACAGTCCAGCTTTGGCTCACACTTTCTCCAAGTACATGTAAAAACTTATTTGATCTACAGAAAAAGACTGTTTAACATAAAAGCAAAGAAAAAAATGAGGCACAGTGCACAAGGCCATCCCTGGAGCCGTTCAGTGGTGTTTTGCAGATGCAGAACACATGCCATGAGTAAGGGTTGTCTGCACAGAGCCCTTAGTCTGTGGCAGAAACAGTTGCTGCTAGCAATCTCTGACCTTTTCCACAAAACCTGACAAGCTGCACAGGTACTTGTAGACAAAAGGATGTATGTGCCCAACCAGGTGTAAAGGCCTAACCTGAGATGAGGGCTAACCTCTGTGGGCACCATGCACCCACAGCCAGCGGGACACAGAGCTCACAGACAAGCCAGAAGCCAACTCTCCAGGACCACAGTAACACTCAAGCCACAATACAACGCTCTTCTGCATTCTTTTTTTATGTACAGCTTTTTCCTTGGAATAATATCTTGCATTAGCACAGTAGATACATGCCCAGCCCTCCAAGCGCTGCTCTGGCCCAGCACCCACAGCGGGCTCTGGCCTGGCTGGCTGTACACCCTGCTCGAGTGCTGTTCGGGGGGAAAGCCCTGTGGAAAAGCCTGTGGAAAAGCCTGTGGAAAAGCCTGTGGAAAAGCCTGTGGAAAGCGCTTGGCAGCCTCGCACCCTAGATGGCAGCAGCCTCCACAGAACGGGCGGGAAGGCCGCGCTGCGCCCTGGCCTGCCAGGAAAACCTGCCTCTTACCTTCCTGTCGGTCCTGTTGGGAAGGTCTACACCTAAAAATCTTCACAATATTCTGGAAGCCTGAATAAAAGGCGTCCGGTGCGGGTGCCAAAGCGTTTCCAGACGCTCGGGCAGTGGGGTGGCAGGTGGCAGGGCAGGTGGCAGGGCAGGTGGCAGGACCGCGCGGAGCGGCCCTGGCAGGGCCTGCTGGGAGAGCGTGTGGACAGGTGGTACCTTTCTGTGACCAACACACGTTCCTGGCACAGCGATGGTAATAAACCTGCTGCACAACACTGCCTTCGCGTAACCGAGAGGGCTGAACTGCTGGATGAAGATGCCAGCCTCAACGTGAGGGAAATCTCGGTCCGTTTCCCTGCACAGTCGTTCTTAAGTCACGTTCATACCTTGAGATAATGGTCCTTGTCTCAGCAGTGGCACAGCTCTTGCCCAGCTCCCCTCCTTTGCTCTTGGAAAGCTGCAGCCCAGGTGGGTGTGAGGGGCAGTCCTGGCCAGCAGAGACATCCCCATTCCACCCCCCAGCACTGCAACCACATCCCACTGGGATTTTCCAGGACCCATGGGGCAGCAGATGCTGTCGGGTGCAGTTTCCAGCCTGGCATGCAGGAGAGGCACCACACAGGCACTTGCTTGGCAGGGTGAGGTTTGTCAGGGAGCTTTAAACGTCCCAGGGAAGCCAACACACCCCGCAGCCCTGTGCACGAACCCCAGGCTGGGCAGGCAGACAGAAGCGTTTCCATGTCGATTACCTGCTGGGGTCAGGCTCCTGTCAGACGGCAGCACCAGTGAACGCTGCAGGTCAGTGAGGCTCCCAGGAACACGGGGGCTGCACCCCCTGCCCACCTGATGAGAGATGGGCAGAGGTAAGGCTGGCAGGGACCCCTCGATGTCCCCACAGACACGCATAGCAAAAGCTGATGTAGCAATCAAACACCGCACTGTGGTATCTTCTCCATACCTCCCATACCAGGAGGCTTTTCCAATACAGGACAAGGATCTCCCATAAAAGCAGGCAGGTCCCAACATGGGACATGAGGACTACTAGCTCTTTCTCCAAGCTCTGCTCATCTCAACCTCCTCTAACAGAGATGATGCCTGGTAATTCATACCAGATGTTTCTTCTCTCCTTGCCTGTGCTTGCACTACACTCTGCACTCCATTGTCACCTGCAAACCCTGCACTACCCTGAGGTACTGCAGTCACAGCTGTGGTGAACTCCTGAGAGTGAATTTGCCCAGACCTAGGGCCACATAAAGGAAAAGCACACTCTCTATACCAGTTCTCATTCTGAAGGAGCATTAATATTTTACCATCAATGAATATTGACTTTCGTTTTCCATCTTACATTTCTTGATGCTGTCCTGTATGGAAACAAACTTCAGAGAAAAGCAGAGAAAGCAAATAATGTCATTTAATTTGCAAAGTATTCTTGGTTTCATTATGTGAAATGCTAAGTCAATTTTACCACATGGATTAAGCATCACTCTGGTAGATAATGGAAACAATACATATACAAATCTAAAACTGAGAATAAGATACAAGTTGCAGAAGCCAGAAAGCACACAGTGTCAGCTCCATCTGCTGCCTCATACAACACCCTGCAGCAACCAAGGCACCAGCCTTAGCCTCACTCAGCTGGTCTGGGCAGTGCCATGGCTTGCAGCAGATCACTGGGAAAACATCTTGGCCACCTTGTCACCTGCTTCATTGCTGTCTGAGAAGAATTAACTTTGGGCTAGACATGCAAGAGTTACTCTTTTATAATAAAGTTATGATTGTGGAGATTATACCAACTCTATTGATAAAGTTGTATATTTAAACATAGAAAACACACAGGATCAACAAAAAGCAACAGACTCAGCACCAAGGGCCTCCAAAGTTGCCTTCAGCCACTAAGTAGAAGAGAGAAATTTTGACCTTTGAAGAGAACAGATGACAGCACACTTATGCTGCTCTTTAAAAACGTTCTAGGCAGTAACTGGATCAGTGCCACAGTACGGGTATGCACTGGGTGAGGGTCCTTAAAAAACAGGAGCTCCAGCACCACGGGGGATTTGCAGGGCACATCAACCCATCTCTGTGCTGGATTTGCTGCTCCTTCTCTCCAGTTGCATGTTGTAAACATCAGTGTGCTGCAGTACATTCCCTGCTGGGAGGTCCACCCTGTTCTTCCTGCCACCAAGGGGCTGCAAGACTGCATCATGGGAAGGAGCTCCTCTGATTCAGGCTCCAAGGAGTGGAAATGGGCATAGCTCCATAAAGCAGCTGAAGATCTGGCTCCACTTGATGGTAGTTTTATCTGAGATTGTGATGAGCTTGACTAGAGGCTGCCAGCTGGATTGCTTTAGGGATCATATTTATAGATAACACGTGAAAGGAGAAGTTCAAGGTGATGGCCTCTGGTGGCCCTTTTCATATTCCTTCAAGGGATCCTTACTCACACCCACCCAAGTGCTTGCCAGGCAGGTTGCAGAGAGAGCAGATAATGGAAAGCACCAGGAGTGTTCTTCTCTAACCACTCAGCAGCAGGACTGCTGCCACTTTGCTCCATGTCACAGCCAGCCAACACCTGATCTGCAATGTGGCTATACTTTCTTCAGCCCAAACCTTCATTTTTGTGGTCAGAGCAGTACAGACTTTTTTCTCAAAGTAATGAGATGCTCAGTGCAGTAGCAGCATATCAACACTTTTTAGAGCCATCATCTTCCTGCCTCCCAGAACAGCTCATGTGACTTGTTACTTGACTCGTGACGTTTTACTTTACAAAGAACATTTCAAAATCATTGGCAAGAGCTGCACAAGGGATTATTTTTGCTGGCTGGATGACTGGTTTTTAAAAGGGTAAAGGGACTGGGCATGGCACTTAAATAATTCCAAGGGTTGTTTGCACTGCTTTAAAGATTTGAGAAATTCAAAGATACTTTAAAGCATCAGCATTAACCACACACAATTCTCTGAAACAGAGATACCTTCACTGAGCCTCAACAATGTACCAAATTATGCCTTAAAAATAAGAGATTCTTCTCCATAATCAAGAATCGTGGCTTTACTGGAGGTTTTAAGCCACTCATTTTATGTAGCTCTAAGTAACACAGCATAGGTGGAGATGTAAAAAATGGCTTTTTGAAGTCACTCAAGCCATCAGTTGGTCACTACAGACAATGCTGAACCAGGGACAGCAGGTACAAACTTAAGAGTTACTGTAATTGAGGACTCTGACAGTTGATGGGCCAGTTCACCTTCCCAAACCCCTGTACCACCTCTGGGTATCTTAGACTGGAACAGAGTAACTCTAGCCCAGGTTCTACTTTTTCGGCAACATCCCAGATTTGTAAACATTTCAAGTTGCCATTAGTCCACCTGATGCTTCTCTGAATCTTCAGCAGTGTCTAGTATGTGGAAAGTTTTAGACCTTTCTAACTGGTATGATTTTACTGTCTCCAGTAAGTCATACAAGAAAAGGGCATAATTATAGCTTTAACTG
>NW_009952891.1:3175143-3194987 GCF_000747805.2 Chaetura pelagica | reverse complement strand
CAGAGCAAAACAAAACCTACACCAACAGAAGCTACCAAACTCAAGGTTTCACTCCAAATTTCACAAGATCAATTACAAGTCTGCGAGAACATGAACAAGGAGCTTTCATCTTAACACAAAAGCACTGAGCTACTCCTAATTGGAATTTCACCTCTAAAAATATGGCTATTTTTTACTTACCAAAACCAAGCTCCAGCAGGTGCTTTCCTGTCCTTTGGAGGCAATGCTTCCATCAGTTGAGTGGACGATGTAGCGCGAACATCCATGACAGCAGCAGCTTCACAATTCAGCCTGAGTCAACTCTGTTACTTCATAGCCCATGAAATGTGTGACACGGAAACAAGGACCTCAAGTAGTCAAATTTGGAGCAGTTCCTACTTTGCAGGGCTGCATATCCCTAGAAGGCTACAGAATAGCAATTTTCAAAGAAGAATCTCCTACATTTCCAGAGGAATATGTACCTCATCAGAAAAGAGAATTGCATCTGTTCCTAAGTTGTTACTGGTGGTTGAATGTTATTTGAGCAGCAGGAAGTTCCTGGTGTCCTTCCTGCCTGTTGCATGGCTGGAACTTTTAGCCCCCCTCACAGCTAAAACTGTATCAAGGATGGTATATAGTGAATTCTATAATTCCAGGTGGAAAGGGAGCCCAGGAAGTTATCTGGTCCAACCTCTGCTCAAAGTAGGTCCAAGAGCAGGATGGTCTGGACTGTATCCTGTTAGTCCTGAGTATCTCCAGGACTGAGACCTCAGGGCTTGGGGGCAACCAAAGATTACATGTGTTTACAAGAAGCAGATGTATTGTGTACAAACACTTACCAGAAATACCTTGACATTCAGACACGCTGTATTTGGCACTGGGAGATGCTCCTTGTAAAGAGAGGTCAGAAGGGGCCATGGTCACAAACAGGAGGGAAGAAAACCAGACACACAGCCATGACTTGTGGGTGCATGTTTTAGGAAAGATGAATTCAACCTGAAAACCAACTTTGAAGGAACTCAGACCTTCTGTTGAAGCTATCACTAAAGACCCCAGTTGCTGGGATTCAAATATGCCGAACACACTCCCCTGGAAATTTTCCATTTGGGAGATGAATTGCCCAGATTTTGGGAAATGCATGTAGGCATAAGGAAACCTAAATTTTGGGAAGAGCACATCCAAAGTTCTGTTACAAAGCAGAGACAGACAAACTAGGCCCTCTTCTTCAGGGCCTCACAATGGCTTGGCTGGCAGCTCATCACTTACAAACATGTTAAGACAACAAGCTAAGCCAGCTGAAGAATTATGCCAGTCCATCATCAGTTTTGAATAAATAATCCAAGACTCCAAATGAGTTACAACATTGCACTGTCATCTGGCAGCACACAAGCCTCTGCAGCTATAGTACTGAGAGCATCTTCAGCAGTTTCCTACTCTGGAAACCACAATCACTTAAGTAAAAGACTTTTAAATACATTTTAACAGACAGAAAAGCATCTTCAGCAATCCACGTTAATAACAACAGTACCTCCAAGGAAAGGAAAAAAGCCTGCCTACCACAGGAGATCACAGATGCTCTTCCACAAGAAGTCCTTGAAATGCAGCCATGAAAGAGCAGACTTAGTTGAATGAGCTTTTCTAGCAGAAAGGCTTAAAGAAATAATCAAAACTACAGTTCCTTCAGTAAGATGTAGAGTTGGTTTGTAGGCAGGATATGTAATGCAAGTCTCTAGAAGATGGTCCACTTTAGCTGAGAAGACCACTCACCTCTACGTGCAATCCACATGTTTCTTCTTGATGGTGCTTTTAGAGGGAATAGGAAAACAGGTTTAAAAAAACATTTACTTTATCTTCAGCTGTGGTTTATGAAATAGACAAAGTATTCCCAAAATACAGATTTTTGTGGTTTTAAAGTGGTCTAAAGACCACTGGTTTGCAGAAAGACAATGCTACAGAGCTATTCACTGTATGAGATTAAGTAATTAGCCAGTTAAACCAGAGTACAAACTTGGTATTTTCTGCTGATCTCATTCTTGGTTTTACATACTGAATTATAGGTAAGACTCAAGGAATTCACTTCAAATGAGAAAGCTAGGTTCAAACAGTTATCAATAAACAAAAAACATGTATTAATAAAACAACAAATGCTAACCTCAGAATTTTCACCACACTGTGAGTAGAGGTACACACAGCTGCTCCAGCAGGAGCTGGAAGTGACCCTTTTAAAACTCCAGTAGAAACCTGTAACAAGATACTTAGTGTACCTAATTTAAATGTAAACGTTTTTATCCTCTGCCTTGATGCTTTGCAAAAAGGACACCATATACAAAATACCAGATGAATTCTTGTGGGTTGAGTTTCAGGTCTGGAGAAGCATTGTGAGTTTCTTTGTGACAAAGATGCAAGTCAGTGTTACACCATGATGATACAAACGAGGACTCCCATTACTTCCTTTCCTGGATAGCTTGCTATTCTCTGGCAGCCAGAACCAAATTCACCTTTACACTCAAAACAAAGTTGATATAAAAATGGTGAAATATTACAATGTCTGATTAAGAATGGTCTTAGATGCTATCTCAAATTGATCAGTAATGAAATGCAGGAGTTTCTACAAAGCACAGGGTATGATCACTGGGCTCTTGGCAGATTCAAAGTCATATCCTTGTGTGTTCCCCCACATCATCTCATTTTAGCCAATAAAAACACAGCCCCATGGACAGCTCCAGCATTCAAAAAACCCAGATAGCTGCCATCACATCAGGCACAAGAGCAGCAGCATCATGGCTCAAAACCAGGTCACACAGGAAATGCTGGAACCTCATCACTCACTGAGAAACGCTTCTTCCTCAAGTCTTTTGTAAAACAGAGCCAGGTGATGCTTCCATCCTACACAGAAGTGAATTTGGTTGGTTTATTCACTACTACCCTTAAGTGCTTGAGACACATTTTAATTTTCCTTTTGAGATGGTCCAAAAGGGGCCCAGTGAGAGAATGACAGCAGAAAGCACCAGTGTTGACTACAGAGCCACTTCATCAGCTCTCAGAGAAAGTTTACTAGTCTCATAACTGCACAGCAGTTACACCCATAGACCAGGAAAACTTTAGACAGGCAGTTACTGCTAAGCACCAGTGCCTTCCTCATTACCTTAAAATAACCAGAGGCTCTGGAAGGAGAGCATCATGGGCCTTGTGGCTACCCCAGACAACCACAGCAACCCCAGCTCATGCAGGCACCTCAGCAGAACAAGGCAGGTGTGCATTCCTTTCTTCTGCCAAAATTACTAGCTTTCAGCTACCATCTGAAAGACACTGGTGTTTTAGAAGGCATTGTGGAACACTTTCAAATCCCCACTGGAATATTTCACTGGCTACAAGTGAAAAATTTTCACATTAGATGATGTTAAAAGTTCCTGTGAAACAAATCTTGAAAGTTCCTGTGAAATAAATTCCAAGGCCTGCTGCTACAGCAAGTGGTAAACAGTTTGCACGTTTAGGGACACCCACATAAAACAGAATAGCTGCTCATTAAAGGACCTAATTTCACATAAGTCCATAGAGTCTTTCACAAGAAATGGGAAAGCTCTACTAGTGAAGTCAATGCCACATAACTTTCTAAAGAGGTTTAAGTGGCAAGAAATGGGAAAGCTCTACTAGTGAAGTCACATAACTTTCTAAAGAGGTTTAAGTGTCATAGTTTGAGATGCTTTTCTTAAATATTAGCATGTTAAACTCTGCAGAACATGTAGAAATGCAACAGTATGCCCCAATTCTTAGTATCTTAATTAGTCCTTAAAAAGAAAGGAAAGCCTCTTAAGTGTAGCTCTACTGAACAGCTACTATCAAATTGCGTTCTGAAAAAAAAATCCTACCCTGCAGAACCAAACAAGGCTGTCAGCTCACACTAACTATATCTGGGTTTGGGTTTACTGATGGACTGTATTATTCAGAAACTTAAAGAACTACAAAGCAGCCTGATTAGTTGTTTTGGTTTGGTTTTTTTATTAGGTTTATTATGACTTAAGAGTTTCTATTACTCCAGCTGGGTAAACCACATTTGAGAGTAAGTTTAACTGCAGGACTTCAGTTTCAGCCAAAATCATTTTTGCATTACTTTATTGTAATATAGATTTAAATTTAACATTTAAAACTTACTTCATTAATAAGCAAGCCAAGCTCAGTAGCTTCAGTGCAGGATGTACTTTATGTAACTTGCTGCACATTCATGTTAGATTTGATGTACATGGAGAAGAGACCAGTCAACTATATGATTCAGAGAAACCAAAAGCAAGCACCATTTTTACCAAACTAAACAGTTCTCAATTCTTCAGTTTCTTACAGGAACTCAACTCCCTTCTGGCTCCAAGAGCTACAGTTTGGAGAATAGCTGAAAGCTACTTCCACAGCATAAATTTTCTACACTGACACAAGAAATAGCCTCCAAAGCAACAGGTACTAGACTTTTTTTTTATTATATTTTTTTTTTAAGAGACAACCTGTTTTCCTTGTGTTTACCAGGTGAATACATGCATTTTTTGATCATTCTGGCAGAGGTTAACAAAGAGCAAACAACAGTTGGGGCTAAAAAGAAAAACAATCAAAAAGTTGCCAAATATTTAAGGTACAAGCAAAAAACATTAATGCAACCAGTTTAATATCTAAGCCTGCTTTCTTCCAAAGAAAAAATGGCACAAATTAAATTTAAAAAAGTTTAGTTTTAGATGGTACTAGACTCTTGTTAATGCTTTGAAGCATTAATTCATTTATTTCACTGCAAGGAAGGGGAGAAGTAATTTGAACAGGCTTTGTATATTTGGGGCAGTTGTCACAGTTCAGTCCATATATCAGAACTGACACCAATATGATGTTACCTTTACACATGTAATAGTAAAGTATGTTAGAAGTTGCAGAGCATAAGCATCTTAGTTGTACAAGCCAGTTAATTGATAACAGAAGAGCTGAAGAATGGTTCTCACACATCCTTTCTGTTCAGGACTCCAGATTTTTCTTCTGGAACAGAAAAATCCCTCTGCCAATAGCCTAATAAAAGCTAACAGATATATCTAGATACCATCTTCAAAATCTTTGTTGAAAATGCAGTCTCCAAATGAAAACTAGCTGTATGCAATATTAATATTTTACATAAAATAAAGTCTTATTACCTGTAGTTAATAGCAGTAACTGAAATTAATGTATACTGCATCTTCAGGTGATGTGCAAGTTCAGCTACGAAACACAGGTGGGGGCTTTGAACAGTTCTTACCATCTTTCTTTGGACAGTTCTTACATTTGTCCCAGAAATTACAAATTCTCTAGTTACAGTGTTGTGCAACTGTTGACATCGTCAAGAGCTCTTCAGTGTAAAGAAATCTGATGAAAGCACCACAAAACAAGGAGATCATGCTCTTTGTAAAGAGCCTTGAATTCTGAGAATTTAACACATCATTGCTGTCTTGCCTTGCCTACAGAACACCAATGCCAGGGACATCAGGGTCAAAAGGAGCAAAACTACAGTAAAGTCTGCTTCAGACAGGGAAGAAAATACAAAAAAAATCTGACTCTACAAGCACAAAAGCAAGAGTCTTGAAGAGCTGTGTATTAACATGGAGCTCAAGGTGCCTTAACTTAGCTAGAACACCACCATTTTTTTAGTCTTGTGAACCTAGCATAGCTGCATTTCATCCAAGAATCAGCCTACACTTTCAGTTAAAGCATGCATACCACCTCACTAAACACCCCTTCCCAACTTGCAGGTTTGAAGGTCTTAATTTCCTTATTCCTTCTTTCCTAAGCAGAGATTTGGAGGACCTGAAAGCCAGAGCTCTCCAAACATTTGCTGCATCTACATGTAAAGACAGTTAGGACACTCTTTGAGACTGACATATCCTTCCCCCTTCAGAAAGAGATTTGCAGCAGATCAGTCTTGATCTCTCATTCAGTTTTAGGTTATGCTTAAGTTATGGCAGCCAGAGTTCAATCCTATGAATGTAAGCTCAACACAAAAAGAAAGCCATTTATCCTTTTTAATTCATCCTTACGGCATGTTTATCCAGAGCTTTATAATCAACTTCCAGTTTTAAATTATTTTCTTAGCACTTCACAGAACCTGCATGTCACTCCCTCCTGAAGGAGATGGCACCACACAGAATCTTGTTTAAGTTAGTCCAAGTTTCCATATGTGACCAGAAGTCTTACTTGTTAGAACACACCCCTTTTTTCCAACTATCCCCCTCATTCCCTCTCTTCCCACCCCTCCCCAACAATGGGCAATTACTTCACAAGAAATGTAAAATGGGATACGGGTGTACACAAAACCTACCCTTCACTAATACTGAACAGAAAAGCCTATTTTTCAATTACAGGACACCTTTCTCTAAATTTAGGTCAGCACTGGTGCAGTCTGCACTGTGTATGATTACCACGAGGATAATACCAATAATTACATACATTTTCTCAAACTGATTTAAGATCCTATGAAGTTAATTGGGGAAAAGTTTAATATTGCTACTTCAGAGCACTAAAACACACAAAGTGAATCCAATTAAAGATCCTTGTATTGATTCAATATTAAGTATTAATTGCATGACCATCATAGCACCTCTTTACATTATCACACAATCACCAGAATTATCAACTGCTTTTAAAACTAAAAAGGGTACAGTCCAATATTTATAACTTGCACACTGTTACTATATAGAAACTAGGTGCATGGTACAGTGCTGCAAAAATGGAAGCCTGCAGTTTTGACAAAGATGCCAAGTCATGTTGTAGACAATTTCAGTCAAACTGGCAATACTGTTTAAGCAAATACTCAACACAGCAGGAAATAAAGGACAAAAAAAAAGCATTCTATAACCAAATAAACATCTGAAATTTCCTTTCCCTTTAATACAAGTAAGGTCACTTTTAGCCTTGGAACGGATACATGTTTGCCTATGATGATCTGGCTAGCTACTACACAATATCTGATGTCCTCTGCTAAGAATATAGTTTTAGAAAGCCGCAGTTACAAGAGGCATCTAATGTAATATCTAAAATTTCCTTTATGGCAATTACTGAATTCATTTGTCTTAAACAGTGAATATGGAAAGATGGCCTCATGTTTCCTTTTCAATAGTACTCTGAGGATCAAGTGGCTTTCAAGCAGCATGGTGAGTTTGAAATTTTTGCATTTTAGATCATTCTGTTGCGTTTATGAGTTGGTGAGTCTGTAATGACATCGCCACACTGGGCTGAGGTACGCTTTCTAGTTCCACCATTGTCCAAGTGGAGTGCCATTTCTTCTGATATGAAAGTGTTCAAATCAACATCATGGAGTCCATTTCTCCTTCGACTAGCATTGGAGCCACTGCTCACGTGAGTGGGCGAGCCTGGGGTACTTGAACGAACACTTATACTAGCCATTGCACCACTAAGACCTAGGGGAAAAAAAGAAAAAGCATTTAGGTCAAACAGCACAGAAAGTGACTTTTCCATGTGTGGCACAATGGATGACACTTGTCTGACTTAGTGATAAATCAAAGGCACTTCATTCTAGTCTTTGTACCACACTTGTTTGAAGCTCAGACCACACCTTCCCAGCTTTTAGTCCATTTAAGAATCCAGCAATTACTAGAACTGCTTTTTATGACATTAAAATGAGCTTATACACCAGGTTGTACCAGCACACCAAGGCAAATGTTAGCTCCATAAGCATGACATGCTATTCAAAATGTGTGTACATACTCAAGAGTAGACTTTTAATATGAAGGCTTCACACTGAATCAATTACACAGAATGAAAATCTTCCTACAAAGGGCTTTCCAGGTTGACCTGACTTGGTCTTGTCTCAAACACCACCACCCTGCTGTCTTTCACTCTCTCTGCCACTGTAGCTCTAAAGAAGACTGCAGTTTGACAACACACCTCAGACACGCCTATACAACAACTGGTGTTTAAATAAAAGCTTTATTTTATGGCTGCCACTAACAGGCAACAGTTTTATCAGAATTCAGAAGAGCACTTACAAATAAAAAAATAAGCCAAACAAGACCACATGACAATCACCCAAAATCACCTATTGACAGATGTGATCCAAAACACTGTCACAAGTACCCTGCAATCACTTGGGTTTGTGTTCAGGTTATTAATACAATGTGTAATTAAAGCATAAAGTTTATTTCTTGTAGAAACAAGGCTATAAACAAGAAAACAATTAATCCTATACTCATTTAAACTTTGTTTTCAGTACTATTACAACTTTGCAGAAGCAAGACATTCCAAAACACACATCTAGCAAGGGCTAATACATGAAAGCCTAGTAATTCTTCTCAATTTGAGTCCAGGCTGTATTTGTAGATAAACAAGAGCTCAGATTAAAGACAAATATATTTGCTATCATAACTGCTTCATACCTTAGTATTTATTAGGAAAGTACAGAAATAACTTTTGGCACTACAAATAAACTACCAAAGCAAGAGCCATGCAGGAAGATGAAGAACAAGAGAAAAGATCTACATATGTATATTTTTGTAGCAATGAGAAGCAAATGTTAAGTTGTCCAGGAAGATTTGTCTCAGTAGCCTTCAACATCTTGAGCTGAGGTTTTCTCCAGTCCCGAATACCCTAATACCTTCTTCCAGCCATCACACATCTTGTGTGTACAAAGCCACTGAATACACATCCTCTTATACAGTCAAGTAGGCAGCCTTAGAAGTCCCACACTGACAAGTAAAGCTTAACAAACCCCTACTAGCTCCTGATAGGCAACTTCAGAGGCTCTATAAAGAGAAGACTGCTACAGCTACTGGTTCAGTTGCCAGAAACCTCAGCTGGAAAATAAACTGAAAGCCATCTACAGCAATGGCAAGTTGATATGCAAGTCACTCTGTGTTCACTCTGTTGTATATTACTGTTGAATAAACACAAAGCTTAGATGGTGTAGCAGCACAGGATATACTTTTCTTAAGAGTTTTTGCTTACAGCTCTAACTGGTATTCCAACACAACTCAGTAGCATGGTTTGAAGACTGGTAGGGAACCTCTAGGTTTTATTAATATTAAAATTATCTTTCATTAACAATGGCAGAAAGTATTTAAACAGCAGAAGCTGTTTTAGTAAAACTGTAATTCAGAAACAAGCTTTCTACCAGGATTAAGGCCAAGCTTAAATTCAAAACCATTATGAGAAGAGGTTCCTATACATCTACCAAAGAAATTAAGGCAGCTAATTGATGACAGATGTACAAGTAAAAAGCCAATTCAAATACCATAACTTACATAAACCACCCACATGCAATATATGGGCAGCTAACAAATAATGTCACAATTCAAAGGCAATAGCAAGTTTAATTTCAACTCGTATGACATTAGAAAAACATTAGTTCATCCTATACACTTAAACTGGAAAAAAATTGACAGTGCTCAGGTGACATTGTTTCAAATCCAAACTGATTGCAGAGATTATCCCCGACATCACTATTCCAAGCAAAATTGCTCTGAACACAAGTTCAGTGTTGTTACTTCCACTGAGAATCAGTTTACACCACTTATTTACTGTTACATTATGCAACTCAAACAAATGACCAAAACACTAATTCAATTTTATCGTTACATCTTTTCACTATGCCTAGTGCCCAAGTAAGGAGAGGAAAATTATCATAAGTAAGCCCCAAAAGAGACTGGTGATGTGAGAACACGTATTTTGGCATCACTCAAACTATGTTTGTAAGTACAGCCTTTTCAAGTAACAAGCATTTTTTAAAATAGCAGATATTAGTCATAATTCAAAGATGCAGCTGTAATATTCTGCAGCACATTCTGAAACAGACTGCAAAGGTTTGCAAGCAATGCCTCAAGCAGGCACTAGATTTCCAGTATTTAGGTAACAGTGAATCACTGTACATTTAAATACACAACACTTTCAGGAGATAATCAAGAAGTTAATCTTCAAATCAAACCTGGTGCCAAAGGCAGGAAAGTAGTTTTTAACTACTTTCTACAAAGACAGGTATACAAGGATATTGCACCATGACATGGATTTCTAGTTGCAGTTTAATGTTTCATCTCGTACAGGTATTTAATCTGAACTAGTGAGTAACAGTCATTACCCAGTACACTAACACACTGCGATCATTTGGTATCAGTTACTTGCAGGTAACTGTATTACACAGCACTTCTCATCAATCCAAGAGAGAACTACCAAACAAAACATTTAGATCAGTTCAGGATTAGGTAAACAATCAAACATAGAAGAGTCAAAATTCTAGACAGGCACTGAAATAACAAGTTGCCATTTCATGGAAGCACAACTTTGAAGACAGTCATCTATGCCACAGAAAACATCTATTTTTTGTTGACAGAGAAAGCATCTTTCAGGACCCAAAACTGAACTGTGATCTGCTTTTTTCTTGGAAATTTTTGTAATTCAAAGAGGAATTCTCAGAAAACCCATGTATTGTGAATTATTCTGAGTTTTTGGTGGACTCAGAGACCTCTTCTCAAAGTATTTAATCATTTAAAACAGAAAGCAAGCAGTAACAGATATTAAGAAATCATAAGGTTATGTGACTTAAGAACCCCATTTCACAGCCTCAAATTTCTGCACTGTGATAACATGACCTAATACCACACACATCAGTTTTGGCTATACAACAGAACAGAGATTCAAACAGCTATTAAAGCATCTTTACTTCTTTCACAATCTCTCCTTAAGTCTCCCACTGCATTCTACAGGAGAAATTTCCTTTTTCAAGAGGCCTTTGAGAACAGTCACATGACTCTCCCTTTTTCAACTTGAAAGGATTGAAGTGGAGGGCCTATCTCAAATATTTTGCAGTACTTACTACATTCTCACTCCTCCTTTACCTTTCAGCCAAGTCATCAACAGTATGGTGTCTCAAAGCCGGTAATTTCACCAAAAACTTATTGGAATTTATATTCTGAAGTATTATAGTCCTACTAGAAAAGAGCTGTTGAATAGAAGAAAGTGACCAATACTAGCTAATACTAATAATACACCAATACTCTCCAAAACTATCAAGTTAGTAGAATGCTTGGCTAAAAGTATATGTTTATATTAAATACTACAGGCAAATAGAACTGTCAACTCAAAATTAAGGAGTTTATCAACACTGGCCTAACAAACTGAAAATGCCACTATCTGCACTGTAACTATGTCCATACTGAATATGAGTTATTTAGGTCACTATCACAGCACATTATATACTGAAAAACTACTGTTCAGTATAGTTATAGTATTAACTATTGTTTTCCAGAAGTTTTAATCAGGAAGTATCAAAAAGAATAGGCTAGAGCAGGAATTACTTAATAATCCCAGATAAGTAAAAAATGGCATGCAGATAGATCCATGTCACTCCTCTATGTCATACTCACCCTTTCACAGCACTGCTCACAAAGCTAACTGTAGCAGTACATACCAATGCTCAACTCTACCACAGCTATATATATACACACAACCTTTAACTCTTTCTAACTAACCTGAAGTTTGCTCTCCCACCCCCTCTTCTACCAACTGTTTCTTCTCCACTCTGCTAACTGTTGATGTTTCATATTGCAGTTCAATATTTTCAGAAGATAATAAGAAAGCCTAATGGAAATTCAGGCTCTTTAAAAGGGCCAAGTAACACACTTCCATACGCTAGAGCAAGGGTTACCCCTCCTAAAGAGGATCACACTAATTATACACATCAACATTAAATTTATGAAGCAAAAGAACTACCAGTCCCTCACTTGGTTGTTGCCCATTCACATTGCCATGAGTTAGGAATGCTCAAGTCTGACGCATGTCAGCATTACCTTCCCATGCATGCTTCTTCCCTCTCCTCAAATCACAACATTTTCTCCCCTTACACTGGAGAATCATTTGTAATGTATGGAGCACATACCACATTAAAAGACCAAGGCATCATTTTAAATATGGACTGTGCATTGCCACCAGCACTGCAAGACTTAACATGCTAGCTACAGCCAGGCAGAAAATGACCCGACATGCCTGTCAGCTTCTGGAAATCTTATGACTGCTAGCTCAGTTTGATGTAATTCTGTCACTTGAAACTCTTCTCATACAGAATCAGATATGGCAATATGCATCCAGAGAACAGGTGAAGATACATCCACAGATATGCTAACTGCAATGACCTTTTAGGGTCTGCTGGAAGTTAAAAATATGACTCTATATTTGAGACACTGAACAATAAAGATATTTCTTTTACTATCACATCCCAACAAGTTAAGCATCAGATGCATAGTTCTTGAAGTTCAGAAAAAACACTTGAACTTCAGGGTAAAATAGCATGTATTACCTCAAGCTATCTACTCAGCTTTTGTTGAAGATTTTAATTTCTTTTCAGGTATTCACAGTTCAAGCTTCCAGCCATGTTTTATTTCCAAAGTTACCCACCAGCACACTAATAATGGAAAGTTTGTAATAAGGGCAAATATTTTTTATTTACCAGAGTTTAACTTGCTCAAGAGGTTACTTAGTTCCAAAAAAACTCATTCTCAGGCGCCCCGAGGCTACACTAAAGACTTCATAAAGAGGTGCACAGCATACATTCCAAAGAGTTAAGGTAGACCACATACACCTTAAACATTCCTGTGTCACTACAGATTTTCTGTCATGACCATTTTGATTTTACCTACTGTACCAAGGCTTGAAAGCAGAACAGTAGAGAATAAAAAGTTCCCTTATAGCACAAAGACTACTGATAACTTATCAGATTAAATTTTGGATTCAAAATCCCTAGCTTGCATCAATAGAACTGTTTACTACCTTGCAATGCTACAATGTTTAACAAGGTTTGAGATAAAAAAGGTAAGATTAAAAATCCAATTTAACGTATTTATCCGCAGATGCAAAATAGTTTTAAGATGGTACTGATACCGAAAGACTCCAATATTTTAGTCTAGGGCACACACCTTGAATTGTGTTTGATGTTCAAGGAAATATTTAATTATTAGCTACTTTGCTACCACAGCTTCTGTCAAAGTTCTCAGATGTGATGAAGCATTTAGATCAAAATACAGGCATCTCTCCCATCAAAAAGCAAGATCAAGTTATAGAACGACAGTCTTTAGACCAGTATTAGTGACCATTTCTGACAAGTCAAGCACTGGAACAGGCTGCCAAGGGAAGTGGTGGAGTCACCATCCCCAGAGCTGTTAAAAAAATTTGTAGATGTGGCAGTTCAGGATATGGTTTAGCTGGCATGGTAATGCTGGGTTGATGGCTGGACTTTATGATCTTAGATGTGTTTTCCAACCTTAATGACTCTATGAATAAGCCAACTTAATTTGATCAGAGCTTTTTGTCTCATAACAGATTTGTACCTATCCCTGCTTCACTAAGAGACCTTGCTTAGACCAGCAAGTTTGAGCATTACCCATCAAATCTAATTCAGCCCATTCACATTACCAACAGAGAAACTGTTTCCACAGGAAGCCTAACAGCAGAAAAACCCTCACTGCTTTACATTCCAGTCTAAAATTTTGCTTAAAGCTTTAGTCCTGAACACTTGCTAAGACTGCTACTCACTACGATCAGGTTTTTTGTTTCCTCACAATACCTAGAAACAGTAAATTACTGTAAATTAAACAGTCTGCCAAAAAATTAAGACAAAGATAACCCTACAGAGATTAATGTACACACACACCTGAAGATTCTACACAGGTTTCAAAAATCCAAACATAGTTCTGAGAGGCCCTATGATAAACAGGAAAATAGCTTGGGAGACAGTTTAATCACAACATCCTTAATGTTAAAGAAAAGGGGGAGGAGAAGTTGGAGGAACACAGACATTGTAGGCAATAACCTAAGAACAGTTATGAGGCCAAATACAAGACTAGTCACTGAAAGATTAGCACAAAAGCATTTGTGTCAAAGACCAGATTGAAACTGATATCAGGAGAACTTAATCCAGGTGACTGACATGTAATCTTGTCAACCAGCTGATGAGCACACTTCTAGCCCCTGCAGTGCTAGTAAGGAGCAGAGAACTTCCTACTGTGCTCATGAACCTGTAATAATTATGAAACAAAAAACTTCTGATTTCATGGTTCAGCTTCCCATGCTGTAGCAAAGTGACTTCCATAAGCCACCTCTGTATAAAGCAGGACATTAAAAGAGCCATATTAACAATAAAAATGCCGCTCAGTTTACTCTGCTTAAGAGCTCACAGACCTGAAGAGCAAGACTTTATCTAAGAAGTCAACTGCACATCAGATTCAACTAGTTTTGGAAAGTAAGATTTTTTTAAGAGGGTGTTGATCACATCACATTGAGAGCCAACTTCTGCAGCTCTCCTCATGAAATTAGCTTTACCTCCTGAATAAGCAATACTAGTGCATAGAATTCCCCAGCCAGATTCCAATATAAGGAAAACTGCCAAAAACTACATGATTGGATGAAAGCATGCTTGATTTAAATGGCAACAGAGCAGCAAACAATACCAGAATTAGGCTGACAACTAAACAGTAACGATGTCTAGCTTATGTATCTTGAAAAACCACCACAGCGTAGCAGAAGCAAAGACTATTTTCATGGATCCACTTATCTAACTCATTAATTCCACCCCTCACCAAGAATACTGAGACAGTAAAAATTTCATTCAAGTTTCACTGGTTGTCCTTCTACATAGCTTGTTTTTTTACTTTTACAATATATCTGAAATACTTGCACCTGAAAAGTAGAAGAGATACACCACTGACACTGCTGGTGATGGCAAGGAAGAAAATTTAGTATGACACTGGAAGATATTTAAGACTGAATATGAACTAGAATCACACTCCCAACAGGACTCGATCACTGCAAGGATGTGCAAGTGAAGCAGCCTGTCCAGGGTACTGCAGGTAGAATACTTCACACTACCCAGTACATAACAAGTGTACTAGATTGAGGTTAGGTACCCTACAGACAGAAGCTTCAGACATAAAGTTCCATCCCTAACCCTGAAAATTATTTGTTAGTTATTTACTATTAGTCAAATTTTAATAATTAACTAGTTGCTAACATAGTATCCTTTTCCAAGAATCCTGTTTACTTTAGCATTGGTATGAATGCCAAGTCTCTTCATGCTTCAGAAACACTACCAAAAGCTAAGTATCAACTGTTGAACCAACAGCTGCAGAATATTACAGAACCAAACCTGGTTTTTATACAATACCTTTTCCTCATTCAAGGTATTTGACTATGCAACATATAGTAGCTACATGCCTTACACGTGCCAAAACTCCCTTAGTGAATTAAGGAGATACCTTCAGCTGGAACATTAAGTACCTGACATATTACGACACCAACAATGGTCAAGAGCCAGACATGCTTTAAGAGCCCCCACCCAATTTTAACCATGTAGTATTGAAAAAATTACTGTTACCATGCAGAGCTATGGCTTCACGGAAGGGTTGCAAATCAGTCTCTACAGATGAGCTAGTTTCTGTTGAAGTAGCTCGGTTAGGGGATACTACAGTCAGTCTTGGGGGAGCTCTAGAATTTCTTGGAGGAGGAACTTTTCCACATAGGAAGCTGATCAAGTCTTCTCTACGAATAGTTCTTCTGCGTTTTTTAACCCAAGCTAACACATCCTTATTCCGACGCTGATAGCCAATCTGAATTCCTACATCAAAGCTTCGCTGATGGGCATCCACACTTTCTGCAAGAAAACAGAAAAAAAAGTCTTAGTAAGTGATAGAGAGAGCGCAATGTATAGTATAGCACATCATTGATACATTTCTTTCCCATGGTTGACAGGGAGCTGTATCTTCTACAGGTTACTGTAATGCAGTACCAAGTTGGCTGTAACAAACCAGCTAGCATTGAAGAGGAATCCTATTAAAACCTAAGTGAGTATTAGCTATAAAGTTCCACCTCCTTTACAAGTAAAAAGGTCAACAGCAAGTCAAGGACCACCTAAATAGCAGTAGCTGTGCTTCTGGTCAACACTACAGCACTGTTTATGAAAACATTGTATTCACATTAAAAACACACTTTGTGCTTGTTAGTCTGAGGAAGGTACTTATACCAAACTATGCACTTAGAGAAACACTCAAGTGCATCAGCACAGTCAAGAAACCCCACAAAAACAAAAGGAACAACTGTTTTTATTGATTCTGATAGGTAAGGATTTTTGAGAAACCTCGTCTCTTTACAGTTACTCTAGTTTCATCTGAATTGACCTGCAGAGGCAATGTGCAGGAGGCCACAGTTTTGAAACTTGTTAGAACACAACTGTCCCTGATGCCTTTTAACTAAGCAACTTATAATTTACAAAGGCAGCTTGAAAAAAATCTCCTTCCCTATTTAAGATCCAATTGCAAATTTTATAACAGAAGCTTTATGTTATTTACAATTAATCCTACTACAAAATGCAGTTTCATTCTCCACTGATGTAATTGGTCACCTGTGCACATCAGTTATATCTGTGCCTGTCAGAAGCACTTAAATGCCTTGCTTTCTAACTTCCTTAAGTACATTTCTGGCTACTAGTTTGAGTAAATTTCAGACAGCGGGAACAGGCAGAACCAATCATTCTCTACACTATTATGCTCATCTTGGTTGTCATAGATTTGTTATCAGAGCTTTGCCAACAGCTATTTCAGTTTTATGAAAATTACTGTTAACTCTTGCTCCACTAAAAAACATCAACATATCCACTCCTATTTCATCTACCTAATAGATTATTTTTAATCTAGCAGACCTTATTAAAACAACTTTTCATATTCTTGTTTCACTAAGTCAAACCCACGAGCCACTTGCCCAGAACTATACGAAGAGATTTATTATCAGCTGTCCAAGACACTGGTTTACAGTTAAACAGTGATAGTCACACAGAAAAAAATAATCACCATGAAATGCTATTTCTAGACCTATATTCAAATACACCACTGCACAGTCCACAAGAGAGCACTAAAATCTACACTATCAAAAAGCAGCACTTCAAACCTAACATAACCTAACAAAAAAGAAAAGAATCTCAAACTGATAACAGCTAAAACTTGGGGCTTTTAGAATAGAAGCTATATATTTATACATAGAGTACACTTTAACACACTGGTTACTTTTAAGCACTGCAAGATTATTTTGCTTATGCTGCTTTGTAATCAAAAAGACTAGATGATTTACACATGCTAATTCCCATGAAAGCAATGGCAATGTGACACATTATTCCTCCAGCCATTTTATACTTCACAGCAGCTTAGCCTCCAATGCACTGACAGTAAAAGCCACCCAACACTTTGGAGCCAGTTTGGAAACTGACAATACGCTTCTAATCCCTTCCTGAAATACCATGAGAAAGTCCTTCTGAGAGGTGAGGAGACCAGCTTTATGTCAATAACCTGCTTTCCTTGTACACCAGAATGCTTTCCAAAGGACTGACCAGGAACTAGTTATGAGGTCAAGCACAGACTGCTGATGTAGCCTGGACAAACTCAAGTTTCATTACCATGGAAAAGATCGGGGTTTTTCTACAGTAAAAGCTACAACCTACTTTGTAAACAAGGTTAAGCTTGCAAAATAACCAGTCAAGTTGCCTACATCCTGAAATTAGTGAGTCAAAACTAACATTAACAAGCATTCAGCTTGTAGTAAAAAAGGTAAACTGTAGGCTCAAATCTTATTCTAATATAAGTCTGAGACCTTTTACGGTGGCCTGAAGTTCTAAATCAGACATAACAAGCTATGCCTTCATTTCCCTAGTATAATCTGGAAGATAATCAAATGTCTTGACATGCAGCCTCTATCAGCAGTGTCAATCAGAAATACATGATCTAAAACGTTCAGTGTGGTGTAAAACTAAGTTTCTCATCTATTTTCAGAAAAAAATGCTGGCAATCAGACATCACAGCATTCTCCTTATGAACTATTTTTCATGTAGCTCTTGTTAAAAGAATTCTGATGCCTCAAAATTCAAAACATTTATCAGATCAGAAGCCAGCTGACAGGGCAAGAGGCAGCTTGTGGTGCTCAGTTTACCACACCAAGTACTGCTCCAGTGTTTTGACAGAGTCCTCCAGAACACAAACATTACTGAGTATGTCAGAAACAACAGAAGATTTTTTTTTTTTTAAAGAGCCATGGTCATTACTAGGGAAGATAAATTCACATTAAGAAACTCCAACTTGCCTGATACACACAACTGCTGCTTCTACCTGTATTCTCAACAAATTTCTACCCACTTGGCAGTTAATTTAAAACTGAAAGATAGCTCTGATTAACTGAGGTACCTGAGCACTTTTAAAGATCTGTTCCATGTGCTGCTTTTTGGAGTATTACATTAGACCTGACTAAAGTCAGCTTCTTACTTAAACTCCAGTTTCCCTGGTCACCACCTACATGCTCTTCTGTTAATCACATTATTGTAGAAGAACAGGGCTCACTTTGCCTATGGCACCAGTAATCAAATTATTTCACCAAAAATAAACAGCCTAAGTCTTGGTAGCAAACATGCTGTGAGGGAGAGCGATGTCATTCGTCAAAAAAGACTAATTGTTCCAGACCACTTATTAACACTGCTGCTACTCTAGCACCATGCTGAAGTGACTGGTGTCCTAGACCTTGTCACAGTGACCCACTCCCTCAGGCCAACACCTACCCTATTATGGGATGCGCTTCCCCTTTATATGACCTGTGACACATGCAACGTCCACATGCACTTTCTGCAAAAGATGAGTCTCTGGAAGTGAGGGTTCTGCAGCTACATTTCCTCCTTGCTCTGGCCACATCTGTCAGGAACCTGATCAGCCATCACAAGCATATTACCAAGTACAACTACTTAAAGCAAATGGAAAATGGAAAAACTGGAGAACTATAGATAATGCTGTGCAGACCACAAATAAAAACACTCCAGAAATAAAAAAAAACTGAAGTCAGAAGAACAGCAATTTGGAAACTTTGTTTTTTTCCTTCATAGGAATGGAAGACATTAACGATGGAAATCACACTGTGCCAATTTAAGTCTCCACTGATACAGAGATCATTTTTAAACAAAGAGACCACTGAATGATTCATCTACAGACAAGATTTTCTGTGACAACCCAAGGAAGAGTTCAGACACAGATCCTGACAGAAACACACAGTAAAACACAAAAAAAACCCCACAGCCACATGCAGAGTGCACTCTTCTTGAAGTTTTTTCTAACACTGCTTTCTTACAGACACCCTGGACACAGTCACAATGACATTCTGTACTTAAGCTGAGAGGCATACTTGAGAACCCTGTCATGAGAAGATAAAAACTTTTGCCATAGAACATCTGTGCAGAATTTTACAAACTCAACCTATGCTTCGCTAATGCATATGTATTATACTGACATCCCAGCATTTAATACACCATCAAATACACAAAATGCAGGAAATTTAAGTACTGTTTAATAAGCTATTGCCCTCTTCCCTTGAACTCATGACAGCAAGACACACATTAAAAACATCTTTTTTTTCAAGGGTCGTGAAGTAAAACAGCTTTTAAGTTATTAGTCACTGACATGAGGCAACAGAAAAGATTCAGCTATCGTCAGCTAAACTGGCCAAGGGAAAACCTGCAAGATTCAGGAAGCAGTCTCGGGTTAGATTTTATCAGGGTGAATAAGAGACATTAACAGGCCCTGCTTATGAGTAAGCGGGGACAGGAGGCAGAGCGGGGCCCTGCTCGGCGGGCAGGGCTGCGGGGGGAGCCGGGGCAGCCCCCTTACCTTTGTAGAGGTTGGTGACTGCAGTGGCGGCGTTCTGGAAGGGGACCCAGAGGGACAGCCCCGGCTGCTGGCACACGCGGTCTGCAGGGAGGGAAGGACACAGGCTGTTTATTTTGGAGTCACCGACTCCGAACGGCCATGTTAGATTTCGCCATTTTGTTCCACCTTCCGAAGGCAACTCGGGAT
>NW_009952891.1:3165399-3172047 GCF_000747805.2 Chaetura pelagica | reverse complement strand
CCCGGGGCAGGGCCTCCCCGGGAGGTGCTTCCCGGGCCGGGCCACGGCAGGGCCAGCCTGGGGGAAGGGAAGATGGCTGCTCTGGGGCAGGCCCGGCGCCTCACAGGCCTGTCTTGTGCTCGGGATTCAAACTCTTGCCATCCCCTCTTCACTATTTAGCATTTATTGTGTGTATTTACACCGTACCAGGCAAAAATTCCAGCAAACGGGAAGGCAGGAATTGCCGCTTCTCGGCAGGTGTTGGTTTACCTCACAATCTCCTCAGAACGCTGCTGTGAAAAGCATCTTCCTCAGGCCTCCAGCTGCACTGCTGACTTTAACTCAAAGCAAATAAATGTCTTCCTGAGCCAGTGTGTGAGCCCAGCCATGAACTGGCATGGAAACACTGGCCAGAAGGCAGGGACCTTGAGATTCCCTCTCCATCCTCTACACAGTACTCTGATCTCTGGGTTCGGTTGTTCTAATGCAAAGGCCGGACACATCTTCACCTGGTTTTGCACCCGCTGTGCAGAGTCTGCTGTGTGTGCACAGCTGGGTTTCAGATCAGCTCTTCCATTTACTAGCCTGGTATTTCACAGGAACTAGTGGTCTGTTGTACCCACCCCACTCAAACCCACTGGATGTCAGAAACACAAGCTCTATGGACTGTTTCTTCCTCTGACAGACTATTTTACTCAGTCTGCACTTGTTCCTGTTTTGAACTTGGATCTTCATGCAGCTTCCCAAAACGTACAGGAAATCAAAGCAACATCACAGGTAGTGGGGAAAGAGGTGGTTGAGGAGGGGTTCTCTCTAAGGACAACTGAAAACTACAGCTGCAGCCTGCTGTATTTCCTAGACCACTGAGACTAACTACTAGGGGCCTCTTGCTGACAGGTTGGGCTGTGGCCGTGCATGTGAGCGGGACGGATGAGAGGATCTGTACCCTCTGCACATGTGTTCTCAAACTGAAGTTACGGGTTTTTAACGTGCTTCATAACACTAATGCACATCCACAGAGGCATGGACGTCCTCTTCCTTTCTAGGTAAAACTCTGTCTAGTCTTTGTTTAGAATTACGAACTTCAGCATGTTTAGGAGTATTCCTAAGTATAGCTGTTGGGCTTTTATGAAGGTACAAAGGTAGTGTAGAAAAGAAAGCAATACCTTAGAAACATTTAAAATGTCAGTAAATGAAAATTAGCTCTGTAAAACGTATTGATCAGTAGGCCAGAAATTACATGTTGTAGTGGAACATGGATTTTTCTCCTGTGCAACTGTTTTAAGGAAAACAAAAAACAGAAGAAGAAACTATCTCCTCTGTTAAATAGGATTTCTTGTAAACTACCTACAACTTCCCTCATGCTCTCAAATTGTTTAAATACTGAAAGGCATCAAATGGGAATGTGTGAAGGGATTGTGTTCAAGTACTTCTCCAATAATAGGGCACTTAAATCCATGTCCCTCATCAAAAGGTGAGCAGAAATGCTCCTGTCAACTTGCATGGGCTTTGCAGATGCTCTCTGTGAGATCTGGGATCAGAAGTTACTTCAGAGCTTGAGGTCGGAGGGGACATGGCTATCCTGGACCCTGTGTGCCACACATCTGGTTTTCTGAGTATTTCAAAAGAGTTGCATAACGTTGGCAGCTGTGAAATAAACAGTTGGTTACTGCAGTACAATGTAGTGGTAGTCATGATTTATCAAGCATAGAGGCCTGAAATTTGGCTGTGACTGGCGCCCATTCAGTATAAATCAAGCAGGGAGCTGTAATAGACCACGAGGTAATCCCAGGTGAAAGCCTAGCACCCACATTTCCTGGTTTCATGTAGAGTAACCCAGCCACACTCAGGCCTCTGAGTTATATACAGCTGAGATTTTAAGAAGGCGGTTTCCTTTCTACATGCATTACACCAAGTGGGGTGGGCAATGTTGGAGTTGTTGTATCAGTAGTTTTTGCAGTATTCTGAAGTGGCCATTGGCAATTTCTAGGGTGATAGTGTGGAAAAGTTTAGCTGAGAACTGGGATAGTGAACATTAAAATTAGAAAACTGAAGTCATTTTTTGATAGAAACATTGAAGAACATTAATTTGGTGTACAGACGTCCTTATGCCACCTGAAGATAAAGAGGGGGTTAGGGACCTAGGGAAGGAGTTAGGCATTTTCTGAGGCTGGAAGAATAATGAAGCAAAGGAGTCCTGCAGGTAGAAAAGTAGCATTAAATGGAGAATAAAGACTTTTCATGGCCAGATTGTGGAGAAGACAGCAAAGGAAAGAAGGTGCAAAAGCACCATGGGCAAAAATCCTTTAACATACCCAAACACATTTCCCCCCAATGCCTCCTGAGAAGCTTAGTGCCTCTACTGATTCACTACAGAATTCCCTCCCTGTAAGTAAAGAACAAATTTCATGCTAATCCATTTTGACCTGCCACCAGTGGCCTGGAACAAACACAGCTGTGCTGGTTTTGGTTCCTGGTAAGGGATTTGTTGGCTGGACTCAAATGCAAAAAGACTGGGAGATCAATGGTGAACGTGGCATCTGAGTAATCTTGGTGTTTTGCCTCTTAATTCCCTCATGGGAACCCTTCAGTGATGAGAGCAGTGTGGCATCCAAGCTGCAATCTCAGGGGAGATAATTACTCAAGCATGATGAGGGTATGCTAATTGTAGAAGGCTCTGAAGACTTGTTTTATTCCCTTATGCAGAATCTTATTGGGAGTTGAATTTAATGATAAATAAAGGAAAACATTTATTAAATAGGAAATTGCGGAAAGAGAAGGGTTCATTGATACTACTACTAATAATAATAATTACAATTGTTCAAAGTGGACACTAATATCTTAAAGTATCTCGATGTACAGATGGCTGATTCTCACTGGAAATGCTTTCACAGTGCTGCAGCCAGATGTGTAGGTGCTTGTAGGAGAGAATTTAGCATGAGACCTTAAGATACTGGAGGAGCTGAAGGGAGCAGGTATTCATTTCACCAAAGGGAAAAAACCAAACAGGTCCAAGTGACAATATTTTCATTTATCTTCACCATTTTGACCTTTGGGATCAGACTCTAGGTTTGCTGCCCTCCAAAAAAACAGGTCAGCAGGGAAGGAGATTAGTCAGCTGGAAGTTGTAATATTTCTCAGTAGAAGTTGTTAGCCCAAGTAAATCTGCAGTAGTGTGCCTGAGCAAGGCAGCAGCAGGTGTCAGTGAGAAGTCTGGGTTACAGAGAACAGCAGTGCCCTGACTGTTGCTTATCACATAAGTGAGACAGTTCAACCTGTTACTGATACAATCAATTGGGCTTTTATGTATTTGGCTTGTTACTGGTCTTCCCCACTGGAAAACCTGAAGATAGAGCACTCTTAGTGGAAACACTTCCTCAGTCTGAAACAGAAACTGATTGACAGAGATCAAGAGCATCAGTGTATGAGGGTTCATTATGGTCACAAGAGCCTCATATTCTCCTCTTCAGAGTCATGGGAAATAGAAAAGAAAGGCAATCAGATAAAAGGATTTCTTTTTCCAGTATGTGCTTCTAGGTAATGGTACGTTCTGAAAACCAAAACTAGATAAGCACTGCAAAAAGCCTATCTGAGTGGTGTTTGGAATTCTAAAATGTTGATAACCTTCAATAAAAAAATTAATATTGCAGCAGTGTCTGCATCCTCCCTGCAATTTCCTGGGAGCACTTTAGGAGCAGCACTTCTTAGCCCGTGATCAAAATGCTATCACATAAAAGCAACTTGAAACTATATGATTAAAGCTTGGTCAGTTTATTTTTGCTTAAAATAGAGATCCAGAGACTTTTCAACCCTTGTCAGGATGAGAAGGAAAGCATTTTGACTCTGTGGGAACAGGATTCTTAAAACCTCATGTCAGGGCTTTGATATCAAAATAATTAAGCAATCCAGACAAAAAGCAAGACTCTCCTTTAGTGTAAAGACTACACAACTGCACTGAGATACAGATCATTAACATGTGAATTCAAACTCTACTACAAAGAGTAGCAGACATAGTTTTCAGTTTTACTGGGTAGTACCTTGCCTCAAATTTGGTTCCACTGAAATAAATGGTATGTCTTGCATAACAAGATAAAGCACATGGTGATTATGCAGTTGTCCTCCTTGAGAGCAGCCTAATCTTTCTTCATGCCTTAAGAACTGCTCTGAAAGGAGAACTGTGCTTGTCTATAATACTTCTCCAAACAGTTCCTTCTTTTATTCCAGACTCAAATCTCTAGTGCATCATCCAAAATAAAAACAGTTTCAACATAGCACATTAAGATTCACAAACAAGGTCCTGTTGCTGTGGGCTGTATATGAATGAGAGATGACCTTTGCTGTGAAGGACTAGCAACTGAAACACAAAGGAAGAAAAAAGTGTGCCTCGTATTTTCTTGATACATGATGAGTGAGGAGATGGCTTATTCCTTCTAATAACACAACTTTATTAGCCTGTGCATAAGCTGGTGGCTCTGTTGTCAGTAGTGAGACAGACAGATCTCAAGCTGAATTCAGTTTTCGAGCTTGTGCTATGGTTGGTAATACTGTTGGCCCAATATGGAAATTTTTACCCAAAATCCAATCCCAAAGCCACATCCAAGACTGCAGAAGAAACAATACCAAAAAATCTCCAACTGCAGGTCAGTCTAAATGGAGAGCATCTTGCTCACTTACTACAGATACGTGACTGGCCTATAAACCAGCTCCCTATGCAATCTGGTGGTGTGAAGCTGGGATATCTGGCACTGTGCAAAGGGCTGCAGCTGGCAGGTGCTTCACCACCTGCTGGCATTAGCAGTTGGAGGAGCAGCAGGATGCCAGAGGTCTACAGTAGGTTACCTGCATGCTCCCAAAGGCAGTTAGGAATCCCTTCAGCCTTTAGCTCCCCCTTCTATTCAAGCATCACAGACTATGAAAGAAAAGCAGCTTCCTGTATGACTCTTTGAAGAGTATTTTCGAATTCCAGATTGTGGGAGCATTTCTTAAGTTAGGCCTGTGCTCAGAGATGGGGTTTTTTTGTTTGTTTCTAGACAGAAAGTCCCATTCCAATAGCTTTATTTTGGAGTTGTCAGCTTATCTCCATACAGCTGGTAGTGTCACATAACCCAGCACTTCTGAAATCAAGAAATAGGGACATTACGTTTATTACATGGCCTGGTTGGGTATGAACACTTATTTTATACTGCTGGAGTTAGCTTTGAAGAGCAGGCATCCCATCATCTTTTTATACCTGATGTTTTTGCAAATGACAATAAATGTTCTCCTTTTATCTAGCAGCACACACCAGTCCTCCAGCTGAGCCTGCCTCAGCCTCACTGGACTAGATGGACATGAACAGGAGTGTAGGAGGGTCTGGTTCAGTTGTGCCTACAGGGCTCTGTAGGAAACATTTTTAGCAGGATTAGATGGCTGGATAAGCCATGAAACTCCCTGATCAAACCTTTGAGGCTCAGCAGAACCCCCACTGAAGATCCTGAATATTTTGCTTGCTCAAGGACAACTTAATTTCAACTTTTTCATTAAAAGAGCAAGTGGGCATATTGTACACTGCTGTGCATAGGGACAAGCAGTAATATGAACAGAAGATAGACATCAGATCTCAGATTCCAGCTTCAATAGCAATATCCTTTGAGTTCTTGACCAAATTACTTATTTCAAAAAGTATAGCTCTCCCCACACTCTTCTAATAATTGAGTAGGAAAAAAAGAAATCAAAACTACCTATTCCCATGTTGTAAGGACTGACTGTTCAAGTTTTTAAAGCATTTCAAGTGCTAAATACAATATTTGCACTTCTGCAGCTCAGCTACTGGAGGATTCAATAGCTGTTTGAATACCAGTAATCTCCTGGGACACTGGCCAGGGAAGACTTAATGTAGTTTGTGTGGGAGTAGAATGCACAGCACTCCCCAGAATTAGTCCTCTAGCTTCTCTGCTTAATTCTCCACCTCTATAAATGGAATATAAATACACTTCTATTCCATAATAAGTATGGAATTAATACCTGCCCTTCAGGGATCCCCATAGTATCTGTTCTTTAAAATCTTCTTTACAATTTGTCTTGAGCAAACAGGATGTGTAGTAAACTGGGGACAGTAATAGTGTCACTCAGTCTCAGGGGATAATATATGTGGTTTCTCTTCTGGAATTCCTGCTATACTAGTTCAAGGAAAATAAAGGTGATGTCCTATTGACTCCATAAGCACTTGCTGAAATACCTTCTTTCACCAAAAATATTGCGTAAGAACAGATTTTTGTCATCAAGCATTAACAAAATATTTAACCTGAAACCTGATGAAAACACGGAAGAATACAAGTTTAACAGAGAGGTTCTGGACCAGCAGATGTAATGTGATGTTGTCACCTCTGGCTGCCTGGCTGGCATGTGCCTGAAGCCACAGCCACGACAGCAGGGGTGGCCAGGCTGGCTGAGCCCAAACATCAGCTCCCACGGTGCAGCCCAGGGAGTTGGTCTGAAGTCCCTCTCACCAGGGCTCAGGCTGGGATCTGAGGCCCTTTTTCCCTGGTGGGGGCTGGTACTGCAGTGGAGGAGGGTATTGTGAAGAAGACAGCTAGAACTTTATCTCAGATAGTTAAATGTTTCCGATAGGTCCCATAAAGAGTGAGCTCTGGGCCCTGAGAGCTTGGTGTGTGTTGGAGGGATTGGAAA
>NW_009952891.1:3164550-3165140 GCF_000747805.2 Chaetura pelagica | reverse complement strand
CCAGGTTCAACATTATTTTTCAGTGACTCTCCACAGCACAACAGAGATGCTGCTAATGTTTCCTGTTGCTGCTGCTCGATGGAGCACAGGAGACTTGAAGTGTCACTGGAGCTGGGACTCAGGCTTCAAGTGCTACTTCAAGACCTGAATATATCGATTTCCTTTGAGAAGCAAGGACAGGGACAGAGTGGTGTTGCACAGTGGAAACATACTCTGATGGGGCAGTTTTCTGGGTTGCTATGGTGAGAGTATGTCCTGCTGTGCTCTGTTGTAACAGCCTTAGAAATACAATGGCTAGAGTCTATTCCAGTGCAGATTTATGAGGATGCTGGAGCATTTACTCCACAGCATATTTTTCTCCCCCCATCACTATAGTCAGTTGTTGTCAGCAAATGTTCTGTAACTCTTCTGTATTTCACTCCTGGGAACAGAATAGAAACAAACCCTTAAATCCAATAAAGATGGAAATGGAATAAGCTTCCTTTCTTTTTAAAAAACCCTTTTCCCCCTAGATTTTCCTTGACTTTTACTCCAGATCTGAAGTTCTGGTTCTGGCCTTGCAGCTCAGGGCACTTTGGGTCGTCTTTCCC
>NW_009952891.1:3150774-3164408 GCF_000747805.2 Chaetura pelagica | reverse complement strand
TTCCCTACTCTTAGTGCTGCAGCTCTTCCCCATTTCATTTGCTGAGAGGTGAAGGCAGCATCAACCAAAACCAGCTTTAGGCAAAATACAGGCACTCACCAAAAGTTCCTTTCCATCCTGATTTTTCCCTCCATTTCTTCTATGTCAGCATTTACAATTGTGTACCACATACCAAACCAGATCAGATTGAAAAGAAATGTTTTTATTTTATTTTGTTTGAAAAAACCCTCTAATTTTATTCAAATTGGTTCCCTGAGCTGGCTTGTTGGCCTCATGTGATGTGGAGATGGTGAGACATATTCCGGGGACAGAGCAGACTTGAATCAATACAAAGTTATCAAGCAGCAACAGATAAATATTGTGTTTTAACTCGTTCTTCTCTTCAGTAGGTGAAATACTAACTGTTTAACTCCTTCACCTTTAAAATGTTTTTTTGGGAGTAAACAGGAGAGAAGAAGATAAGGGAAGGGAGGTTTTATAGACATTGGCCCTCTCTAGGGAGAAAACACCTGCTCAGATGATGAGGAAAAATCAGAAATAATTCCAGTATGACAAATAAGGCATGCTGAAAACCCAGCTTACATTTATTCTTAATTCCCTGTGCCCACAGGAGGTGCACAGCTTTAGCAGGTTGTGTCAGCATGGGGTCTGCCAGCCCCCTGGGTCATTGCCACTGCCATACACACAGCTGTTTATCTGTATTAAAATTCCCTTGTACCAAACAGAAGGTGAGACCTCTGCTCCACGGGCAGGTGCCGGACGCCTCCACCACAGGTCCTGTGGGACCTGGAGGGGCTGCTCACACTGGGAATTTCTGGGTTCTGCCATAATGTGGAGGGTTGGGTTGATTTTCTTTGCTGGCCTAGCTCTGTCAGAGGTTTGACAAGACTGTACTTAACCACTCCTAGCAGGACAAGTTTGGTAGCTTAGTGTTCATGATGAGTAAAACCTGGCTAGAAGGTACTTGTGACGTGTTTGCAGGGGCAGCAGTTTGGTCTTGTTAGATATTTTGTAAACTAATTTAGATTTCGGGTTTTCCTATACCTTATTCCCCTATAATTGGCACAGAGAGGCAACAGTATGATCAGATTTTTTTGTATATTTCCCTGTTTCTCATGAATTCTTACTGTTCTGTGTCTGAAGTCATGCTTTGCTGCTGTTTTTTCTTTTTTGTTTGTTTTTTTTCTCCCCACCTGAATTGTTCTACTCCACATGGCACAACATGTTCTCTATGTTTTCTACATTTTTGGGAGACTTACCATCATGTATGTCTTTTAAGAAGTGTGGTTTTATTTATCCCTGTAGTCTAAAGATCACTGTGCGAAGTCCTTACCTCTGAATCAGTGGAAACAGGTTGCAAAAATACATATGGGCTGAGAAATGTCTGAATTTCCTTTTCCAGGCAGGCTTAGGGTCTTGCTTCATGATGTGCCACCACTGGCAGCTCTGGGGTTGTTGGGAATGAGGATGATGGAGGAGAAAGTATGTCTCAGTATACAGATACTTAACTAGTGGGGGGGGAGGGGAAGATAGTTAATCTGTTCTAAATAGTAATATGTTTCACTAAACAGCCTAGATGCATCACATTGAGTTAGAGTTGGAAAGGGAAGAGATGTACTGCTGAGTTTCATTTTGAGGGCTTAATATTGCACATGCAATTTTTAGAGCTGTTTTATCTGAATTGGTGACAGTTAAATGATCCCTTTGCTTTATATTAATGTGTAGTATTTTTAATATTCAGAGATCCATAGTTTATCAACTGAAATCAAGTAATTACAGATGCCATTAGCCAAGTTATTGCGCTGATCAGGGTGTATTTCAGTTGATAATCATTTAATGAAATTAGCACTTCATTTCTGGAGCCCTTTTCTCTGCACAGAAATTAAAATGAATAAAAGGGCTACTCGTAACTCCCTTCAATGAGAAACTCCAGCCTTGATTAACAGGATCTGAATATCCAAACATTTAGAATCTGTTTTCCTAAATTTCTACCCCCAGTGGGATTCATGAGAGGACATGCAATTAAAAAATGAACAGAAACTCCACATCTACACAAGCCATGTGTGGGAGGGGAGGTGGGAGCAGTGCTGCCTCCTCCTTTGGCTGCCCCGTGGGAGCAGGGAACAGGCTGAGCACTTATCTTCATTAGACCTTTGGATGCCAGGCATGGCCAGACAAGTAGCAGGTGAAAAGGAGAATGTCTCTGCCTGCAAGAACTTCCTCTCCACCCTTGAAGCTTGTCTGTGAAAAAGATTGGTCATCAGAATGGTCAGGCAGATAGTATATAAAAAATGTTGGGAGAAAACCACAAAGGGAAAGGAGGAAATGGATGCCAGAGTGGCTGTTGGTGTTCCTCTCTGGTGTCTCGAGTGTGGACAGAAGGCTCAAGTTGAGATATGATGGTGGTTGCCCCTCACAATAACCTTTGTTCTTTAAAATTCAATGTCTTTTCTAGAACTGGTGTAAGTTGTAAACTCCATAAAGTAAAGCCAATGGCAGCAGGGATTTGTGCTGCACTGCATTTGAACCAACTTTAAACTCGTATTATATTTCTCAAATAGCTTTGGAAACAATGGTATGAATTAGATGCAAGCCAGGCAGCTGCTGAGAAGTTGAATGTCTTTAGATGTTCCCTCCAGAAGCTGCTGAGGCAGCTTGAGATGTTGTCTCTCACCTTACTCAATTCCCCCTTCTCTGAGTGTTCCTCTCCTTCATCCGTGCACACCATAAAAAAGGCCAAGTGTTGAATTTATGTGGCCAAGAATCTCATTGTGAATACAAGAGAACTGAAATCAAAGGATTAAATAAACTAATGGATCCATTACCAGCCCTGCAGAGGTCTGGACACTTCTGTCTTAGGAATTCCTTAAGGTCCCACCACAAAGTCTGCCCAAGCAGGGCAAAGGAGCTGACAGCTGTCTCACCCAGGTAGGGAGCAGCTCTTCCCTGGTGGCAACCAAAAAGCAGTGGCTTACAGACTTTCTGAGCCCAAGGGTTCAGCCAGTTCACATAACAACTGTCTGTTAATTCATCCTTCTAACAGGAATAGAAAGATGGCATCAGTCATTTAATTAAAATCCAAACAGAGGAAGTTGCATATAGGAACTGGCATTAGGTAATGAGAGGGAAGATGCCAATGATTCCTATTGATCCTCAAAGTGTGACCCTGAGTGAGTCCCTGACTCTTTCTGTGCCTCAGCCTGTGATGCTGAGACATGATGAACACCTGTACTTTATCAGCAAGGATGTTGTGCAAGTTAATTAATGAGTACTTGCCAAGTGATCTGTGGCATTGGAAGGAGCGAGGCCGTGCAATGGCCAAGCCCTGCTGCAGTGGGGCTGCACATCTTGCAGGAAGCCTGTGGCAAACCACTTGCCTGCTCCCTGCCAAACAGCCCATGGGGAAATGATCTTTTTAGTGCTGGAAGGAATATCCTCTTACACTGGAGCCTAAGTGTGGATCCTCTGTATTTCTGGGCGGTTTATGCTTCCCCTGTAAAACTTGGTGGTAGAAGTTTGCTGCTGTGCACTAAGTGGATTTTCATAGTGGTGTCTTCTGACTTGTAATTTTTCTTTAAGTAGAGAAAAATCTGCCCAAGGCAGTGACTTGCATCTCAAAGGCAGAGACTTCAAGCATGTTTCCATCAGAATTGAGACCTTGCCACCAGAGGTATCATTGTCCCAGAGGAGTGCAATCCTTGCATGTATATTTAGTCCCTTGTACTCCTCACCTGTCCAGCTGGAAGGTCAGATATACAGATGTCTCTTGTCTATCACACAGTACTGAGCCCTTCTGAACAAACATGTATGACTGTGATGAAACCAGTCACTGGATCCCACTCAAGAGCCATCATCCCATATCACTTGTCACTCCCTCTGCCACCTCTGATTTCAGGGCTGATGCCTTCTCTGACTTCCTGAGCTGTGCTTTAGACAATATGTTGTAAAAAAATCAAGCCTTTAATTTTTTCGGAGGGCAAATGTGTGCCATGGGCAGTTTGCAATCTACCTGGTGGTCTCAGTGATTGGGTTCCCAGGAAGTGCCAACTCCCCACCACTCGTTCTGACACTCAGGTGAATTTGAGGGGCTTTGCAGCTGGTGGAGCCGGGACTTGGAGGAAAACTTGGCAGATATGAAAGACTCCAGACTACACAAGGACTTGGGCTAACCTGAGCCCTGTTTCTTCCAGACACAAGAGCAGCAGTTCCCAGCTTGTGCTAGATCAAAACCTGTGTTCAGACACATGCTCTGGAACGACCCAGCTGGAAGCTGCTTGCTGTGCTGTAAGACATTTCCAGGTGTGTACAGGTTCTGCAGGATGAGCTCCTGTGTGGTTTGTGCATGTGTCTTTGTGACCAAGAAGTCCTGGACTGGGATGTGGGAGCCCCAGGACAGGACGCACTGAGCATCCTCAGTCACATGGGCTCCCATGTACTTTGGGAGTTAGTAAAGGCCAGAAAGTCAGTTAGCTGGGGAAAACAGGCACTTAAACAGGCACAGCTCTTAATATCTTCCAAGAAGAAAGAAATCTGGGAAAGCACTTCAGATTTATTCTTTCAGAATGCAGATCTCATTTTTTAGGCCAGCTGAACAAAATTACTGTCTAGAGATCTCCAGAAAGAGGAACAAAAGTAAACTGTAAATAATCAGCTCTTGATTTCAGGTTTTAATAAATTATGAGCTCTGGGAGAAGTGTCTTTTCTTTCAAATATCAAATGACTTGATTCATTTTATAATTTGGTTATACAGTGCTTGCCACCTCCTCTCTGGATGCAATACAGCAGTCTCTGGCAACGCTTTAGATGACACATCCCAAAGGAAATTGGGTCCAAAGGCCTAATGAGGAACAACCACTCCCCCCTGAAAGCTGAAGTCTCTGTGCCTCTATCTGTGTCTACATCTCTAAATAAAATCTCCTACACAGACCTCTTGTCTGATATGAGCCACAATGTTTAAAGATTACCTGACCTATGGAAAAATCACTGAGTGCTCCCCAGGGCAGGAAGATGGGCTGAGGCCCACCCCATCTCACTGTCTTTGAGTGAAAATCTGGAGGTACAAACAGCTTCTGCTTTCGGGGAGGTTATGGCAAAGCCAAAGCAGACTTAGGTTGGTGTGGATTTTTGATGTTGCCCTTGGCTGATGTTTACCAAGAAACACCCATGGCCGCTCAGTGCAGTTGGTTGGCACCACCTCAGCATGCCTGGTTTGATTAGCAACAGAATAGCTGTGATGTGTGGCTGGCTCAGAGCATGCTCCTGAGCACACTGGTAGAATAAACAATAAAGAATTATTCCACCAGCTTAGAAACTGCTGATTGCTTTTCAATCTTCAGAGGCAGTTTTCTGGATGGGTAGAAACGTGCGAGAGAGGAGCCCTCTCTGGGTGCTGGAGCAACTCTGGCTGCTTAGTGGGAACTGAAGGAAGGAATCCCAGCTCTTGCACACACAAGCAAAGGAAAGAAAATTCTGCTGCTCATGTATGTGCTTGTGTTGTGAAGCTGAATTACAGGGGGCTGGGCACACACAAATTCCCCTTGGTTGTTAATGAAGCAGTTGTGTGGCTCACAGTGCACCAGTTTGCGGCAGGGGTGGTGGCAGGGGCTGGCAGCTGGCTCCAGAGTGCTCTGTGGAGTGTTAACTCCATTATAAACTCTGCCTTTCCTGCTATGGTCATAAAAGGTGCAATTTGCTAGGCTAGATGTGAAATACATTATGTGCTTGGGCGAAACTCCTAGATACCAGCACATAGTTATTATTTTAAGTGTTCTGAAACTGGAAGAGCTGTGCTCAGTGATTTACATGAAAAGCAAAAAGCCCTGAAGCAAAGTGACCATTCAAACAACTGCTAAAGTGCCTGAATTAAAAGAGGTGTGCATTATGGAGGAAGAACAATGTCCTTCCACCTGGCTCGCTGGGATCTGCAGCAGCAGGGCAGCTGGGGCTGCTTTGGTTGAATAAACTCTTGTTTGAGTGTGAGCAGTTAGTGGGTGCTGTCTTTCTGCCAGGTTCCCAAAGTCTAGAACATGGGAAGGAGCATTAAGAGTTGGCTATTTTCTTAACCAACTGTACCTTAAATCCCTTTTCAGACTTCCAGTTTCAGTAAAGGGATAAGATCAGTCTTCTATTGGAAGGCCTCAAAGCGTATTTCCAGGAGTAACATTTATTTTACAGATGTTAACTGCACTATGGGTACTTTACATGAGCTTCCCCTGCTCACATATCTGGTGCAGTCCTAGAAAGAGACACAGTGTTCAGCTTCTACCCAGTACCATGCTGGGTAACACTTCTGAAGCAGTGGTGTTGCACCATGCAGCAATGGTTTCACACAATAACCTTGGTTTAATAACGGAGAACTGAGTCCAGCCTTAAACCACACTCTCTCCCTATTCATTTCCTGGGAAGAGCAGATCCTTCAGGGGGAAAAGCCACATAGTAAAACAAGCAGATCTTACCCTGCAGCATGTCACAACATGAGAGACGTTTTGTGGGGAAGATAAAAATACTGGTGGGGTGAAGAACAGAGCCATAGCAGCTCCTTTCCTCCAGAGCCACCTTCACAGCTTACAGTCTCCAACCTACATTAAGCTTCTCTTACTTTGAGAAAATTGTTTTAATTCATTATTTTCCCAAATATTCACAGTCTCAGGCTGGGAATATTTAACAGCACCAGGCACAAAGCTCTATAACTGAGTTATTTTTCCTTTTTGCTCCAAAGGCACATGGTGGGCACATGTGTGAGCCATCAGGCTGCGTGCCCACCATTCTTCCCCAGCCCAAGGCTGTCCGGCTGGGCTGCCAGGAGGGCAGGGCAGCAGCTGAACGAGTCCCACACGGCTCACACACAGCTCTTACTGCCTTTTCTCCTCCCAATAGCCACACTAGCAGAAGACTTGACTGAGCTAATACAGGAGATGAACTTCATCTTGTACTTTTGTCAGCAAATTTAGTTAGCAAAGGCGCTTCCTGCAGCCAGAGGTGCCTCCAGGAATTGTGCTTCACCCACTGCTGTAGCTGTGACACAGGGGTTTGCTCAGGAGATCCCAGAGCAATGCCATCTCTACCTGTGCCTTGAGGAGCTTTGTTCAGCAGCTGTGGAAGAGTGATTCTCACATACAATGAGATGCCAGCAGTGTATTCTGCACTGCTGGTTCCCACTTTCAAGAAGTTGGCTTAATCTGTGCTCTGGTCTTCTTCATTGAAAGGGGAAATCTTGCTTTCAAGATTGCTGCTTTCTTTATATGCCATGTACAAAACATCTTCCTAATTCATGCACTTAGTAATGCATAAATTTCCCTATTTTCCCCAAGATTTTTTATAAAATATTTGAAATGTTGCATTTCTTAAAAGTGTTGTATGTTAAGATTTCTAATTGCAAGACTTAAAATTTTATATTGGAAAAAAAAAAAAAAGCCCTAGTAGAGAAACATAATTTTCATAGCCTGTGCATCTGTAAGGTTTTTGTTAACCCCCTGAACACAGGATTAAAAATAAAATCTATGTTGCAATAATTTACAGGGCTTTTCTTGTTGATTCAAAATCTTACTGGAAACTTTACAAAGATCTTGAGAAACCTGTGGCCACAGCCATGGGTGAGAAGGTGGTTGCTAGAACAGAGAATAAGCTTAAGCCCAAGTATGACAGACCTAAAAATGGGACATATTCGCTGCCACTTATGGTGGCAGCTGGATTCTCTTAGCTCCATCTGGGGTTTAAGAAACCTTTTGACAGCCTCTGGGGCTCTGCAGAAGACCTAGAATTAACAATAACGAAAAAAATAAAAATAAAAATTGAGCATCTAAGCTTCAGAAGAAGGTTTAGATCTGCTTGTTGTCCTTGTGGTGACTAGCAGAGCTAAACTCTGGGAAAAGGGGCATTTAGACTTTATGCCAGTTCCATATACACTGTGCTGCAGCCAGTATTCAACTCTCAGGATCACACGGTGCAGCAGTTTTTCAGCACATGTGCAGGGTTCTGGAAAAGCACCTTTATTTTCATGCCTTTCCATCCAGCCATCGTATCAGTGCTGCTTTGCAAAATCCAAGGAAAGGGAGACTCTCTCGGGCACTCGGGAGCAGGCAGCTGTGGCAGCACCGTAGGCACAGCTGGGACACAGCTGGAAGGGCACAGCTGGAAGGGCACGGCTGGCTCCTCTCCTGGCCCTGGCCCCACCTGCCTGCCTGGGACAGCAGCCTTCAGAGTATTTTATCTACCCCCTATGAATTTAGTTGCTTATGGTTCCTTGGCTTCTCTCTGTTTATGTTACTTGCAATCTTGTGGGAAAATTCCCATCTGGGGTATTAGGGATGTGCAATCCTCAAACTTACCTGGTGGTCCTTATCCACGCACACTTACCCAGCCTCTGTGTGTTGCTTTTAAAAACTTCCCTTGTTCTCTCCCGGTTGTCACCGAAATTTACTTTAACAGTTTCTAAGCCAGCTCTGGTTCTGCTGGCCCAGGAGAAACTTGCCCCGGGACTCACCCAGCCCTGCAAGCCTGGCCGGGGAGAGGAGGGAAATACCAGGGGAGCCTCCGGGCTCGCACCTGGGAGGCAGCCTGCTGCCTGCTGCTGCCTGCTGCTGCCCTTTCCTGCCTCCTGCTGCCTGCTCCTGCTCTCTCCTGTCTGCTCCTGCCCTCTCCTGCCTCCTGCTGCCTGCTCCTGCCCTCTCTTGCCTGCTCCTCCCCGCTCCTGCAGCTGCCTGGGTGTTGAAAGCAGGCACTGGAGCTGGGACTCCAGGGTTTCCCTGGATTACAAGGAACATGTGCAGACAGAGGGTATCCCTTGAGTCAAACGCTGCATGTGGGAAGAGTTTTTCTCTGGTGATACTGAAATGATTTCGTGTACCTTTAGGCTAAGACAGATATCCTGATTGCTTTAGCTCAATCCCCACCCCTACAGAAGAAGGGTGGTCATGCTTCCCTACAGCCTTTCACATACTGATCTTTCAGGGGGGGTTATTATGTTAAAAATCGACCCCAAGTACATTCAGAAATCCCAACAAAGAACATCTCTCACCTGAAGCCGTCAGGCACTGCCCTCCCTCCAGTCCCTGCTCACCAACTGGTTCAGGCAGGTGTTGCTCCTGCAGCTCTCACTGGATGTGCAGCATGGAAACTCCAGTGCCAGGGATCCATCAGACCACAGGTAAGACACCAGATCTTGGACAGCGGACAAAAGAGGGAAGAAAAGCCAGATACAGGAAAGCCCCTGGTTTCTTGGTCATGTTATTTTATATAACTTCACATAACTGTTGCTGCAGGAACACTATGCAGGGTACACTCATGGTTTGGCTTTATGGTCTCCTCCAGGTAGTAAAATGTAGCAAAGTATTTAGTATTATGATCAAGTGAAACTCAAGTAAAAATCCTTTTTAACTTTTCTGTATTTAAATAGTTTATAAATTTTACATGCTAGATGTTTATACTGGGGCAAGTGCTTTTTATCTTTAAACAACAGATCAGACTTCAGATGTGTCTGAACAACACAGTTTCTATAAAGCAGACAAATTATTCAGACAAACTGTATTTAATACAGGTTCCCAACTCATCTCCTGATGCAGAACCAGTGAATAATAAATACAGCACATGTTGATAGCATTTAATAAAGAAATGTATAATTTATTAAAAAGAAAAATATAATTATAATAATAAACAGTATAAACAAATAACCCTATAAATAACAGTATCTATAACTATCTATAAATAATAAGTATATTTAATAATTTAATAATAATAAACAACAGCATAAATAACCTTATAAGTAACAGTATAAATAGCAGAATATATAACAGTATCTGTAAATAACAGTATCTTTAGAGAGAAAGGTTTGTCAGGTCCCATGGTCAAGATCAGTAAGGTCAGGTTTGATGGTGAAATGTTGGTGGGTTTGATGGTGGGTTAGGTTTTAGCCTTGAGGGCTTGCATCAGTCATCTCCACATCTGAGAGACAAAAGAGAGCATTGTCAGTCCCTGTCCTGACATTCACCATAAAACTATGTCTTGGTGGTTTGATTTCTGAAAGACAAGTCTGAAACCTGCCTGCAGCTCCTCCTGCTCTGAGGCTGCACGTTGTCACCAGTCATGTTGGTCCTTATTAATTTATTTCAAGTAAGTTGAATTCTGGTGAAAAGGCAGAACCTAACAATTCCTTCTCAGATGTCCCTAGTCTGTTCCTGGTTTGTGGGAGAGGTTCAGTTCTCTAAGAACAAACTGCCAAAGTGGTCTTTGTGGGATTAGATTCCATCCTTCCTGAAATCCTACTCGTGACCCGTTGTTTTTTAAAAAAGATTGACCTTTCACAAGATGAAGCTAATTAACTTCCATGGACTTCTTGACATACTGAAATTCTCCAGGCTTCTCAAAACTGCTTTTCACAGCTCTCACATCCCACTTGTGCTGCCAGGGGTGTACCCAGGCGGGGCGCTGCCTTTCTGTGGATCAATGAACATCTCGTTCACCTGCACAGCCCCGTGATCTTCGTGCCCCTGACTTGTGTCATGAGATGCCAGACATTGACTTTCTTCCTGAACTTTTGACTGGATTTTTAAACAACGAGTTTGCCCTCTGCTGGCTGGAGAAGATTCCAGCAGATGCGCTTTCTTCCCTTCAACTCCTGGTGATCTCCTGGAACAGAGACACCTTTGCTGCCATAAGGATAAGCTCTGCCGTGATCCCCAGCCACACTGTGCTATATAACTCACTTGGAAACAATTAAAAAAGGCTGACATGAGGACACCAAGAAAGGATTTAGTAAAAAAAATGCTGGTTATGCTGAAATCCTTGCTTACTCGTAATCCTCTTGATGTTTCGCTTTGGATTTCTTTCTCCTCTTAACCTTCTTCACCTCTTTTTCCATTCCTTGGTCATCTGTTTTTCTTTTCCATCTTACTGCTTCCTTCTCCCTGTGTGTCCCTTGCTGGTTTTTTGTTTTGCTTTTTCCTTTCCACAACACGAGGACTTCCCTGCTGTGCCAGCTCCTGAGTGTTCAGAGGAGCCTGGAGGTCCAGGGACACTGCACAAAAGAAAAAGACGTTTTTCACTTGAAAAAGTCCATCTAGAAAATGAAGGTTAGAGACTAAAATCCCTGTAAGTTCCATAGACAGCATCTGTGGTGTGCTTTGGCACCAATAAGGAGAACAAACAGACCTGTCAGCCTATCAGTGGATCTGTATTTAAGTACAGGAAACACGAAGTATGATAGGATCACTGTTGGTGTGGATACAAGTTTTCTTTTCTCAGCTTAAACCCAACGTACATGTGGAGACCATTTACATGGCTTCCACTGAAGAACAAAGCCTAATCCATTCCCATCCACCACCAAGCTCTTTGTTTTAACACAGTAGATGTTTTTAAGTAAAATTAGTTATTTTAAGAAAGCTCTGTGATTCTTTACACATTGCAACTCATATTCACAAAATAGTTTACCTTTATATCCAAAGATATATCAAAGAATGGCTCATACATGTCTGAGACAGCTGTGCAGTTGGTGCACTCCACTGGAATCAAAATACAAATGATTAACATTATGTGAAGGAGATTAACAGCAGATTTCAATTACTAATCCATATTCTCTGGTCAAACTACAAATTCCTTTACTACAGACAGACAAAAAACCCACAGGACCATTCAAGAACAGTAAGAATTTGAAAAAGTACCTCAGGATCTCAGATAGCCTCCAAACACTTGATGGATAAACATGGTGGCATGTGAGGATCTGTCCAGTCTGGAAAGAAATCATAAACAATCCTCAGAAGATTTAAGGCCCAGAGTTAACTCTTCAAACAGTTTTTCTTTTTATGAAAACATGGAATTTCATTTGATGATAGTAAACGAATAAGTAGGAGGGGCTAAAGAACATATAGAAGTTAATTTGTTCATGCTTACTCAGTGTTTCCATTTAAGCAAGCCTTCTGCAAAGTGTCAATGATAAAACTTAACAACTCTTGTGTATCCTCCTGATGGTCCAAATAGAAATTTCCTCCCATTCCTAACAAATAATATGAAAAGGAAAGAAATACAAATTGATCTAAAATGAAAGAAAACTTGTTTTCCTAAAATCTTTCTTCTTTAAAGTAGCAAAGTAATTTGCTTTTCATCGAACAATTCTTCAGAAAATTTAGAAATATCAGCCTTCAAAACTAACTGAAATCACTTATTCTCAAGGTCACTGATAACATGGGTAGATTGGATGGGAGCATTTGACAAAGAGAGGACCTGAGTAACGTGACTTTCCATCACACATCATGCAGAAGGTGTTTGCAGCACCTGAGGAGCGAAAGGAGAGAGCACCCCAGTCTAGTAAAATATATATTGCTACACAAATATCTCTAAGTGACAGGTACAATAACAGGCTAGAAAGTACACAGGTGCCTCTGTAAAAATACACACCTATAGATACGAAAAGGGCCTCCTAGGCTGAAATAAATTCCAGTATAAAAATGGAATTCCAATAATACAAATTCAAGGGCTAAAGGTTTTTGATCTCCAGGTGATGCCCAGCCCAAATCTGCAGTGTGAAATGTCCTGGGTTTTATCATAGTGTTCCTTAACTATAACAGAGGGGAAGGTTCTGGTTAACATAAGAATGCCAAGAAGCATTCCAGAAAGAAAAGGAGAAATCCTGTCCCTGACTTGCAAAGAAATAAATAACTCGAAGAACTAAAGAGCTGGTAAGAACCTTGAAAAGACAAACAACAAAAACCAAACATAAAACCCAAAACTAAACAGACAAAGCAGAATCTTCCACCAAAACTGTATCAATATTACTCAACTTCTGCAGAGCTGGTGATGACATTCCTTACACTTTCATGGGAATTGCATCCATTACTTATAAAGAACTTTTTTAATCATTTTTTTCCTGGCAGCTCAGGAAGATTTTTCACAAGATCCCGTTCCCGAGGCTGTTTGTCAAGGGGTGGCGATTTTGCATTTACTCGTTACAAAACAAACATATCTCAGGAGGAAGAATGAGGAACAGAAAACGACTCCAGCACAGGTACGAAGATCAGGCACGTTTCCATCTCTCAGCTCCAAACTACACTCCCACACCAGCGCTCCCGAGAGCCAAAGAAATAAAGCCCATGAGGAAACAGCTCAAACACACGCGCGCCCCGCGCTAGTTTTCCTGTCGTTAAAACATAATCCGGCCCACAGCCGGGAAAGGCGAAATGAATGAATTCTCCCTTCCCCCTGAGCGGGGAGCAGTCCCACAGGGGAGGTGCAGGGTCACCCTTCGCCCCCTGCCCGCGGAGTTTCCCCCGGCGGCTCCTGCCCGGGAGTACCCAGGACATGAACCTCCTGCCTCGCCACCGCCGTCTGAATACCCTGTTTGACATAAAGCCGCTTGGCTCCGGTGCCCGTTTACTGTCGGTGCTACGCTTGAAGCACCAACTCGGCCAGCCCTGCTCTGCCGTTCTGGCTCCTGACAAGGGCTGGACACCCAAAGCCGGCTGCAGGGACGGGCACAGCGCCCGCACGGCACAGCCCGCGCTCGGCAGCGCCAGGAGCCCAAACCCCCACAAACCAAAACGACCCCGAGGCGCAGGCGAGAGGGGCCGGGAAGCAGCTCTGAGGGAGCCCCCGCCTCGCCTCGACCTTCTCCCTCCGACTCACAGAGTCACGGTAGGCGGGATGGA